>NC_133328.1:355377738-355725610 GCF_042186555.1 Aquarana catesbeiana | reverse complement strand
TGCTTTGATTAGTTGTAACGTTTCCAAAGGTCAACTTTAATGTTCATGGGCACATTATTCGTTCGTATCAAACATTTTTCTTTCGGCCTCTAGAACACCATTGTTTAGGCCATATGCATTTTCACACATTTTTGGGGGCCTACTTGGATGCCAAATATTTGTTTGTGTAGATGGGTTTGTTACTAGAATGAAATGCAAACTAGATTGTGTGTAAGGAGAGGACACTGAGCAGCTGTTTTCACATCTGGACACTGGAGCACTAGTGTGGGACACAAGAACACCATTTTTATTAGGGGGCCACACAGGTGCTCCAGTGTATACTATAGGGGGGGGGGGGTTACATCTGTGAAGCTTGTACCAAACAGGTAAAGTATTGCAGCTTGACAAAGGGCAATAAAAAATATACATCTTGGAACTCGGCTAAAATAGACAATTGTACCCCACTTCCAAGCAATGTTTCCTATTTCTATAGTTCTGCCATCAAATATCTGTGTGCTAAGTATACCATTTTTGTTTTACATAGGGGAGAAAAGACTCGGACACCCCTCATCCCAGGAGACCAGAGACCCCCCACCTCTGGAAGAAGGTGAAATACCAAACCAAGAAGAAGAGCAGGAGGAAGAAGAAGACGTGGTGGAGATTGGCACCACAACAGGTGAGTGTCTGCGACCACAGGCTCAGGTAAAAGAGATGGATGGTGGCAGATTTTTGAGACCTTTTTTTTTGTTCTTTATCTCTTTTTAGGTGATCGTGATGTGAGGGATCCAGAACGCTTTACATCTGAAAGTGCCCAGATACTGATCGGGGAGATCATGGGGTGTAACGTTGAACTGCAAAACATACAGCAAAGAATCAATGATGTTATTAAAAAAAATAATAACATCATTGATGTTTTGGGGCGAATTTAAACCCCACAAAATCACCTGTTTTATCGTACCAAACTTTTTTCAATGTTTAGAAAAGCCAAATTTGGAGGATGCACACAGTGTGCCAACATGTGCTATCTGCCATCACGGGAGATCAATGGACGCGTTTTGGGGGGGCAACCCCTTCCTCAATTATAAAGTAGCGTTGAGGAAGGGCTTGCTCCCCCCAAACACGTCCCTTGATCCCCCATGATGGCAGATAGCACATGTGGACATTTGTAAATTGGTGTGCATCTTCCAAATTTGGCTTTTCCAGGGGTGATTTCCCCCCATCTGAACGCTATATCAAACCCAGTTCCTAAATACTGATGTCTGATATAGCCTTCAGGTTTTACCTAATGTGAACTTTGTAAGTTCAAGTTTTTTGGCTTTCTTGTTGGTTTTACACAGGCCTGTTTTATCTGAAATGGATATTTTGATTTTTCATAATGCTACTGCAAACATTGTTATACAACAAACATGTTGGTTTGTTTTAAAAACCTTTGGTAAATGCGCATGTGATTGTGCAGGTATAAAAAAGTGCCTTACTCAAGAATGTGTGGATTATTGTCTCAACACTACAACACTTTTGGGGTGATGTAATTGTTGTTTTATGCACAAATGGGGGTTATTTCCTAAGGGCAAACACACTTTGCACTACAAGTGCAGGTTCAGTGCAGTTGCAAGTGCACTTGTAGTGAAATGTGTTTTTGCATTTAGGAAGTACCAGCCAACACTGTTTTTTATAAGGTTACCCAATCACGACATTTCTGCACTCAACACATTTCTGTCAGGGTCAGCTAAAACAAACACAAGCAGTAAATGGCCACCAAGAATTTCTTTTGGTTGTTTTTTATTTGAAAAAGGTGTCACATATTGTCTGGCATATTGATAGCCCCCCTACCCGCAAAGAACTCCAGGTATCGTAACCGGACATCACGGGCATTCAGGGAGGGCAAGCCAGGACGGCCGCTTTCAAGTGCCGTCATTGTTGATGTATTTGGGATTCCGGCCTCAGGCCCAACTGAGCCAGCATAGTTGGCTGAATGTTTTCATAGAAAATTATGGAGAACACAGCAGGCAAGTATTATATGGTTCAGTTTATACTCCGCCTTATGGATGGGTGTCATAAATAATCGGAACCGGCTGGCCAGGATTCCAAATGTGTTCTCCACCACTCTTCAGGCTCTGGCCAGCCGGTAATTAAAAACCCTCTGTTCCGGGGTGAGGGTCCTCATCGGGAATGGCCGCATCAGGTGGTCCCCCAGCGCAAATGCTTCATCAGCAACGAACACAAATGGGAGACCTTCAACATTGTCCTCTGGAGGTGGCAAGTCCAAGCTGCCATTCTGGAGATGCCTGTAGAACTCCATCTGGGCGATCACTCCACCATCGGACATCCGGCCATTCTTCCCCACGTCCACATACAAGAAGTCGTAATTAGCCGACACCACCGCCAACATCACTATACTATTAAACCCCTTGTAATTATAATAGTACGACCCCGAGTTGGGTGGTGGGACGATGTGGACGTGTTTCCCATCAATTGCCCCTCCGCAGTTAGGAAAGTCCCACCGCTGGGCAAAGTGGGAGGCCACAGTCTGCCATTCCTGTGGCGTGGAAGGAAACTGTTGAGGAAAAAACAATAAACATTACTATTTTTTCACAGAAACCTGGCAAGCAGATTAGACACAAACATTATGGGTCAACCTCCAGATAGCATTTATTAAGGGGAATTTAACAACAACAAAGTATAAGGTACACCTATCATATTCCCCCTCCCCCCTCTCATGGGCCATTTCTAACATTATAGGGGGGGGAACTCTTGGACAGGTAACCCTCTTCACTTCATTGAGAGATGAATGCCTAAATACAGGGTATTACTTGGAACAGCCCCTCCTTAGTTACACTATTGGCAGCCCACTGGACAGGTAAGAAGTGTCATAATACAAAGATATAAATACACACTGTACACATTTGAGCACATTTGGACATTCTGCTATTACCTATCAAGATCATAATAGGATACAAGAACTTTAAACAGTACCATTGGAAAGTATACAGGCAGGCCCTTGCACTACATGCTTTCGGGAATTCATCCATAAATCTGAGCACTAAAGAGATGGGTATAGTGTGTATGGGTTTGGCAAAGTCAGCAGATAGATGATTGAGGATAGAGAATTAGGATCAGCTGACTTAGCAGTTGGGGGAGGGAGGGTTACCAAAAATTTGGGGACACCACAAAAAAAAGCCTCTGGCACTCTGCCTGAATTTAAATCAAAAATAACATTTCCAAACATTTTAGGGGGTGTTTGGGGTAAAGCACTACTATGGAGCTGATAAAATACATTGTTAAGTGACTACATGAGGTGAATATAGGCCAGGAGACACCATGCTGGGGAGGTTATTGAAGGGCAAATATGTATGAAGGACCTAAAATAATAATTACATAAAAATCCAGCATGCATAAGGACAAAGGGGACATTCACAGCATATTCCAATCATGGTAATTAGGGAATGAGGAAAGAAATACAATATATTATCAAACATTCAATACAATAAAATGTGATATTAAAGGATAAAAATCTTACCTTAATATACTCCTTCTGCAGGACCTGGATGATGGCAGATCAGGTCTCTGGGATAATGATCCCCAGAGCCTGGGGGGAGATGCCTGTCGAGAACTTCAAGTCCTGCAGGCTTCTCCCTGTGGCCAAATACTGCAAGGTAGCGACCAACCTCTGCTCCGGAGTGATGGCTTGCCTCATGCAGGTATCCTGCCTGCTGATATAGGGGGTCAGCGAAGCCAACAAACGGTGAAATACGGGGTCCGTCATCCTGAGAAAGTTCCTGAAATCATCAGGATTATTCTCACGATCTCACGGAGCAAAGGCATATGACAGAACTGGTCACGCTGAAGCAACCAATTCTTGGTCCATGAACTCCTCCCCACCCTGTTCATGGACTGGACTTGTGTCAAGGTCAGGACCCCAACACCAAGCCCCCGCACAGCACGAACTCTACGAGGAGTACGCATACGAAACATGGCTAGAAAACGTTCGGCTGCTCAGAATGAAGTAACAGAACGCACTGAAGAACAGCAAGGCCTGTGAAGAGCGACCTGAAAAACAGCAACGAGCGGACAAGATCGCACAGAAAACTCCAATACGAACTGACTGCACGCACTGAAGAGAAGATACAAACCCACAAGCACAAACTGAACGGCAGAAAACGATCTGAAAGCCACGAGTCTGAAAAAGCGCGAATCGTCTCTCACCAAACTTTTACTAACACGAGATTAGCAAAAGGAGCCCAAAGGGTGCCGCGCTTGGTTCTGAACTGGCCTTTTCTAGTCTCGTCGTACGTGCTTGACGTCACCGCGTTCTTGGCGATCGGAAATTCCGACAACTTTGTGCGACCGTGTGTAGGCAAAACAAGTTTGAGCCAACATCCGTCGGAAAAAATCCGAGGATTTTGTTGTCGGAATGTCCGAACAAAGTCCGACCGTGTGTACGGGGCATTAGAGTGGCTCCATTGCCTTGCCAGGTTCTATGCAGCAACCCTTACGTGAGCGCGTCTGGCTGGGAAGGTAAGTGAGGAGGAACCTCTATTAGAGAGGTCACACATGCGCAAATTTGGCTGGGTGCAAGTAATCATGGGACGTTTAGTCTTGATGCAGATTGCAGAAGGCCATCTGATGCTACTAGGCAGGCACGCATGTGCAGATACAAAGGGGAGGGCAGGCTGGGCATGAAGAATCTTGTTAATAAAACATGTTACTATTTGAGCTGGGCTAAAAAATTTTTTTTTCACGTACAAGGATGACAAACAGTCCCTGAAGCCATTTATATAAGGATTGGGGAGGTCCTGATCGAAAACTTAAAAGCAAAAAAATTAGACAGACACAGGAACTATAAATCAACTATTTTGCTGTTAAGCGAAAAGCCTATGGCAATGTCACTTACTAAAAGAAGTGCAGTAGTTCATTTGACTGCATTGTTCAGTAGGCTGTCCCAATAAAGAGACTGCATGTCTCATATTTCGTAAATCTCCATTGCTATGAGGATGACACCCAGCTCTATCTGTCAACTAAGCCTACTATCGCCCTTCCACCCGATTCCCTTACCAACTGTTTACAGGAAATTAAATCCTGGCTCTCTTCCAACCTTCTCAAATTAAACAGTAATCAAAACGAGGTTCTCCTCATTGGTATGAAATGTACCTTGACAAAGCTTACCAGTTTTTCAGCTAATATTGATAACTCCACATTCTTTTCCTCACCTCAGGTAAAGAGTCTTAGTGTCATCCTGGACAATACACTGTTTCCAAGCCCACATCAGTAGTGTTACTCGGTCAGCATATTTCCACCTACGATTAATCCCTTTCAACCATTCCTCACACCCAACAGCACTAACAATCTCGTTGGTCACTTTTCGCAAAGATTATTGCAGCTCCCTTCTTTTTGGTCTCCCTCTCAAGTCCCTCCATAAACTACAACTAGTTCAGAACTCTGCAGCCCACATTATCACCAGTACCCCCTCTTTTAATCGTATCAATCCTGTCTAGAGATGGGAAAGCCCAGAAGAAAAAAGGAAAAATTGGGAAAAACATTTTTTTCAGTTTTTTTCAGAGCTGTTTTTTTTTTCCAGAAAAATTGGGGAAAAAAGAAATGTGGAATTTGTTCTTTTACAAATATAAGTAATATATCTATGACATGGTATTCAAACTATATGACATGAAGACCCTAATGAAATATTTCTGAGTCTTTATGTAAAGTCCTACATTTTCTCAGTCTCTCAAGTTATCTCAGTTGAGAACAAGCAAATCCAGTTCAAGAAGCACTGTACTTCTCAATGCAGTTCTCAAACAAGAGAAATATGCGTTTATGTTGGGTGATTTGGGATACAGTAGATGACAGTTTCTGACCTCACAGGCCTTAATAGACAGGTAAGAGGGTAATTTTTTTCTGACAAATGAGTGTATCTTTTTTTAAACTTTAAATGATTCCTATTAATGTTCTCCACCATCTTACCATAGTGTTTACCTATAATCTGATCAGTAAATTGTTTTGTCTTTTCCACCTCTCAGTAAAATGGTGACACCAACATCTAGAGTTTGGAAACATTTCCATAGTGCAATTTCTGCTAAGAGCAAAGGTGCAGTTTGCAAATAGTGAGAGAAGAAATATTCTTTTCCAAATGCTTACATGATGATGAGGACCATAATGAAAGTACAAGTAACTTTTCCCTCCAGAGTTCTCATTCCAGAAACACTCTTTCTGCTGCTTCTGGATCCTCAAAAGTGTTTTTCACCAGCAGCATCTTCATGTAAGGACATGTTGTAAACCACGGCCTCCCAAAAATACACAATCCCTTCATTTATAGATAAAATTACATCTGAAAATCAGGAGAAAATTGATCAAGCTCACAATATATGCTTCTGGATCAGCATTGTCAATAACTGGAAATGCATGTGGGCAGGAAGCTTAAATTATTCTCATGTATAGTTAAAATGTTCTTAAAGTGGTTGTAAACTCTGTACAACCACTTTTACCTACAGGTAAGCCTATATTAAGGCTTACCTGTAGGTGCTTAAAACATCTCCTAAACCTCCGCAGTTTAGGAGATATTTAGAAAAAAGCCGAGAGCCGATGACTACGGGTTGTCAACTTTAGAATGTTTCTAATAGGGGTCATTCCGTGACTGGCGTCTCCCACGCGCATGCGCGGGAGTGACGTCACGCGACTCCGGCCAGTCACAGAGCCGGAGTTCGTGGCCCCGGAAGGAAGAGGGGTGAAGATGGATGCTCGCTGCTAGTGGGAACAGCAGTGACATCACAGGCTTTGGTTTCAGGTAAGTGACACATAATAGGCTACTATGCGATGCATAGTAGCCCATTATGCTTTACCTTTGCAGGGAAATAAAGAGGAAGTAAAACCCACCAGGGTTTACTTCCTCTTTAATATATACAGTCCTTGTTAATCCATTTATAATGAAAAATAACATTTTAAAAAGCAAGTTTAGTTTATTTACTGAATAAGCTCTACTTTTACTTCAAGCGTAATACTTTTATAATGTATATACTGCATTTCACCTTCCCAGTGTAACAAATGACATAAAATTTTTAAAACTATTCCACACCAAATTTTTTTCTCAATTTTTCCAAAATTTCAACTTTTTCCATAAATCTGTACTCCTGTCCTTCAGCACCTCTATTGGCTTGCGGTCAAATATTGTATTGATTTCAAGATACTGTTACTTACTTTTAAAGACATTCACAACCTCGCTCCTCCATACCTTTCTGAACTCCTGCATATTAACAGATCCTCCTGCACTCTCCATCCATCTTAATGTTCCATCCGTCCACCTGACCACTATGGGATTAAGAGCCTTTAGCCGCTCTGCCCTCAACTTTGGAATACCCTGCCTCCTGACATCCGCAATATTGACTTCCTACCTATCTTCAAATCACGTCCCAAATCTCTTTAAACTAGCATATTCTGTCTGAATTCATTGATTCGTTTTTGTAATTAAATGCTTATGTAATGTATATTTATTTTATCTATTTTTTGTTGCTCTGTTGCTATCCTAGTAAGGTGACCTTGGGTGTTCTGAAAGGCGCCTACAAATAAAATGTATTATTATTATTTCTGTCTGCCCCATTGTTTCTCTCCTATCAGCATAAATTACTTCTGACAAGGTTTCCTGACACCAAGAGAAAAAAGGTGACAGGGTAGGGAGCTTCAGCTAATTGACAGCCTCAGCGCTCTTCCTGTGTGCTGTGCGAAAGGGGGGGGGTGTCCCTTCCCTTCAATCAGCTCTCTTCACTGAGCTCTGCAGAGTGTAACTTTAGCTCATCGCCCCCCTTTTCTGACAGCTCAGACAAGCTTCATACATGCTGTGCTAAAAGGATGTAGAGAACAGAAGACTGCAGATAAACAGGTACAACTTGTGTAGGAGGATTTGCCTCACCTGAGGCTAGTCACTTCAATGGATATACAATGGATAGCCAAAAGTATTGGGATGCTTGCCTTTACATGCACATGAACTTTAATGACATTCCAGTCTTAGTCAGTAGGGTTCAATATTGAGTTGGTCCACCCTTTGCAGCTATAACAGTTTTAACTCTTCTGGGAGTGTGTGTCTATGGGAATGCCTGACCATTCTTCCCAACTTTGTGGGAACAGTTTGTGGATGGTCCCTTCCTGTTCCAACATGACTGCATACCAATGCACAAAGCAAGGTCCATAAAGACATGGATGAGCGGGTTTGGGGTGGAGGAACTTGACTGGCCTGCGCAGAGTCCTGACTTAAACCTGATAGAACACCTTTGGAATGAATTAGAGCGGAAACTGCGAGCCAGGCCTTCTCATCCAACATCAGTGCCTGACCACACAAATGCGCTTCGGGAAGAATGATCAAACTCCCATAGACACACTCCTAAACCTTGTGGACAGCCTTCCCAGAAGAGTTGAAGCTGTTATAGCTGCAAAGGGTGGGCCAACTCAATATAGAACCCTACAGACTAAAGCTGGGATGCCATTAAAGTTCATGTGCGTGTAAAGGCTTTTGGTAATGTATGTAAAGGCTTTCAACCCTTTTAAGTGATTGTAAAGTCTAATTTTTCTTCCTATAAAAACAAAAATGCGATACTTGCTCTGTTGCAGTGGATTTGCATAGAGCAGCCCCGATCCTCCTCTTCTCAGGTCCCTCTTCTGTGATCCTGGCCCCTCCCTCCTGTTCAGTGTCCCCACAGCAGCTTGCTATGAGGGCACCCGAGCTCCCTGTGTCCATTCAGACAAGGAGCCCCAGCCCGACCCTGTCCTCTCTCTTCTGATTGGCTAGCTGACTTTGACAGCAGTGGCAGCCAATCATGCTGCTGCTGTGTCTCAGCCAATCAGAAGTGAGAATCTCAGATGGCTGACACACTCATGGGGATCGCTGGACAGAGAGGGACCTCAGGTAAGTGTTAGGGGGGCTGAGGAGGAGCTTCTGTACAGAGTGCCTTTTATCTTAATGTATAGAATGCATTAAGATAAAAAACCCTCTGACTTTACAATCACTTCAACAGAAAAACAGTTGATTTACAGTTCCTGTGCCTCTCTTATATATTTGCTTTTATGCGTGATGCATCATGGGACATGTAGTTCCTGTAGTCCCAAAACAGGAGATCACCTGATGCTGCAGTGAGCGTTCCCCAATTCGGAAGTTCTGGGAAGCTTTGATCTCTGATTTGGAGCTGGCAGCATTGAAAGGTACAAAATGTGTTTCCTCTGTAAATTATGCACATCAAAGTTGTGCGCAATGTCTCCCTGGTTGGTCAGAATGCAATCATTTGAAAAAATGTTAGCATTAAATACTACTTTAACCACTTCAGCCCCGGAAGGATTTGCACCCTTCCTGACCAGGCCATTTTTTTGTGATTAGGCACTGCGTCGCCTTAACTGACAATTGCACGGTCGTGCGACGCTATACCCATACAAAATGTATGTCCTTTTTTCCCCACAAATAGAGCTTTCTTTTGGTGGTATTTGATCACCTTTGCATTTTTAATTTTTTGCGCTATAAACAAAAACAGAGCGTAAATTTTGAAAAAAACACTATATTTTGTAGTTTTTGCTATAATAAATACCCCAATTTAAGAGAAAAAAAAAAAATTCCCTCAGTTTAGGCCCATATGTATTCTTCTACGTATTTTTGGTAAAAAAAATCACAATAAGCGTATATTGATTGGTTTGCGCAAAAGTTATAGTGTCTGCAAAATAGGGGATAGATTTATGTCATTTTTATTATTTTTTTTTTACTAGTATTGGCAGCGATCTGTGATTTTTATCGGTACTGCGATATTGCGGTGGTCAGATCGGACACTTTTGACACTATTTTGAGACCATTGACATTTATACAGCGATCAGAGCTAAAAATAGCAATTGATTACTGTATAAATGACATTGGCAGGGAAGGGGTTAACAGTAGGGGGCGATCAAGGGGTTAACTGTGTTCCCTAGGTGTGTTCTAACTGTAGGGGGATGGGACTGACTAGGGAAGGAGAGAGATCAGTGTTCCTACTTAGTAGGAACACACAATCACTCTCCCCACCCCTGAGAGAACAGGGATCTGTGTATTTACACACACAGATCCCGGTTCTCACTCTGCCATGAGCGATTGCAGGTGCCCGGCGGTCATTGAGCCCACCGGGCATGCGTATCGGCTCCGGGCACATGCGCATCGTCTCCGGGTAGACGCGCTTAGCGCGTGCGCGCCTGCTATCACGTCTTAAAGGAACAATGTACTGCTACGGCGATTTGCCCAGCCGAGCCAACCTGCTGCAGTATAGCTGCGGTGGCTGGTCGGCTAGTCGTTAATGAACATGAATGATTTTAACTGGCAATCTTATTTTGTTCAGTGAATGTTCATAAAACCGTGACAAAGTATTCCAAGATGACACCTAAGTATTTGATTCTTATAGAAGTAAAGGTCAGGCATTTTCAGGTGATATAGAAGTCAGAGTTCTTCAGTCCCTTTAAAGCTGCGGTGACATGCAGGGACGTAGCAGTGGGGGGTACAGCAAGCTGCGGGGAGAAGCAGACATCCAACATAGACAAGAATATTGGATGCTGAAGAGTCTAGCAGCAGAGCACAAAATGTGGATTCAATGGGATTGCTAATGGTTACAGTTGTATTTTCCAAAGCATGATTTGATTAAACTGTTTAATTGTAATGACATGTCTTTTTCAACTACACCAGATTTCAGAGATGTATTCACAGACAGCATTTGTATTTGCACTGTCAATAGAACAATATATCAAATAAAAAAAAAAACAATACAGATGCAGTGTACTAGGAACATCACCAGGTGTTTCTCTGTGTTTCATAATTGATAAGTACTTTCTCAAGGATTCTCTGTCCATAAAACAATTGATGAAAATGTACCTCTATCCTTGGACTTATTTAAACTACAATTGTAAGCAACAAGAGAAAACAAATAACTACAAGGCGATCTTTACACATTCCCTGCTCAGTAGCAGCTTCCCACTCAGTAGTGTATTTATCAAAACAATTGCAGGGTTATTCATCTTGTGAAACTGCAAGTACATCCGTTCTGTGTGAATCGGGGCAAAACCAATGTTATTAGACTACTTTTTCTACAAGTCGAATGTTATTCTCCATACAGAATAGAGTGAATCAGAAAACTACTGCATTAGGGTCACAACATGGGTACGATGGCTCCAAATGTGCTTCCAGTTCAAGGCCAGTTTACTGTCTTTCAGACTTTAGGGGGGCCGGACTGTGGCCAGTGGGAGTAGAAAACGTCCTGGCGTCCAGTGTGGGTAAATAATGCCCCTATTTTTGGTGTCAGTAGAAGGAATAGTGCCCCATCGTTGGTGTCAGTGAAAGGAATAGTGCCCCATTGTTGGTGTCAATGGAAGAAATTCTGCCCACCGTGCATGTCAGTGGGAGAAGTTCTTCCCCAATGTTGGTGACAGTCAGTGGAATTGTGCCTTTTCGTTGGTGTCAGTGGGAGGAGTAGAGCCCCATTGTTTGTGTCAGTGGGAGGAATAGGGGCTTATCGTTAGTATCAATGAAAGGAATTATGCCCCATCACTGGTGTCAATGGAAGGAATTGTACTCCACTGTTGGTGTCAGTGGGAGGAATCGTGCCCCACCGTTGGTGTCAGTGGGAGGAATTGTGCCCCACCATTGGTGTCATTGGGAAGAATTGTGCCCTTTTGATGGTGTCAATGGGAGGAATATTGCCCCATTGTTGATGTCAGCGACAGGAATTATGCCCCATTGTTGGGTTCAGTGGATGGAATAGTTCCCCAAGGATAAAGGGAAGCAAAGGACCAAATCTGGTCCCTGGCCCACAGTTTGGAGACAGCTAAGCCAAATAAATACAAATCATTGAACAAGGGACACTAGATGGAGCTAATTATGGTAAATGCGTATTTATTTCCTATGATCATCAGCTTCATTTGGTGTCCATGATGCTGTTTTTTTCTGATTCACTCAATTCTGTATGAAGAATGCTTAACCTGGAGAGATTCTTGCAACTCTGTCTAAAAACTTCCATAAACTGGACATCTAAACCAAGTTTTGGCAAAAAACATTACATGCTCTTCTCAGAAAATCCAGAGCCATCTTTGATAAAATGGGGGATACACTTCTCTTTGTGCTATTGTATAAAGACAGCCATTGTACCCACAAGCTACAGGGCATACCAGGCATTGCAGTAACAGTCTTTGATTGTTCCATGCTTGAGGCCAGTTCTCATCCACGGTATACAACGTGTTTATGACCTCTGCCTCTTGGTCATACCACTAACAAGCTCCTTCAATCCCCAACATATTTCAAAGGAATTCCTTCTTCTATATCTCCTTTATGATCTTCCTAACTTAACCATAATACATCCATTAACCACCACTGTGCATTTCAAAATGAAGAATCGATAAATGCCACTGTAGCATTTTAAATCAATAATAATAAAAATAAAACTCACCTTACATTTGCTATTCCACCTACACCAATAACTAAATGCTTAATTATGTAAAAATATCTACTATTCCATCTGTTCACAACAACTTCACTACACATGGTTGATCTATGACCCGCAAATTATAAATAATGAATAATATTAAAATCCACATGTAATCTTTACAATGAAACATTCCCAGTCTAAACATCTATTCACTTTCTAATTTATTAGGAAGTTTATTTGGGTCTCCACCTCTCCACTTAACCTCAACCTGCTGATAGATGTACATTTCAATTCACTGGGATCATGATTGGGAAACGTTATAATTCCTCTGTCCTTTTTTTTTTATATATCTGTTCATTGAAATTTCCTAGAAACTGGATAAATAGACCCTCATCTGGGCACAAGAAATGGATATTTGGTCACAGTTTCTGTAGTGTTGTACATTTCAATAAAGATGAAAGATAATTTTGATGTAATACAAGTAGAAATAGTTACATTATCCAGATATGTATAGTGCTATCTTAGAAAGGCCGTTATCAGCATGTCCTATAATTATGCATTCCAGTTTCTTTCATATATAGACTTTCTTATTCCACATCATAATTGAGCAAATGAGACAGTACGAAATAAGGCTAATTTAACAGCTGAAATTACTGCATACTAAAGAGGGAAAACAAGTGGAAGAAAGGTGGTGTAGGTAATGGTAAGCAGGATCAGTGTCCCTGAGGTCTTGCTAGTTCACTGTCTTTCTTTATTTAACGTTGCAAACATGTTGCACCAAAGGCATCCCTAAAGTGAGTTCCATGCATCCTACATACTACAGTCTGCATCCACATTCAAGGAGGTAAATTACATTTTTTTGTATCGCAGAGTAAAAAGTGTCTATTATTAAAAACCTTACCCGTTGTCACCTTCAATTGTTAAGTATTGATTTTCTTCCCATCCTTAGTGTGCCTCTATGCAAAACAACGATGGCATTATCTGAAGCTCTTATTTATGCTTTGGGATTCTTTAGTCATTGCCCTTGACTATTGTTGTGCCTTTACCATGCTCTGTGCAATGCTTTGAGACCTTGGAGAAAAAAGCAGCATAAAAATAAATGTATTATTAGTATTACTATTGCTATTATTATCAGTAATACTTCATCATCATTGTTTTGATGTTTAATATTATTATTATTACTGTTATTTCTCTTGATGACTCTCCTGGAATGTGACCAGGTGTATATTGATACCAGTGTGTACGTGTACAAGATTTATGTTATCTGATCCAATGGGATTTCTGGTTTATCTCTCGCATGCATGCTGATCCTGTTGCAGGAAGTTTAGAAAACAGATCTTAAAACAAGGAAAAGCTGTAATGGTATTGTATCTATCTTGCTGATTTACCATGAATCATTCCTGCCATAGTTTTACATCAGGATGGTAACATGGTAACCCAGGCTCATACAGCTGTCTTTTTTTTTTTTTTTTTTTAGCCCCAGCTTCCAATTTGAGGGTAAGTTCACACCAGCCACACGATAAAACAATTCATTTTGCTTGGTGTCCTATGCTACGGTGATGTCACGTACCTAGTTGGAGGCCGACTTGATAAGAGGTCACAGGGTGAAGGTAAGAACAGGGAGTGCAAGGCCCACAGAAGCATGGGTGCCTCTTAGGTAGCTCTTCTGCTGGTTGCTGATAGTAGAGCCCACCAGATAGTTGTCAGCTGGTCTGTCAGGACTGATGGCAGGACCTCTGTTGGTCTTGAAGATGCAGTAGGACCAAGGGAGCAGCTCCAAGCACAATGACACCCGAGGTGGTGGTGTGGTCAGACTGGATAGAGCAGACTAAGAAAGCATATTCAGGATGGAATTTTGAGGTCATACATGGAGCGGCAAGCCAAAGAGTGGGTGGGAGTGCAGTCAGGAATGCTAGCTAAGGTCAAACACAGGAATCCAAGGGAGCAGGCAGAAGAGTAGCCAGGTGACAGGCCAAAGTCATACATGGTTGGGCAGGTGAGTCAGAGTCCTTAGGGCAAGTTGGGGTCAAACCAGGAATCAGGCCGCAGGGTCCAGGGATAATCCGGGAGAACAAAGGAATATCAGATGCACAGAAGCGAGAAGTACTGGTAGCTGAAGATCATCCAGCAAACTCTGAGTGCAGCCACTGACCTTATATAGGGCATTTGGTGCCAGTCCCGACAACAGGTGTGTGTGAACGTGTACCAGTGCGCGCGGTTCTGTGCAAATGAGCATGGCCATGTACACTTGGAGGATTCACACTGGAGGGATTACACTGGAGGGATTGCATTGGGGGCATTACAATTGGGGGATTACACTGCGAGGATTACATTGGAGGCATTACACTAGGGGTTTTTGCACTGAGGGAATTACACTGGGGGGATTTAAATGGGGGGGGGGGATACACTCTAGGGGGATCTACACTGGAGAGACTACACTGTGTGGAGAAATTATGTCAACTGGAGTTGGGGGGATTGGCCAGTGAATCATATTTTTTTGCCAGTGGGTTTGGAAATAGCCAGTGAAATATGTTTGTCAGGGCCAGGGATTGATGTAAACTGGGGACGTTGGGCAGATAACGATGTTTGCCAGTTTGGGGTAAAGGTGGAAATTGAGAAGAAGCCAGCGATTAATGTCTGTCAATACGGAGGAGGTGGGTTGAGATGGGAAGTAGCTAGGGAGTAATAACAGAATGAGAGGGTATGGTGGGTATGAAATGGGTGATGTGTGTCAGCTTTTAGAGTTTGAGGGAGGAGTAGGCCAAAGGGTGATATCTTCCAGTTGGAAAGTTGGGGGGGGGGGGGGGGGTATTGTTGAGTAATTCAATGACCCCAAGATCAGCGCTACAGCAACCATTAGGCGAAGACAGCAACTGAGCAGCAACTGAAGCTGCCTGTAGCAGCACACAGCATCTGTGCCTCCCACATTTCTGTAGACTCAGCTGATTCCCTTGCACACTCACCTCCTCCTAACCTTCCTACAAATTAAGCTCAACTATAACGCATACTCACCTCTTTTCTAGCAGTAGAGTGTTCTGCAGCTCCCACTGAAAATAGGGTCTTAGCGAGTGCCGTATGGCAAACTTGGGAGACAAAGCAGGTTGGTCACTTAGGAGTCAAAGCACGCACAAGCTTCCTCCTTTCCTCACTGTAATTCTCCATGCTGGCTTGTGGAGAGCAATAGAGCCAGTGAAGCGGAGAGGCGAGAGGGGGGAGATTTCAGGACCAACAGATCACAAAATTAGTGGCAAGGAAAAGGGCGTTACAAGTGTCCTGTGGTTCTGATACCAAGATACAGCTTGTGCAGTTGGCATATATGCCATATGCCCCGCCTGCCGCTCAGCAGTACGTGCCCCGCCTGCCTCCCCACATCATTGTTCTGGCCATGCATTTTAATATTGGTTCTTTATTGTTACTTTTAGCATTTATTTTAGGGAGATATGGAAAAATGCCTTCTTTATAGCTAATGCTGAGATAATAGGTGTGTTAAGGCAGTCTACATAAATGAATAGGCTGCCAACACACCCTAATATGTCACAAATAGCAGGTGACCTTTTTTTAATGCACTACTGTGCATTGTGGCATGCTGCAAAGCAGATGCATTAGTGCTTGAGGTGTCATTCAACGTGTCAAGTAATAGATGTTATGTACATATGAACTGAAACACAGAAGTCTAAATGGGCGTTCCATGTATATATCACTATACAGTAGGTAAAAGACTGTTGCCGCGTGTGTATCACTTTAAGGAACCTTAATCCCTATTGTGACAACATAATGACACCAATTCAGCCAGTAGATGAAAAAACCTGTACTAAGTGTGCCTTAAATGGATGAAGTGGATGAATGATTTTCCCTTGATTTTTTTATGCTTCATAATTAAAGAATAATAATAAGTATACTGTTTTATTTATTCTCATTTTAACAAAACCCGAGGCAGCTTGGGATTTCCAATATCTCATGCCATATATACTCTTTCATAGGTTATGGAAAACGAAATAATACCTGCCATTTTTCTTTATTTTAGATGATATATTATGCATTAAATATACTGTATAACAATTATTTGCATACAACATTTCTCATAAACAATATATAAAAAAACACTTCAAATACAGCAGAGACGTCAAACAGTGTAATGAAACATTCTGTGCAGTTGAGACAATCTCTCAGGGACAGGCAGGGTAGTGTCCCCAAGTCTATCTAAGCTGGTCTTTTACGTGAGTAATCTGCAGAGTATGTTCTGTAACAGACACTTAGGGGTGAATTCAGAAGGCTGTGAATGTGGCATTTATCATACAGTCATTGCAGGTGAATCTTCTGGGTGCATTTATTTTCAATTACAGTGACTGCTCCCAGGATTGAAATATCTAATTTCTCTGTGTTAGACTGGCCTTGTAGATACCTACACGTTTAAACACAAAATAGAGCAACCCAAATAAAGTGGCAGACACATATACAAGAAAGAGGTGTTGTGTTCCAAAAAGCTTTAGAAAACAGGGTTAGCCAGTGACATCAGAGTATCATAAGTCACATAAATTCTAAATTCTTTTCCACAACATTTATTATCATTCAAATAGATTGCAAGCTCTTATTCACCTTACTTCTGTCTCTTGTTATACTTGAATTGCATGGTATCTAGGCTCTGATGGCTACTTAACAGCATACCATTTTTTTGCCTTGCCTTTCCAAGATGGTACGATAAAGCCCAACACGAAACCTAGCCAAGCTTACTGCTGCTACAGCTTTATTGGGAATAAATCATGATATGTATTCCATGATATATAGAACAATTGTGGTTCATATATTAATAGCAGCAAGGCTCACTATAACCTGTCAGTGGGAATCCATTGATGCACCTAACTTTGTCTTTTTTTGAGATTAAACATTCAAGCACAATATGAACTAATGCTAGTGTAGCGCCTACCCCAATTTTCCGGGAGCCTAATGGTGACTACCGGGGGTAGGGAGGCAATGTCAGCTGGTGCTCAAAGTTTTTGGGGGCGCAAACAAACCATCAATTGCAGCCTCGCTGTCCCATCAAGCGCAGCCACTGTGACATCAAATGCTGCCACTGTGCCTATCAGATGCTGCCACTGTGCCCATCGAATGCTGCCACTGTGCCCATCAAATGCTGCCACTGTGCCCCATCAAATGCTGCCATTGTGCCCATCGAATGCTGCCACTGTGCCATTGATTGCCATCACTGTGACCCCCCCGCCCACTCGCCATCTGCCCGGCACTTACCCTGTCTCAGTGGTGATGGCATTGAGCGGTGTCATCCATACGTCCCCTCCCGTCCTCTCCTCCTAATGGGCGTCCAATCACAGCGCCTGTCATTTCAGCCAATCAGGTGATGGGTAACAGATTCATTCGGTTTTCTAACACACCTGGGTGAACTGCGAGAGCCAAGCATGGCGCTCGCAGGGATCGGGCACAGGACACCTTTAATAACGACAAAAATAGGTAATAATGTAGACAGCAGTACAGGAAAAAGAGCTTTTAAGCTGAACCAGCACATCTGTACTTTGTAGGACAGGCTGTCTCCTCTAGTAACTGAACTTTACTCACAGCTTCATACACAGATTCCCTTGGATGAGTTCTCTCTTGAAGTCCTCCCAGCCACTTCATAGCCTCCAGCTCATAAAGAGTCTCCTCTGGTGCTTCCTTAGAACTCCATCCCTCTCAGAATCGTTTCCGGATCTTTAGCAGGCTTTTCTCAAAGGAATCTTGAACACCCAGATAGGCCTAGGATAGGCCTAGCAGCTGGCAGCCACCTGGATAGGCCTCAGGCTTCAGGCCTAGCAGCCAGGAGCTGCTCTACACACACATCCATCCAAAGCCCTGGGCGTGAAGACCAAAATCACCTGACTTCTTTACATTAAATGAGCTTTTCCTAGCATGCATTGCAATATGATTGGCTGAGAAAGAGATGTTTATCCATAACTTGAATGTACTGTAGCTCATCATACTAATGTCAAAGGCAACTGTGCCACCTACTGACAAAAGGGAGAAGCCACAACTGAATAGAATTGGAATAGAAGTCATTTGACCATTAAACACTACAAATTAGCCAGCCTGGCTACCACCCAGCACAACTAAATTTACCTGTAGCCCTACTTTTAGGATGAGGGTGCTACACTAGCATATAAGAACTAGAAAAGGTACAATTTCTGGGGAAATTGTGAAAAGTGTTCTTGCCTCTACATCTGGAGTGAGCGGAGTAACTGGGGGGAGTGCCTGGAGTAACTGTTGTGTGGTTGGAGTAACTGTGGAAAGGTTGAACTGGGCAGATGGGCAGAGTAACTGTGTGGAGTGTTTGTAGTGAGTAAAGATAGTAAACATTACACTAACCAATTGATTGATCAAATTTAAAAAGTGCACAAGTGCTAATGATGTAGAAGGTAGAAATATCGGTAAATGACTTTGTCGGACACAGACTTAAGGGTTACCAGGATTTATTCCGCCCCAGCCAAAGCATAGCACCTGACGGACTCGCGTCCCAAAATCAAGTGTGTCAAAAACAGTTTACACAGTGTACATATAATTTCAATATATTGCATCACAAGCGAACTGGCGGTATATTTCCGTTATACATTAACATTAACATTAACATTTTGAACAGTCAACTTTTTGAACTTTTTGGATACAAGGCAATTCATTAAAGCATATACTTTAAACCCTTACAAATTTTCAGTTTCTCTGCAGTTTTGCTCCTTGCTGTTTCTTTGTCTTACTAATCAGCAAGCAGGCTATAGCACAGGAAGGAGAGGGTGAGTGTGATGAGGACAGTGTGATAGGGCGAGCTGACGTGCTGCATCTACCGTCTGTAGGACGGGTGATCGTTTTAGCCAGCCGGCTTCTTATGCTTATTTGAATCTGCTACACTGTAAGTGTTATTTTAATTCTTTTAATAAACCTCAAAACCAGGATTACGCTATGTTGTTTCCCTCTCTTTTCCCGGGGTACCCCTAAATGAGAACAACCCCCCAGCTAGGAGTCTTTTATTAATCTCCATGATAAGAGTGATTTCCTGTGACTTGGTGGACTAGTGGTATCATCACCCTTTGGCTGTATGAAGTGGCATGTTGTTTCCTAGAAGCCCATCCAATGAAAGGCCCTGACCGGGTTAAGGTCGCAAGCCCCCTTGTGCTTGCCGTTTGGTAAGCGCGCATTTTATTTTCAGCTACCACCGTGGTGCGGTGGAGGAATTTTTTCTATTTTACATTTCCTGCTTTAAAAAAATGGGGTCTGAGCCTATGTATTTTCACAACATTTATTTGGACTTTATTCACTGTGTTAGGACTGTCCAGTGAACACTTATTGATTTAGGTTTCAAGAACTGTGTTAGTTATTTAATTTGGGTTCTAACCAATTAGTCCTATTCAACACTGGTACTAGTATTTACTCCTATTTACAGCGCTGCTATATTTGTTATATTGTTGTATTAGTGTGTGTATCTCACATAGAGTGGCTGCTTTTGTTATTATGTAGTTTTTTTTAATTTTTTTTCACTAAGTTATTTTCATCACTATTTTGGTTATCCCCTATTTGGTCATTCACAATATTTCACGAACAGGTACCCTTTTTGGGTGCACTACAGCGCGGTATTCCTCTTACTATATGATGAGGACAGATGTCTGTGATGGATGGGGGGGAGTAAGTGAGTTCAGTGTCTAACAAGTACACCGAACATGAAATATAGAGAATGATGTTTAGCTAATTGTAAATGAACCCACATAACTATGGCCACGTAAACTGACCCTCATTGCCACTTTATCTGTTTGATGACCACTGTCTCACAACCACTGTTTCCTGGCAACACTCATGCCCTGTTTATGCAGGCTCTAAGCGTGTTCACAACCACTGCTCAAAACACAATACACAGGATAATGGTAGCTGTAATAACTGTGCAGTACTCCTGACTGGAGACACTGCTGCACCCTGGAGATGTAAATGTGATCCAACAGTGTGTTTTTTTCTGTGGTGGCTGCCCAGACCAGTTGAGTATATCCTCTTGAGTGAAGAAGGTCAGATATTGGCTTCTTTTCTCTGCACAGAAAATCTTCATTGAAATCTCCACAGAGTATTATAGGTTGGCAATCCATTATTTCCAAAGATTCCAAGAGGCCCAGCAGGTTAGTAAGGAATTGGCCAATACTGTAATCCGGTGGCCTGTAAACGACAGCGATCAAAGCTTGTACAGGGGACTCCAGTTTGACAACCAAGAACTCCAAGTCAGTCACATTGTGATGATACTGCTTTTCATAGGCCTTGAAATGGTTTCTGACATACAAGGTGACACCTCCGCCACTTTTACTTGCAATGTCAGGAAGGTTTGTGTACGAGAGGTGTCTGTTGCGTTTGAACAGGTTGTAGCCCTCCAGCTGGAGACTTTCAGCAACAGAAGAGCCTGAGAGATGAGTTTCAGTGAAACATAAAACATCTCCAAGTGTCAACTCATGGTGAGATTTGATATCTTCAATGTGAGCTGGTAATCCTTCCGTGTTGTGATGGATAATTGTTAATGTTTGCTGTTTGTCTGTTGTCTGTAGAAACTTTAAGAGGGGCATAACACTTTCCAGTGATGCATTCTTCATTGAATCCAGGGAAGCTGTGATTTCAGGATCAGCAAAGATCTTCTTCTCATCAAAGTTGGTTATGTACAGTCCTTGTAGTGTAGTCGTTCTACTCAGAGCAACATAGGCCATTCCCGGTTGGAAGACCCGTTTCAATGAGACCACTGCCGACTGTATCGACATCCCCTGACACTTATGAATCGTACATCCAAAAGCCAACTTCAGGGGGAACTGCCTGCGAACAACTCCTTTCTGTCTCAGGTTTTCCTCTACCCTTTCTATGTACACCAAGTTGTCAGCATCACAAGACGACTTGTTACGGTATCTCTGTCCTGCATTTGGATTGTCCAGCACAAGCCCAAGCTTGTTTACCGTAGTAGCACCATTCTCAGTCTGGATGATTATTCTTGCAATCTTGCCAAATGTCCCGTTAACAAGCCCGTCTTCTACATCAATGTTTCTTGTGATCATGATACGGGCACCTTCAGCTGCTTGCAGTGTGTCAATCAGATTGTCTTTGTGTCCTTTGAAAGGTTGGTGTTGCCTCAGCATCACTCCTGTCTTAGGGTCTTTTCTGTAATCGTCGGCATCTATGTTGGTGACGTTTGAATGGAGAACAGACACAGTTGCAGCATTATGTTTGTGAACCTCTTTGTTGGTGGCAAATATGTGTAGCACGTCATTAGGGCAGTGGGTGGGATCTGTAAAAGCCTGAGCAAGCAGAGCTTTGTCATCATTGCTTAAGGTGCCAGTCTTCTGCTTGACTCTGATTCTATTCAAAAGCTCAGCAAATGAAATGTCTTCCTTCTGTCGCATGATCTCTGTCAGCGTGATCATCTGAAAGTTGTCTTTCCAGACGTCATTGGTATTTTCCTCAAACACGCAGAGTGGCTTACTTTTTCCCAGCGGGGGGACCTGGTAAAAGTCTCCTACTGCTAGTACTGACATACCACCAAAAGGTTTCTTACTGCCTTTGATTTGCTGTAATCTCCAGTTGATGTAGGCAAACAGGGGCTTTGAAATCATTGACACCTCGTCAATAACAATGATCTCCGCATTTGACAGCTGTGCCCTCACTTCATCTATTAGATTTCCAAGTCCTTGGTAGGGTGGCTTCAAGCTTCTTGGCAACTTCAGCAGAGAATGCAATGTGTTGCCTGAAATGTTGAAAGCTGCTGTTCCTGTAAATGCAGTTAGTAAAACGCTGGGCATGGATATGTCTGCTTCCTCACGTAGTCTGGTAAGTTTACAGAGTATCTTTGTCGCCTCAGCATAGATGCACTTTATCAGGTGTGATTTGCCTGTCCCTGCACCACCAGTGACAAAGTAATAGAATGGGTCAGGATTTAGGCCACGCACACGGTTAGTGCACCAGTCACAAACTGAGTAGAATGTCTGAGCTTGTGTCCGGTTAAGGTTTCTGTACATTTTCCGAAGGAAATCAGGGCACATTTGTGAGGCTTTCACAGTAAGCGCAATTCCACCTGTTTGTTTGTGACGTGTATACTCCGGAACATCATCTTGTTCATTCTCATGAAGTGGCTCCCCTTCTTTGCGTTCCTCTACACATTCCAACCTATCCAACTCAGCTTCTGGGGCAAAGGTGTTCCAAGCATCTTCAACAGGTCAGTTTTTTACAAAGTCATCCAAGACTTGTTCCACAATTTTGTTGTGTTGTTCGAACTTCTTTTGGTTGCTGGTAACAATTGCAGACACTGCTTGGATTGCTTCTTCTCCTGGTAAGCTCACACAGGCGCCTTTGTAAAAATCCTGGTGTGTTGGGAACCTTACAGTTTTCAGTGATGACTCTGAACGGTGGGGGAGGTACAGTTTAAGCAGTCTGCCGTAGTGGTTCTCAGGGTCCTTCTTCTCTGAGAAGCGTGCGTACCTGATGATTGCAGGCTTCCCTCTCGTGCGTTTTTGAATCATTCCCATTTCATTCAATAGGCTGACACGCTTGCTGTCTTCCTTTTGCTTGCCATCTTCCTTCTGCTTGCCATAGACAACCCTGTAATGGGATGCAAAGTCTGCCAGACACATGGACTCAAACTCTGGTGTTTCAGGTCTGGCTCTGTATTTGTCGACAAAACTCGTCATCCACACATTAAGAGAATCGGCTGGTTTGTTCTGCAATGCACTGAGCGGGAGACTCATTTTCAGTGCGTTGTCACCAGTTGGCAGAAAAACAACCTCACGTGAGCAAGACTTCATTTTCAGGCTGCACGTACGGGCCACAGACTCCTGGGCGCTGACCTCTCTGTGTTTTGAATAAGCCTGAAGAACCTCTTTCATTTCTTCTCGTTCTGTCGCTGTTTCTGGGCTCATTTCTTTGACTATTGTTTTGAGATAGTCACTCAGCTCCCGTTCTGGCTTGGATATGTAGGACAACATGTACATGATGCAACCATACTCATCAAGAATGTACTGGATGTCCATGTTGGCGTTCCAGGCCATCAGCAAATGTGGATTATAGTTGTTCACCCAGCAGTCCTTGACATCACGCTTCATTAGAATCACGCTTGAGGAGGTCAATGCCTGAATGTAGGAGTTGTACTGATTCAAAGTCATATCACACTGTGCCAGTAGCTGTGACATGTCTTCAAGCTGCACTTTTGGGTTATTAAGCAAATCCCAGACTGGTTTCAGTTTGTTTTTGGCTGCTTGTGGTTTCATTGCACAATCTCCTTGTTCTTCTGGCATCGGGTAAGTTATCCTCGTTTTTCTAATAGGTGGCTTTGGAAATCCAAATCTGCATACTCTGTTACCTTTCTTGCATGATTTTGAATGAGATCTGCTGTGCATTTGAAGTTCTGTTACAAATCTGTGAAGTAAGGCCTGTTTGGCTTCATCAGGCAGCTGGCATGAGATGTTATGATCTATAAAGGCACACACCTTGTCATCACTGTCTTGTCCAAATATAGGAGCTCCTGCTACCCAACAGAGACAATGTATATGAGGGCTCCCTCTCGCCTGAAATTCAACCCGGTAAAAGTAATCGATAACTTCACCAATTGGCTGTGCAGGACCCAACAGCAGCTCTCGCATCAGAGCATCAACCCGTTTGTCAAACATGCGCATGGTGGTCACTGGGTTGCCTCGAAGAATGTCACACTTTTCAGCCCAGTCTAGCCCCGCAAAATCCACCTTTTGTTGTGCCTTTATTGCCGTTATTACCTCTGGCCATCTGAATTCTGCAGCAGAGAAGGTAAGAAAAAATGTTGGCTTACCCAATTGTCTGACCATGGCTAGCAAATTCTTCAGATTTTTATCCCAGTAAGCTGGACTCCCTCTCAGTGGTTGCATGAACCTTGTGGCATCTCGGTTTCGCACCAACCTCTCAACCTCACACTTGTCCTGTAGCAGCTTGTTGGATATTTTCCGTCCATCCCTGGTATTGGGTTTTCCTTTCCTTAACTGGATGGACATGCTGCTTTTGGCCATGTGTGTTTCTGTGACAAACTGCGCAAAGAAGAGGTAGCTTGTGTCTCTTGCAAAACGAGTATCAACACAAAAAAGCCTTGCATTGAAATACATGCTCGGGGACAGTTTGACTTGTCTTGCCTGGTCCAATGTATTCTGTCCAGTAGGGAACTGAACAGGGAAAGCCATTGCCTCAAGCCTAGGAACTTTAAAGAAGCTGACAGGTGTGTTTCCTTGTGCAGGTGCAATGCTGAATATTCCATCACCGTGTGTCAGTGCTTCCTCTCCAAGGTCAGATGGCTGCAAACAACTGTCTAGGCCAATTCCAGGTCTTAGTGTATCCTTCTCATCCTCTGCATTGGGAGGTTGTTGGTCATGGCCTTCCTGTTGCTCAGAAGCAGCCGGTAAACATGCAGACTGTACCTCTGATGGATCACAATTTTCGATGCGTTCAAGTATCTCCATCATTTCAGTTTCGTCACAACTGTCGAGTTCCATCCCATCATCATTATCATCATCATCAGCGATTGTCTCATCCACTCTAATTGAAATGTCACTGTAGTCGGGGTGTGTGTCAATGAGTTTTGACAGACCTGCTACTACATTTCCCATGTTGACATAATGAAACAGCTGGTGGCCTTTGTAAGTCAGACGTCTTTTCAGCTTGACTCTGTGTAACTGGGATTTGCTGTGCGATCTTGGTAGAGTATTGACCGTGGTTTCCACCTCGGATGGCACACACACTACAGCGCCATGTATAGCTGCCTGTCGACCTTTGGGAAGTGTGATGATCTTGGCAAATGGCAGTATTTTGGCCAAAAGTTGTCTTTCCAGCACATTCAAATCGCAGAGCTCTGGGGGAATGGGCGCCAGCTCCATGTTGTTAGCTACAGCGATGGATGATTTGTGTCCTGCTTTTAAATGTAAATCACAGTTGTGACAAATCCAATCTTTGGTCCTTTCATCTGGTACGGTGCATTGTTCAGGTCCTTGACAGTGATTGTTGCACACATGGACATATTTCCCTGTCAAACAGGCAGCAACAATGTGTAGATTCTTCTTGTAATTGCTGTGAATGCAATGTTTCACTTGGTTAGGGAAAAGGGTGCGATGACACATCGTGCACACAAATGTTGGCCCAGCTTTAATGCATTCATGGAAAGTGGATATAGCTGTCTGCATTAGGCTGTTGTCCACTGGTTGACTGCATTCCCGCATGACACGAGTCCATCGTCTGTATTTCATTCTTATTTTGAAGGCACATTGCATCTTATGGGTTATGCGAAAATCTGCTTGAGTTTGACGCTTCATTTTCATGTAACTCATGCAATGTTGCAAGTGACGTTTTCTGAAAGCAGGATCATTATGATATTTTCTGGTGATGTATTGCTTCTGCTTCAACTTGAAATCGACATTTGTGGCATATTTTCTGGTGATGTATTGCTTCTTCTTCAAGTTGTAATCTGCATTTGTCGCATATTTTCTGGTGGTGTACTGCTTCTGTTTCAAGTTGAAATCTGCATTTGTCGCATATTTTCTGGTGATGTATTGCTTCTGCTTCAAGTTGAAATTGGCATCTGTTGCATATTTGCGAATGATATATTGCTTCTGCTTCAACTTAAAATCAGCATCTGCTCTGTATCGGCTGGTGATGTATGTCCTTTTCTTATTGGTGACAGACATCTTTGTAGCCTTGAAATCACGCCTTCTTTCATTTCTGTGTCTTGTCTTCAGTTTTTGTCGTCTCTGTGCATTTAATTTGGACAATGCCTTACTGTCCTTCCATATGCCCTGTGAGGATTTCGCATCAACTGACCGTGGAGAATGCTTGCTGGCTGGGAATCCAGTGTGTGTTACATCTTTGGTCATCTGTGTCACTTTGTTCTCCACATGCTTTGCATTATGTGGTTTCTCAGATTGCACCAGTGGGGACAGCAAACCATCTGACAGACGTCTTGCACGATGAAATGAGACTGGCATGAAGTCATACTGCAGTCCATCAATAGGGCCTCTGGTGTCTGTAAGGAGCAATTCATACAACTTATAAATCCTTGCCCCCATATCACTCAAATGTGTAAAAGTGATCATAACAGCTTTTCCTTTTCCAGTGGCAGGAAGTCCATCCTTATTTCGACTATGAGAATCAAACAGTCCATATCTCCCAGACTTGTCTCTGAACAATGCAATGCAATATGGCACTACTATAAAAAGTGCATGTGTAACATCTGCATTGAGGCACTGAAGTCTTGTGGAGAGGTCAACAAACCAACCTTGGTTGTCACCGTCTACCGTGTCTCTCATACATCCCGATAACACTGGAGATTTAACAACGTTATACTCATATTTGTCAGTGTTGACTCTGAGGGGCACTTCTTCCATTGTCAAGTGTTGATGCTGATAGACATTTCTTTGTTTTAGCTGTTTTATTGTTGAGCCATACAAGCTGTTGCCCTTCTTCAGTATTTGATCAAGATCACCCTTTCTCACATCATCAAGCTCACTGTGGTATGCCAAAAATGTCAGAGCCATGCATGTACACTGTTTGTTCCTTAACCTTCCATAGCCATGATGACCCTGATGAAATGATGCCTGCACAGAAATCTCACTTGGTACACATGGTTCTTGCATGCCATGGTTTTCAGAAGTGCCCATCACACTGTCACTGTGCTCTTGAACTTGACACTGAGTTGAACATGAAAATGACACCACAGGTTCACTATGTACCTCCTGGGCACATTCACTGTCACAAACCTCCATATCCACTATGCTGCTGTGGGGCTCCGGATCCAGTTTAGTCCAGCGTATCTTTGCAGCTTTAGATCTCTTTCCTTTAGATGGCATGATGATATTTGTGGAAGGAGCTATAATTCTCCTCAGAGCTTTGTTCGAAGAGCTATAATTCCCCTCAGAGTTGTGTTGGAGGAGGAGCTATAATTCACCTCAGAGCTGTGTGGGAGGAGCTATAACTCCCCTCTGAGCTGTGTGGGAGGAGCAATAATGCTATAATTCCCCTCAGAGCTGTGTGGGAGGAGATACAATTCCCCTTAGTGTTGTGTGGGAGGAGCTATAATTCCCCTTAGAGCTGTGTGGGAGAAGCTATATTTCCCCTCAGAGCTGTGTGGGAGAAGCTACATTTCCCATCAGAGTTGTGTGGGAGAAGCTATAATTCCCCTCAGAGCTGTTTAAAAGGAGCTATAATTCCCCTCACAGCGGTGTGGAAGAAACTATAATTCCTCTCAGAGTTGTGTGGGAGGAGCTCTAATTCTCCTCAGCTGTGTGGGAGGAGCTATAATGCTAAGCTGTAATTCCCCTCAGAGCTGTGTAGGAGGAGCTATAATTCCCCTCACAGCGGTGTGGGAGAAACTATAATTCCCCTCAGAGTTGTGTGGGAGGAGCTATAATGCTAAGCTATAATGCTATAATTCCCCTTTGAGCTGTGTGGGAGGAGCTATAATTCCCCTCAAAGCTGTATTGGAGGAGCTATAACTTCCCTCCAAGCTGTGTGGGAGGAGCTATAATGCTATAATTGTCCTTAGAGCTGTGTGAGAGGAGCTATAATTCCCCTCAGAGCTTTGTGATTTTTTTTTTTTTAAAATGATTTTGTTTTTTTGTTTTTTCAAAAATGATTTTGTTTTTTTGTTTTTTCAAAAATGATTTTTTTAAATGATTTTTTTTTTTCAAAAATGAAATTTTTTTTTTTCAAAAATGATTTTTTTTTTTAATTTTTTTTTTTTCAAAAGTAATTTTTTTTTCAAAAATATATTTTTTTTTCAAAAATATTTTTTTTTCAAAAATATTTTTTTTTTCAAAAATTAATTTTTATTTTTTTCAAAAATATTTTTTTTTTTTACATGGGGCGGTCATAATGTTTTGGCTGATCATGGGGTGGTCATAATGTTTTGGCTGATCATGGGGTTGTCAGCTTTTGTCACCTCCCACTCTAGTTTTGAACATTTCGCCATTCATTCCTATGGGACCAATTTTGCCGCAAAAACGACGATATTTCGTGGACCATTCGGCGAAACATTCCACAAAGTAATAGCACACCAATCGGGAAAAATCCGCACGTTTCGGTATATTACTTGTCTCTGTAGTGTGGAAAATGTGGGAGGAGTCTACAAGCATTATCAAGTCTAGCAGATGAAGTCACATGCATTTGGGGTGTCTCAGCATCTTGTGTTTACAACCACTGTTTCCTAGCAACATTTCCTTTTGAACATTTTGCCATTCATTCCTATGGGACCAATTTCGCCGCAAAAACGACGATATTTCGTGGACCATTCGGCGAAACGTTCCACAAAGTGATAGCACACCAATCGGGAACAATCCGCATGTTTCGGTATATTACTTGTCTCTGTAGTGTAAAAACTGTGGGAGGAGTCTACAAGCATTATCAAGTCTAGCAGATGAAGTCACATGCATTTGGGGTGTCTCAGCATCTTGTGTTTACAACCACTGTTTCCTAGCAACGCTCATGCCCTGTTTATGCTTCCCAAATACTACTTCATCAAAACTGCCCCATCAGAATTACCCCATCAAAACTGCCCCATCATATTCCTCTATTATAAATCAGTACATGGTGTGTCTGTCCCCTCCCCCGGGCTCTGTAATCAGCTGAGATGCTCCAGCCACCTTCCCCCCCCCTGTGTATAACAGAAGCTTTGGTAACCATGGCAACAAAACAAACACTAACAGTACACTCTGATTAATGGCTAAAATTTCCTGAAATGACCTCTAAACAAATGGCCGTATTTTAAAAACTATACATCCTACAGCGAAGATCTTTATATTGTGAGAATCACAAGACCCAGACCTAGATTTTGATGTATAGTATGTCTGTGAAATATTAAAAATGAAGGCACAGTCGCAGTTTAGAAATTGCCCTTCAAATTTGGAGGGGGCTAGAGTGTAGTTTCAATGAATGTCAATGGACGGCGTGAGTTACAAACAAATGGTCATATTGTGAAAACTATCAGGACTATGGCTTAGCCGTGGACATGTTTAGTGGCAGCAGGGATAGCTGAACGTTTTGATATAAGATTTGTGTAGGTGGGCTTGAAAATGAGGGAGTGGCGGCAGTTTAGAAATCATGTTCTGATTTTCCAGCTTTTGTCATCTCCCACTCTAGTTTCCCCATTCATTCCTATGGGACCAATTTCGCCGCAAAAACGACGATATTTCGTGAACCATTCGGCGAAACGTTCCACAAAGTAATAGCACACCATTCGGGAACAATCCGCACGTTTCGGTATATTACTTGTCTATGTAGTGTAAAAACTGTGGGAGGAGTTAGGGTGGTAAATTTGGCTATAATAATAAGAATAATATATATGTGATATAACAGTAAGTGGTCTTGCTATGCAAGAACACTTAATAATATATATGTGAGATAACAGTAAGTGGTCTTGCTATGCAAGAACACTTAATAATATATATGTGAGATAACAGTAAGTGGTCTTGCTATGCAAAAACACTTAACTACTCCACCACTACCTTAAAATAAATGGTATTTCTGGTTATCTCACCCTAGAGCTTTTAAATACTTATAGGAGTGCAACCTTTAGCATTCTTCTCAAGTTTGAAATACCCTTAGTCCTTATATAAGTTTTTTTTGGTGTAGCTTACCATCTTGTTCTACTCTTTTTGCCTCGTGTTGATTCATTTCTATGTTTAACTTGATGTCCAGTCCAAGTCTACAGTTTGAAGCCATCTGGGGTAGGCTGGGCAGGGATACCAAGACTTGTATGAATATTTACCAACCTTTTCCTTATGTTGAACTTTATTCTTACAGTGGTTAGCAACTGTGTATGGAAATTTGTATTGATACTCATTATAAATTAATAAAAACGTATTGTTAAAAAAAAAAAAAATGAATAAAGCCCAACACTCCCACAACACATATGATCAATTTGGTAAATGCATACAGTATATCAATTTTGATAGCTCTGCATCCACATATCAGGTATCAGTACACTCTAAAAGAAGGAAAGTCCTTGGACTGTGGTCAGCACTTTGATTAACAAGCAGAAAACGGAAGATGTATAACCACTTTTAACTACATCCCAGGACTGTCTTGTTCTCTTTTTACATAATACTTCATCAGAGATAAAGGTTATTGTTACTAGCCAAATCTCAATACTAAAAAAAAAGATTAAACATTTATTTGAATAGATTTAAAAACATTTTAAACTACACTCAATATTCAGAGACTTTAGTTGACCTTTTAATACTTTCTAACGTTCATATTAGCCATTATCAGTAAGAGCTGGGGAATGGGATGGCTGCTACAGGTATACTTGAGTTGGCAAGCTAGCGGTCTCAGAAGAGGGGGTTGTGGCACAGTAGACTTTAGGTCTTTGCTCTCCTGAGGACACACAGTCAATCACAACCTCAAATCCAATACCGTAATTTTATATGAACACACATTTGCATGTGAATACATCTCGCATGTGAACATACATCATATCCCCCAAGGATTAATGTGACAGTGCTTGTGGAATGACAAAGATAATATGTGAACTTTAAAAAGTATTATAAAGGGTCAGTTGAAGTCTCTGAACATAGAATGCGGTTTTAAAATGCTTCTAATTTATCAGGTAAAAATGACCACATTTTATTCTCGGAAGCAAGTAAAACAGTTACAACTGACAAAATCATGGATTATGTTACATCTTAAAAGAAAAAAAAAATCTTTACTTAAATATATGGAAGATAGCCATAAATCCAGAAAAGCTTATTTGAGATTTAAACAGCACATGACTGGCCAGAACTGTAACAGATGGTTGATGGAGAAAAAAAAAAATGTGATTTGTGGTTGGAAGAACCATAAAGCAATACAATGTTACAAACAGCTCATATTATACAAATTCAGCAACAAATCAGGTTGCCTTCTGGCAAACGTAACCAAGGGACAATGTTCAGTCTTCTATTACCCACATCAGAGATATGAGTGAGAAAGTGATACAGAATCCTTCTGCCAACAGCCAAAGTATTTGTTTACTACTATGGCACCCTCTATGCAGGTAATAACCAACTTAAAGCAGAGTTCCAGCCTCTAAAAATAAATTGTAAAAGTCAGCAGCTACATATTATGTAGCTTCTGACTTTGAATATAAGGACACTTACCTGTCTAAGGATCCCGCAATGTCACCCCCAGAAGCCGATTCATGCGTCGGATTGGGTCCAGGCCCTGGCATTGCAACTAAGGGAAACCGGCAGTGAAGTCTTCAGGCTTCACAGGCGGTTCCCTACTTCGCATGCGCGAGTCGCACTGCGCTTTCTGAATGGCTCTGCAGTCTTCTAGGACACACACAGGTCCCAGAAGGCAGTGGGAGGGGGGAGGAGGGGCTGATACAAGTCCAGAAATGACGTACCTCGCCACGAGGTAGGATGGAAGTACAGCTAGAGAACAACGAAAAAAGTTACAAAATGCAAAAAAAAAAAAAAAGAAAAGAAAAAGGATATCCAAAAATGAGGAGGAGGAGTAGGAGGGGGAGGAGGAGGAGGAGGAGGAGGAGGAGGGGGAGGGGGAGGGGGGTGGGGTGCTCGGTTTATCTAGACCTAGTGTCATTTTAGCCTGGGACTCCACTTTAAGTTGGATAGTTTGGATTTCCTTCACAGACTTGATCTCCTACTTTACTTTTACAAACATAGGATTTGAAACCCATAATAGAGGCATCACCACAGCTGAAATCAACAAAATTATTTAGGCCTCATGCACACTGCACATTTTTACAGTTGCTTCTAGAGGTGTCTGGCATTTTTTTCCTGCCTCTAAACACCCCTCCATGTTAACCTATGTGTCCATGCACACACAGGCTTTTAGCTGCATTTAGTAGTAGGAGCTTTTAGAGGCTTTAAGGCCTCATTCACACGAGGCGGACCCCGTTTCCACGGAGCCCGCCTCAGTCCGCCGGCTCAGCGGGAGATCTCTCCGTTGATCTCCGCTGAGCCGACAGATGACAGGTCCCTCTCTGCTCACTGAGCGGGGAGGGGCTTGTCAGGCGCCGCTGCTGCCTATGGTGGGATCGGATGAAAACAGACAGCATGTCCGTTTTCATCAGATCTCACCCGATCCGCCAGCAACGGGTCTGGACGTAGGGCCATCCGTCTGCTTTTAGTGGATCGGACGGGGTCAGATGTCAGCGGACATGTCTCCGCTGACATCCGTCGCTCCATAGGCTAATATGGAGCGCCCGTTCAGGTCCACCGTCAAAACTGACAGGCAGACCTGAAAGGTCCAATCGTGTGAAAGGGGCCTTATAGGCAGGAAAAAAAAAATCCTCTGCCAGTGCGTCCAGGAGCAGCAGAGTTAGGGCAGAAAAAATGTCTAATGCTACTAAAAGTTGCTAGAAGCTGCTAAATGTGCCTAAATTATTTATTCTGCCCAATTAAATGAATTAACACCCAAGAGCTTGACGCCTGTAAAAGCTCCTAAAAGCTCCTAAAAGCTTGTAAAAGACTTTTGACACTTTAACAATCATCAGGCATTTTTTTCTGTAAAAAATCCTTTCCTCGCAAGTGATTTTGCTCGGATTTCGCCACAAACACTGCCCGCTGACACCCCGTCCCATCCGAACCCGCTGGCTACCCGAATCGAGCCAATGCTGTACTGGGGGAACCGTGGAGACACCGCGGCCACGGCGCCCCAAGCTGGCCAAGATGGCGCCTGGCAGTCACAGCCTCCTAAAGCACCACGAGGCATGGAGAAGAAAACCGAGAGGCATGCTCTGCCTAATGCATTTTCTGCTGACTACATCAGGTTATCAACGTGCCCTGTCTGGTTGGACAACTAGGGGACCATTGACGTCTACTGGGCCCCCTTACCAGTATATATCTATGAGTATGCAATGTCATCCACACCCATTGTGTCTTGGAATGTCCGAGCAGTGAATGACCCCCTGAAATGGACCATGATCTCCTCCTGCCTACGCAAATTCCACCCAGTCATTATTGGCCTGCAGGAGACTCACATCCTGGGGGACAATGTGAGGTTTCTGCAATATGCATGGGTTGGCACTCCACTCATTCTGCTTATTCCTACCAAGTGAGTGTACTGATACACAAAGCGTTGGCCTATCAGGAGCTTGACTCTCTGGTAGACGCCTCTGGCAGATTTTTATTTTTATGCTGCAAACTGTTTACCATAACCTTGCTTCTAGCTTTTGTGTACATTCCACCCCCGTTCTCATGGGACGTATTGCAGTTGCTGCCATCGTACCTGGCAAACAAGCTTGATGTTCCAGTGTTAATTATGTGGGGACTTTAATTACTAACTAGACCCCAGATTGGATAGGCACCCCCCAATTTCCCCCCCCCCTAGGGGTGGCAGGGTACAGCTCTCAGCCGCCTGATCTCTGAGGTGGGCTGGACGGATATATGGCACATGCGTAACCCAGATACAAAACAATTTTCATGTTTCTCCAAAACCCATGGCTCACTGTCACATATCGATCTGTGTGTAGGCACCACTAACATAGTAGACTATACCTCCAGGGTGGAATACTTTCCGTGAGGAGTGTCTAATCTCTCCCCGTGCCCCTATGGTTGACTACCCGGGCCCCCCACTTCACTACCCAAGGTCCCTTGGAAGATCAACGCCTTCTGGCTTAAACTGTTCACCTCACCAGAACTGATAGCAGCCCAAATTGATGGCTTTTTCCAGTCTCATAGCCAATATACCAATACTATACAAAAATGGGAAACGTTCAAAAAATCACAAATGTCAAACAGAACTCCTCCACTCTGCTAGAGCAGGTGGGAGATCAGGTACGTCAGCTGGAACTATCCTTTGTTACAGACCCAACTAACTCTGCAAGGGAGGCATGGATGTTGACCCAGGATTCCTTGGATCGCCTGAAATCCTCCACTGCAGAACGTAAGACATTCTTCACCAAGCTTGCTTTCTATGAGGAGGGGGAGTGGCCGAGTAGTTAATGATCTGGAACAAATCATATCTGAGCTGGCATTCTTCTACACAGACCTTTATGGGGCGAGGGATGATTATTCATATACTGATCTTGAAAATTACCTCTCTGGTATTGACTTACCCTCCCTGTCTGAGGGGGCTAGACAACTATTAGAAGCACCTTTAACCTTGGAGGAGCTACAGAAGGCAGCGTGCTCCTTTCCCACATGCAAGGCTCACCGGGGAGGATGGTCTCCCCGTGGAGGTCTTTACCCAATACGGTGCACAGGTACTGCCAAGGCTGCTGGAGGTGTTCAATGCCTCCCACCCTCAATGGCCAGAGCGAATGTGATACTATTGCTTACAATTGCTTAAGTCTGGGAAGGATCCGGTTGATGGGTTCCGGGTTCCTATAGACCCATCTCTCTCCTCCAGAGCGATGTTAAGATACTGGCTAAGGTCTTGGCACTTCGGGTCAATGGGATCATATCCTCTATAATACATCCTGACCAAGCTGGTTTTATGCCACAAAAGTCCACAGCCACTAACCTCAGATGCCAGATACCTACAGGCAGACAATGGGGGACACAGGGCTCTGTTGTCCCTTGATGCCAACAAGGCGTTTGACAGTATTGGCTGGCGATACCTGTGGGTGGTGCTATCCAAATTTGGATTCGGAGATCGATTCATAGCTTGGGTCAGACTGTTATATGCATCCCCACAAGCGAAAATTAGGATGTCGGGCCGAATGTCTCATGCGTTTGCTCTGGGCAGGGTCATGAGGTAGGGTTGCCCCCTGTCTCCCCTGCTCTTTGCTCTCACCATAGAACCACTGGTGGCACTAGTGAGGGCCAACCCGGGGATTATGGGGTTGAGATTTTGTGATCTCCATGAGAAGATTATGTTGTATGCTGACGACATGATGCTTTTCCTGGGGGACACCACTTCCTCTTTAGCCAAAGTGATGACCGTGATTTCCAGTTTCGGGCACTCCTCCGGTCTGACCATAAACTGGTCCAAATTGGCCTTAATGGTGCTCGACGGGGATCGGGAGGTGGATCTGCCTGATTCTTGCCCTATCCTAGTAGTGTTCTCATTCAAATACCTAGGAATACAAATAGCACCCAGACTTGCGGACTACTGCCCATTAAATGTATACCCCATACTATCCCGATTTTAGAACAAAATTAACACGTGGAATAATCTCAAACTATCGCTAGCAGGTAGAGCCAACTTAATACAAATTATATTGATGCCACATTTGCTATATTTTCTCTATAACTCCCCAGTTGTAATTCACTTGAAAGTATTCAGGGTGGTTAACACCCTCTTTAGACGCCTATTGTGGAATACAGGCCCCCCCCAGGGTCAAACTAAAGCAGTTGCAACAACCCAAGAACAGTGGAGGATTGGCAGTGCCCAATCTTTGGCTGTACTATATTGCAGCCCAAATGCAGCATCTGATTGGGTCCATGGCGGAGACTGTTCGACTGTTCCGATGGGGCTGGAGGCACAGATGTTCCATAAATCTAATAAACAGACGCCCACCCTTACTCTACTCCAAAAAAATATGGAACAAGGGCAGGCAGATGCAGGGGTTGCTGGGATTCACTGAATATAGCCTGATATGGGAGAACCTCTCCTATGTAGAACTGGCAAAACTACAACAGGGACCCAAATGGAACTCCTTTGGTGTAACTTTGCTGTCACACATATTTCAGGACGGCAAATTGCTGTCTTTCCCCAAGTTACAAAATAGGCTTACTTTGCCCTCCATCATGTTTTACTCCTATCTTCAGCTCAGGCAGTGGGCGCGCAGAGGGATTGGGTTATGTCCAATATCCCTATTTTTCACCTCTTATAAACAAGTACTGAAACTAAAGGGATCATCTCACATTGTTATCAAATGCTACTAACACACCTTTCAAGACCTTACCCCGCTAAGGCACCGTCCCTATGGGAAAGAGACGTATGCCAACTCACGGGAGACCAATGGGAGGAGGTCCTGCAATCTATTACTACCTGCTCACTTAATGTTGCCCAAAAAGTCTCCCGATTATACACTGTACTTCGGGTGCACTATACCCCACTCAGACTACATAAAATGGGTAGGCGGCCAGACCCCTATGTGACAGGTGTAGGCAACACCAGGGGGATCTCACTCATCTGCTCTGGTGATGCCCAAAGCTCCGCCGTTGCTGGAGTGCGGTACTTGGGACGCTTAATCAAGGGTTCCAAACGACCATCTCCTTAGACCCAACTCACTGTATCTTGGGAGTTTTGGAGGAGGTAATTCCTGAGGAGATGATTAGAACAACATTCTCTAGGGCACTGTTTCAAGCCCGAAAACTCATCCTGATGGGATGGAAATCAGTCTCACCCACAGTTGCCTCGTGGATAACACACATGGGGAATACCTTGGTCATGGAAAGATATATCTAGCAACACAGGAGAAGCTCAGGTAGATTAAAAAAAATATGGTCACCATGGTTGGATACCCCAGGGCTAAGTCCTAGGGAACTGGTGATGTCCAGAATATTGCAGTGCCCTACGGGAAGATCTTGACGAGCTAGGGCTGCTCAACAACAGATTTAATGTACATGTATCTGTGCTTCAGCATATTGTGGACTTGGAGGTCATGATGATTGGATTAAAGTTAAGGGCGCTAGGATAACCATGAAATGTAACTATAGATATATGCAAGTGCAATGTTTGCACATTGGAAACTGTCTAAACTTGTTCAATAAACACCTGTTTGATAAAAAAAAAAAAAAAAATCCTGTAAACTGTTCATACTGCATCCAGGGCAGCCATCAGAAATTTTTGGGCCCCTTACACAGCTTTAGACCTGGACCCTCCGCTCCCCCACCCCGAGCCTGACCACCAACATTCCCCATGGCCTGCCTCGGGCCATCCTACCGAATCCGCACACCGGCCACCTCACCGGTACGCACTCAGTGCCCTCAATCCTGTATATATGTCAGCCCCCTCACACATGTATATTTGTCAGCCCCCCAAACCTGTATATTTGTCAGCCACCCTCACACCTGTATATATGTCAGCCCCCCCCCCCACACACACCTGTATATATGGCAGCCCCGATCACACACACCTGTATATAAGTCAGCCCCCCTCCCACAAACCTGTATATTTGTCTGCCCCCTTTAAACCTGTATATATGTCAGCCCCCCTCACACCGGTATATATGTCAGCCCCCCTCCCACACACACACACACCTGTATATATGGCAGCCCCCCTCACACACACACACACACACACACCTGTATATATGGCAGCCCCCCTCACACACACCTGTATATATGGCAGCCCCCCCATACACACACACACCTGTATATATGGCAGCCCCCTCACACACACACCTGTACATATGTCAGCCCCCCCATACACACCTGTATATATGTCAGCCCCCCCATACACACACACACACCTGTATATATGGCAGCCCCCTCACACACACCTGTATATATCAGCCCCCATGCACCTGTATATATGTGAGCCCCCTCACACACCTGTATATATATATATCAGCGTCCCCCCACACACCTGTATATATAAATCAGCGCACCCCCCACACACACCTGTATATATGTCAGCCACCCCTCCACACACCTGTATATATGTCACCCCCCCCCCATACACACACACACCTGTATATATGGCAGCCCCCTCACACACACACCTGTATATATGTCAGCCCCCCCACACACACCTGTATATATGTCAGCCCCCCCATATACACACACACCTGTATATATGGCAGCCCCCCTCACACACACCTGTATATATGTCAGCCCCCCATGCACCTGTATATATGTGAGCCCCCTCACACACCTGTATATATATCAGCGTCCCCCCACACACCTGTATATATATATATATCAGTGCACCCTACACACATACCTGTATATATGTCAGCCACCCCTCCACACACCTGTATATATGTCAGCCACCCCCCCACACACCCCCCCACACACACACACTCACACACCTGTATATATGGCAGCCCCCCTCACACACACCTGTATATATGTGAGCCCCCCATGCACCTGTATATATGTGAGCCCCCTCACACACCTGTATATATATATCAGCGTCCCCCCACACACCTGTATATATATATATATATCAGCGCACCCCCCACACACATGTGTATATATGTCAGCCACCCCTCCACAAACCTGTATATATGTCAGCCCCCCATACACACACACACCTGTATATATGGCAGCCCCCTCACACACACACCTGTATATATGTCAGCCCCCCCACACACACCTGTATATATGTCAGCCCCCCATACACACACACACACCTGTATATATGGCAGCCCCCCTCACACACACCTGTATATATGTCAGCCCCCCATGCACCTGTATATATGTGAGCCCCCTCACACACCTGTATATATATCAGCATCCCCCCACACACCTGTATATATATATCAGCGCACCCCCCTCACACACCTGTATATATGTCATCCACCCCTCCACACACACACACTCACACACCTGTATATATGGCAGCCCCACATACACAAATCTGTACACACACAAGCCTCTGGCCCTTCCCTGTACACAAACAGCTCCCCTCCCTTTCCTTCACAGCCCCTACTTGTAACTTCCTACCTGGTCCCAGCTCATTTTTGCAAAGCTGACATTGACATGTTGCTGAGAAGCATAGTACAGGCAGATCACTGTCACACGAGTAGCCAGAGGTGGCAGTAAAGAGCTTGATGTCTAAAATCAATGACACAAGAACTGCAGAAACTGTGAGATTGTTTCTGTACTGCACAGCATGGATCCTCTTCACCCGTCCTGCCTTCTTCTGGCCTGGGCGGGCCCCTCGCCCGGGCCAGAAGCTTACTGGCATCTTCCATTGTAAGTCAATAGGAATCCATCAAAAGAGTTTCAGTTTGATAGGGCCCTTAAGCTGCATAAAAACACTTATGTCCCGTACACACGGTCGTATTTTCCGATGGAAAATGTCCGATCGGAGCGTGTTGTCGGACATTCCGACCGTGTGTGGGCTCCATCGGACATTTTCCATCGGATTTTCCGACACACAAAGTTTGAGAGCAGGCTATAAAATTTTCCGACAACAAAATCCGATCGCATCAATTCCGAACGTGTGTGGCCTGTTCCGACGCACAAAGTGCCATACATGCTCAGAAGTAGGGATGAGCTTCGAGTTCGAGTTGAACTCATGTTCGACTCGAACATTGGCTGTTCGCAAGTTCGCCGAACAGCGAACAATTTGGGGTGTTCGCGGCAAATTCGAATGCCGCATAACACCCTTTAAAAGTCTATGGGAAAAATCAAAAGTGCTAATTTTAAAGGCTTATATGCAAGTTGATGTCATAAAAAGTGTTTGGGGACCTGGGTCCTGCCCCAGGGGACATTGATCAATGCAAAAAAAAGTTTTAAAAACGGCCGTTTTTTCAGGAGCAATGATTTTAATAATGCTTAAAGTCAAACAATAAAAGTGTAATATCCCTTTAAATTTCGTATCTGGGGGGTGTCTATAGTATGCCTGTAAAGGGGCGCATGTTTCCCGTGTTTAGAACAGTCTGACTGCAAAATGACATTTCGAAGGAAAAAACCCATTTAAAACTACTCGCGGCTATTGCATTGCCGACAATACACATAGAAGTTCATTGATAAAAACGGCATGGGAATTCCCCACAGAGGAACCCTGAACCAAAATTTAAAAAAAAAATGACGTGGGAGTCCCCCTAAATTCCATACCAGGCCCTTCAGGTCTGGTATGGATATTAAGGGGAACCCCCTCCAAATTTTTTTTAAAAAATGACGTGGGGTTCCCCCTAAATTCCATACCAGACCCTTCAGGTCTGGTATGGATTTTAAGGGGAACCCCGCCAAAAAAAAAAAAAGGCGTGGGGTCCCCCCAAAAATCCATACCAGACCCTTATCCGAGCATGCAACCTGGCAGGCCGCAGGAAAAAAGGGGGGGAGGAGAGTGCGCCCCCCCTCCTGAACCGTACCAGGCCACATGCCCTCAACATTGGGAGGGTGCTTTTGGGTAGCCCCCCAAAACACCTTGTCCCCATGTTGATGAGGACAAGGGCCTCATCCCCACAACCCTGGCCGGTGGTTGTGGGGGTCTGCGGGCGGGGGGCTTATCGGAATCTGGAAGCCCCCTTTAACAAGGGGACCCCCAGATCCCGCCCCCCCCCATGTGAAATGGTAAGGGGGTACTTACCCCTACCATTTCACTAAAAAACTGTCAAAAATGTTAAAAATGACAAGAGACAGTTTTTGACAATTCCTTTATTTAAATGCTTCTTCTTTCTTCTATCTTCCTTCATCTTCTTCTTCTTCTGGTTCTTCTGGTTCTTCCTCCAGCGTTCTCGTCCAGCATCTCCTCCGTGGCGTCTTCTATCTTCTTCTCCTCGGGCCTCTCCGCACCCATGTCATGGGCGGAGGCTCCCGCTCTTCTCTTCATCTTCATCTTCTTCTCTTCTTCTCTTCTTCATTTTCTTCTCCGGGACGCACGGGACATGACGGGACTTCCCTGTGGCATTCCCCATGACATCACAGGGAAGTCCCATCAAGTCACCGTGCGTCAGAGGGGGGCGGGGTCACCGGGTGGCCCCACCCCCCGTTATTTAAGAACCGTCAGACGAGGAGACGCCGTCACACAGCGGGAGCCTCCCTCCATGCCAGCATGGGCGCTGAGCGGCCCGGAGAAGAAAATGAAGAAGAGAAGAAGAGAAGAAGAGAAGAAAAGAAGAAAAGAAGAAGAGAAGAAGATGAAGGAGATGAAGAGAAGAGCGGGAGCCTCCCCCCATGCCATGGGTGCGGAGCGGCCTGAGGAGAAGAAGATAGAAGACGCCGCGGAGGAGATGCTGGACGAGAACGCCGGAGGAAGAACCAGAAGAGCCAGAAGAACCAGAAGAAGAAGATGAAGGAAGATAGAAGAAAAAGAAGCATTTAAATAAAGGAATTGTCAAAAACTGTCTCTTGTCATTTTTAACATTTTTGACAGTTTTTTAGTGAAATGGTAGGGGTAAGTACCCCCTTACCATTTCACACAGGGGGGGGGGCCGGGATCTGGGGGTCCCCTTGTTAAAGTGGGCTTCAAGATTCTGATAAGCCCCTCGCCCGCAGACCCCCACAACCACCGGCCAGGGTTGTGGGGATGAGGCCCTTGTCCTCATCAACATGGGGACAAGGTGTTTTGGGGGGCTACCCCAAAGCACCCTCCCAATGTTGAGGGCATGTGGCCTGGTACGGTTCGGGGGGGGCGCACTCTCGTCCCCCCCTCTTTTCCTGCGGCCTGCCAGGCTGCGTGCTCGGATAAGGGTCTGGTATGGAATTTAGGGGGAACCCCACGTCATTTTTTTTTTTTAATTTTGGTTTGGGGTTCCCCTGTGGGGAATTCCCATGCCGTTTTTAGCAATGAACTTCTATGTGTATTATCGGCAATGCAATAGCCGCGAGTAGTTTTAAATGGGTTTTTTCCTTCAAAATTTCATTTTGCAGTCAGACTGTTCTAAACACGGGAAACATGCGCCCCTTTACAGGCATACTATAGACACCCCCCAGCTACGAAATTTAAAGGGATATTACACCTTTATTGTTTGACTTTAAGCATTATTAAAATCACTGCTCCTGAAAAAACGTCCGTTTTTAAAACTTTTTTTTGCATTGATCCATGTCCCCTGGGGCAGGACCCAGGTCCCCAAACACTTTTTATGACAATAACTTGCATATAAGCCTTTAAAATGAGCACTTTTGATTATTTATGTTTGCGTCCCATAGACTTTAACGGTGTTCGCGTGTTCGAACAAACTTTTTTCCTGTTCGCATGTTCTGGTGCGAACCGAACAGGGGGGTGTTCGGCTCATCCCTACTCAGAAGAAATTCCGAGACGGAACAGCTCGGTCTGGTAAACTTAGTGTTCGCAATGGATACAGCACTTTCGTCACGCTGCAATGTTAAAAATGGTTTAATACAGCGCACTCTCTTCTTCTTTATAATGTGAGAAGAATGAAGTAGTTTTGCTGCTCATATTCACACAGACTTCTCACATACTTCTTTCTTTATTATTTATCGGGCTTCCCTTAATATATTTTGATTTGTCACATCTGACAAAAATATTTTGTTTATTTTTTTTTTTAAAGGCAGATTTTTTTTTAATTTTAGGTTTGTATTTCTTCCAAGGCTGATCTTTGTTTTATTTTATTTTTAGTTTGACTCCAGAATATTTTTGTGTGTGTTTTGTGTGTCAAGTTACCACAACACCATTGATATGTTGTTCTATTTAATCTGTAGGAGATTGTTTGGTGTTGTTGTCTTTTGTTAATTTCACATTGTACTTTAGAAATGTACCTGAATCCTCACCAACAAACTGTCCTTTTTGGATGAAAACACACATAGGAGAGTATAATTTTCCCCAAAAAATCATTTATTAAGGGCTCACAACTAAACAAAGAGGGAGGCAGCACTGGAGAAACAGCAGAAATGGGTGAAGCCTTGGACCCCCAGGGCACACATCAACTATTTTCAAGCAAAATTGGTGGCCTGAGGAGTCCTTATCTAAGGGAGTGCAGTCTGGTCCAGAAGTCCCAGAGATCCGGAAAGCAGCAGATGACATCTGTGTCCCCAGGCTGTGGTCATACAAGAGACTGCAGCTTTTGTCAGACCAGACTGAACCCAGGGTCATCACTCTCTTGTCTTCTTTCCACGCTTCCTTCCACGCTGTGGCTGTGGTGGTGGAGTTGTGGCAGCAGGAGGAGGAGGAGGATGGTCCAACTCAATCACGTTGGTCTTGGGTGTGATTTCGCCACTCACTCCTTTAGTTAGGACTTTATACATAAGTTGCTCACACATGAGGCGTTGACCCTCCTGCATGGCCTGCAGCTTGGTGGCAGCCATGCAGGCAAAGGCCTCTTCAGGAGTGGGTAAGGCTCAGAGGGACGCAGAAGCCTCCTGAATGAGCCTGAGTGCAGAATCCTGCATGTGAGTTGCCTTCCTCGCTCTTTTGTATGGAAGGCGGAGGGGAGGAACCTGCGATTCGGTCAGGCTGCGACTTGTCCCAGGCTTCTCCTGGCTGACACTTAGCTCCGCCTCCTCCTGGCTGACACTAACCCCCGCCTCCTCCTGGCTGCCACATTCCACAGCCTCCTCCTGGCTGAGGTCTTCCTGTGTATTAAAAAGGGACATAGTTTTAGTTTTTTATTCATCAATCACACACAATTGTCACCTCCTGACTGTTGCAAATTGAATGTTAACAAATATAACAGACTATCCTTCTGAGCCCAGCATTCATTCTTGTCCCAATTATTTTTGCCCACTATTGATATGTAAAACACTTTTTTCAATCAGCAATTAGTGATCATTAATAACATCTAGTAAAGATCATTTCTTTATTGACCAGAAATCTGTTGAAGAATGCTATACCTGACTCCAGCTGGGCTCCTCCACTTCTTCCTGGCTGGAAGGCCCAGGTTGGACATCGGAAGTCTCATCTGGGGTGGAAGGAAGAGTGGAAGGAAGAGTAGAGAGGGATTCCCTGACTTCAGTGTGGTCTGACAGAAATCGCAGTCTCTCATAGTACCATAGCCTGGGGACATAAACGTCATCTGCTGCAGCTCCGGATTTCTGGGAATCCGTGACCTTCTTGCGCTCCCTAAGATAAGTGCTCCTCAGGCCACCAATTTTGACTTTTAAATAGGGGATGGTTGCTGTGGGGACCACCGGCTTCACCAACTCCAGCAGTTTCTCCAGCGCTGCCTGCCTCTTTTGTTTATTATTATAATGGGGATGTCTCACTTGCCACAGACAGGGCAGCTCCCTGTATTTGTCTATGAACAGGGGGAGGAATTTGTGGTCATTGAAGCCATCCATTTTGTCTGCAAGACACAACACAAGACAAACCCTAAGGTCAGGCCAAACTCTCCTAATCTTGTTACAATATAGGCTTCAATTTCCAAGCTGTATAGGCCCAAGTTTAGATCTTACCTTCGTTATCATGATCGGCGCCTCCGATGCTCCTTCCTCCGCTCACAGATCATACGTAATACGCACGCGTGTTACGCTTTATACACACTGCGCATGCGTGTAACTCCGCCCACCCCTGACGTTCTTTCTAGTCTATTCCCCGCCCCTATTCATTCTGCGCAGTGGGGGAAGAGCACATGGCGGATACACAGCAGGTGCGTGCTAATTACAGGAACGAGGAGGAGGAGGAGGAGGAGGAAAGCCCGGAGCCAGAAACGTCCCGATCCAGAAGGAGATTTAAGGCCTCAAATATGTCCTTTGGGGAGATGTTGGAGATGGTCGACATCTTGAAGAAGGCCGACTATGATGGGAAGTATGGGCCTTACCCCAACCCCAATGTCCGAAAGGCCAAGATCATCGCGAAAGTGGTCAAAAGTCTGCACCGGCATTTCGGGGTACGACGATCGAAAGATCAGCTCATTAAACAGTGGTCGGACCTCAAATTAAGAAAACACAAGCAGTACAGAAGGATCCGGAGAGTGCTGCAAAAAAGTAGTTGTGCTGTGTTCCTATTCTTTTTGTGTTTATTACGTTCGTGCTGCTCCATGTGCTTTTCTTACAAGTGTACATTTTAAAATGGCAACTTTCTGGTTCATGGGCACATTATTCGTTCGTATCAAAATTTTTCTTTCGGCCTATAAAACACCATTGTTTTGGCCATATGCATTTGGGCACATTTTTTACGCCCTACGTGTATGAAACTAATTTGGTTGTGTAGATGGCTTTGTTACTGGAATGAAATGCAAACTAGATTCTGTGTAAGGAGAGGACACTGAGCAGCGGTTTTCACATCTGGACACTGGGCACTAGTGTGGGACCCCTGAACACCATTTTTATTAGGGGGGCCACACAGGTGCTCCAGTGTATACTATAGGGGGGGTCTCCATCTGTGAAGCTTGTACAAAACAGGTAAAGTATTGCAGCTTGACAAAGGACACTGAAAATGCTCCATTTTGGAACTCCGCCAAAATAGACAATTGTACCCCACTTCCAAGGAATGTTTCCTATTTATAGTTCTGCCATCAAATATCTGTGTGCTAAGTATACCATTTTTGTTTTACATAGGGGAGAAAAGACTCAGAGGACACCCCTCATCTGAGGAGACCACAGACCCCCCCCCTCTGGAAGAAGGGGAAATACCCCCAACCTGAGAAGTGCAGGAGGAAGAAGACATGGTGGAAACAGTCACCACAACAGGTGAGTGTCTGCGACCACAGGCTCAGGTAAGAGATGGATGCCGGCATATTTTTGATACCTGTTTTTGTTTGGTTTCTCTCTTTTTAGGTGATCGTGATGTTGTGGATCCAGATCGTTTCACATCAGAAAGTGCCCAGATCCTGATCGGGGAGATCATGGGGTGTAATTTACAACTGGAAAACCTCAAGAAAAACATCAATGATGTTATTCAAAAAAATAAAAACATCATTGATGTTTTGGGGCGAGTTTAAAATCCCTCCAAAACACTTTGTTTTTTTGTGTGCTACAATGTTAAAAATGTTTTAGCGATTTTTAGAAAAGCCAAATTTGGAGGATGCACACAGTGTGCCAACATGTGCTATCTGCCATCACGGGAGATCAATGGACGCGTTTTGGGGGGTGCAACCCCTTCCTCAATAATAAAGTAGCCGAGAGGAAGGGGTTTCTCCCCCAAAACACGTCCCTTGATCCCCCGTGATGGCAGCTAGCACATGTTGACATTGGTAAATTTGTGTGCATCTTCCAAATTTGGCTTTTCCTGGGGTGACTTCACCCCATCTGAACGCAATATCAAACACAGTTCCTAAATACACATGTCTGATATTGCCTTCAAGTTCTACCAAATGTGAACTTTGTAAGTTCAAGATTTGTGTCTTGCTTGTTGGTTTTACACATGCCTGTTTTATCTTAAATGGACATTTATATTTTTTATAATGCCCCCCAAAAATTGTTATACAACAAACATGTTGGTTTGTTTTAAAAACCTTTTCTAAATGCACATGTGATTGTGCAGGGATTAAAAAGATTGTTAATCAAGAAGGTGTGGATTATTGTCTCAACGCTACAACACTTTTGTGGTGATGTAATTGCTGTTTTCTGTGACAATGGGGGTTAGTTCCTAAGGGCAAATCCTCTTTGCACTACAAGTGCAGTTTCAGGTGCACTTGTAGTGCAAAGTGTCTTTGCCTTTAGTAAATAACACTCAACAGTGCTTTGTATAAGGTTACACAATCACGCCATTTTCAGGACTCCCCACATTTCTGTCAGGGTCAGCTAAAACAAACACAAGCAGTAAATGTCAACAAAGATTTGCTTTTTTCTTCACAAATTTGCTGGCATATTGATGGCCCCCCTACCCGCAAAGAACTCAAGGTATCTTAACCGGACATCATGGGCACTCAGGGAGGACCAGCCAGGACGGCCACTTTCAAGAGCCTTCAGGGTTGTTTCATGTAGAATTCCGGCCTCAGGCCCAACTGAGCCAGCATAGTTGGCAGAATGTTGGCGTAAAAAGTTATGTAGAACACAGCACGCCAGGATTATATGACTAAGTTTATACTCCGCCATATGGATGGGTGTCAGAAATAGGCGGAACCGGCTGGCCATGATTCCAAATGTGTTCTCCACCACTCTTCTGGCTCTGGCCAGCCGGTAATTAAAAACCCTCTGTTCTGGGGTGAGGGTCCTCATCGGGAATGGCCACATAAGATGGTCCCCCAGCGCAAATGCTTCATCAGCAACAAAGACGAATGGGAGTCCTTCCACATTATCTTCTGGAGGTGGCAAGTCCAAGCTTCCATTCTGGAGACGCCTGTAAAACTCCGTCTGGGCGATGGCTCCACCATCGGACATCCAGCCATTCTTCCCCACGTCCACATACAGGAAGTCGTAATTAGCCGACACCACCGCTAACATCACAATACTATTAAACCCCTTGTAATTATAATAGTATGACCCCGAGTTGGGTGGTGGGACGATGTGGACGTGTTTCCCATCAATTGCCCCTCCGCAGTTAGTAAAGTCCCACCACTGGGCAAAGTGGGAGGCCACAGTCTGCCATTCCTGTGGCGTGGAAGGAAACTGTTGAGGAAAAAAAACAAAAATGAGTATTTTTGCACATAAACATGGAAAGCAGATTAGACACAAACCTTCTTGGCCAACATCCAGATAACATTTATTATGGGGAATTTTACAACACCAAAGTATAAGGTACACCTATCATACCCCCCCCCCCCATGGGCCAATTCTAACATTATAGGGGGGGGGGAATCTTGGACAGGTAACCCTCTTCACTTCATTGAGAGATGAATGCCTAAATAATGGGTATTACTTGGAACAGCCCCTCCTTAGTTACACTATTGGCAGCCCACTGGACAGGTAAGAAGTGTCATAATGCAAAGATATAAATACACACTGTACACATTTGAGCACATTTGGACATTCTGCTATTACCTATCAAGATAATAATAGGATCCAAAAACTTTAAACAGTACCATTTGAAAGTATACAGGCAGGCCCTTGCACTACATGCTTTGGGGAATTCATCCATAAATCTGACCACAAAAGAGATGGGTATAGCGTGTATGGGTTTGGCAAAGTCAGCAGATAGATGATTGAGGATAGATAGAGAATTCGTATCAGCTGACTTAGCAGTTGGGGGGGAAGGAGGGTTCCAAATGATTTGTGAACCCCCCCAAAAAAGCCTCTGGCACTCTGCCTGAATTTAAAGCACAAATCAAATTTCTAAACATTTTAGGGGGTGTTTGGGGTAAAGCACTACTATGGAGCTGATAAAATACATTGTTAAGTGACTACATGAGGTGAATATAGGCCATGAGAACATGGTGGGGAGGTAAGTGAAGGCAAATATGTATAAAAGACAAAAAAAAAAATTACATAAAAATCCAGCATGCATGAGAACAAAGGGGACATTCACAGCATATTACAATCATGGTAATTAGGGAATGAGGAAAGAAATGCAATATATTAGCAAACATTCAATACAATAAAATGTGATATTAAAGGATAAATTTTACCTTCATATACTCCTTCTGCAGGACCTGTATGATGGCAGAACAGGTCTCTGGGATAATGATCCCCAGAGCCTGGGGGGAGATGCCTGTCGAAAACTTCAAGTCCTGCAGGCTTCTCCCTGTCGCCAAGTACCGCAGGGTAGTGACGAGCCTCTGCTCCGGAGTGATGGCTTGCCTCATGCAGGTATCCTGCCTGCTGATATAGGGGGTCAGCGTAGCCAACAAACGGTGAAATACGGGGTCCGTCATCCTGAGAAAGTTCCTGAAATCATCAGGATTATTCTCACGGATCACACGGAGCAAAGGCATATGACAGAACTGGTCACGCTGAAGCAACCAATTCTTGGTCCATGAACTCCTCCCCACCCTGTTCATGGACTGTCAAGGTCAGGACCCCAACACCAAGCCCCCACACAGCACGAACTCTACGAGGAGTACGTATACGCAACATGGCTAGAAAACGGTCGGCTGCTCAGAACAAAGTAACAGAACGCACTGAAGAATAGCAAGGCCTGTGAAGAGTGATCTGAAAAACAGTAACGAACGATCAAGAACACAATGACTAATTAAAGTCACGCGTAGCTTGCTTGCGCGCACTGAAGAGCAGATACAAACCCACAAGCACAAACTGAACCGCAGAAAACCATCTGAAAACCACGAGTCTGAAAAAGCGCGAATCGTCTCTCAAACTTTTACTAACATGAGATTAGCAAAAGGAGCCCAAAGGGTGCCGCGCTTGGTTCTGAACTGGCCTTTTCTAGTCTCGTCGTACATGGTGTACGTGACCGCATGGTTGGCGACTGGAAATTCCGACAACTTTGTACGACCGTGTGTACGCAAAACAAGTTTGAGCCAACATCCGTCGGAAAAAATCCTAGGATTTTGTTGCCGGAATGTCCGATCAATGTCCGATCGTGTGTATGGGGCATAAAAGTGCATCAAAAGTGCATTAGTGTGAAAGGGCCCTAATGAATTATAAAATTCTCATAAAATAACCTGGTATGCTTTTAGAAATGCTATGTAACAGCATGAATACCCATAAAACATGCCTACGGGTAAAGAGGCAATTATTATAGCTAATCTCCATGTGTTAATGAAGTTTAATCTGGTCCAAACAAACTATTTCAACTTTACTAAATCACTAAACATGGAGGTCAGCTTTAAAGTCCTATCAAAAAATAAAGCTGCTCTAAACCCAGCATCATAACATCCAATATATTTACTCAATCAACACATAAAATTCCTATCCAAAATCATAGTGGAAAGACTAGCCTCTATTTTGCCTAAAATAATAGGTACCGAACAGATAGGTGACAGAACCCCAGTATTGAATATCAGAAAATTCATTACTGTCCTCGAATATCATAGATTGTCAAATGCCTCTCTCTCGTCTGAATGACCAAAGTGACCCCGAATGCCAAGAGGGCCTTTGACAGCATTAAATTGAGCTGTCTGAGGAAGGTTTAAACACATATGGGATTTGTAGGACCCATTTTTTAAATCTTATTATTTCCATGTACTCATCACAGGTGGCAAGGGTAATCTGCTTTTACAAACTGCTCTATCCCATTGTAAACACTCCTTTTTCTCCTCAAACATTCTGATATAAATAAACGTAATCACACTTTTACAAACTTTTTTTGGAAAGAGAAAAAAACATGCAAAGCGTGTACCATCCAACTCATCTGAAAACCGAGATGGACATGAACTTCCTTGACATTAGCTTCTACAATCTGACATCTATCTTCCATTACCTCAGAAATTGGATAGGTTAATCTCATTTTATGAACTACACTCTGGAATCCTAATTAGCATAACCCTGGTCCTTGTCATGGATTTTACACTCTCCTCTATTCATCCTACCCAAATTACTCAAATCTAATCTTGTATTAAGTGATACATTGATAACACGGAATAAAATAAAAAAGCTGTCACCCTCCCCTGAACCTATCACCCCGCTCTTTCCCTTCCATTCCATCCCATACTTCCCTCAGGGCATTTCTACTAAAATATACTCTGTATGGAAAATGAGATGCATCAAGTACATTTAAGACCTATTAGATACAGATTCTAAATGTATGTCCTTCCCTATTAAACAAGCAAAATATGCCATACCATCCACATATTCCCTCTGTTATTGCCAAATTAGAAATGTCTTATGCTATCATTTAAAGTAGTTTTAAAGGCTCAAGGTTTTGTACCTTCATGCATGCTATGCATAAAGGTAAAACACCATCTGTGTGCAGCAGACCCCCCCCAATACCTACTTGAGCCCCCTCTTGATCCAGCGATGTGCATGAGAGCCTCAGCTCCCCTGGGTCTCTACCTCCTCAGTGGCTGAGACAGCAGCAGTACCCATTGACTCCCACTACTGTCAATCACAGCCGGTGAGCCAATGAGGAGAATGCGGGGGCGTGTGTGAATGGATACAAGGAGCAGCAGCTTGGGTGCCCCCATAGCAAACTGCTTGCTATGGGGGAACCTGGCAGGAGTGAGGAGTGAGGTGCCAGGAGAGCATGCAGGGAGCACAGAAGAGGAGGACCGGGGCTGCTCTGTGCAAAATCACTGCACAGAGCAGGTAAGTATAACATGTTTGTTATAAAAAAAATATATTACTTATCATTTATATCACAATTTAATATCACTTTAATTCACCTATCACAATACAGCCCAACTTACATGCCTATTTTTCCCTTAGTAAAGTAACCCTAGAACCAGACTTATCATCATTAGGGATGGGCGAACGGTTCGGCCCGAGCATAAGTTCGGGCCGAACTTTGGCTGTTCGGCGAACAACGAACATTATGTGGTGTTCACAGCAAATTCCAAACCTGCAGAACACCGTTAAAGTCTATGGGACACTAACATGAAAAACCAAAAGTACTCATTTTAAAGGCTTATATGCTAGTTATTGTCATACAAAAGTGTTTGGGGACCTGGGTCCTGCCCCAGGGGACATGTATCAATGCAATTTTTTTTCTTTAAAACAACCGTTTTTTCGGGAGCAGTGATTTTTTTAATGCTTAAAGTGAAACAATAACAATTAAATATTCCTTTAAATATCGTGCCCTGGGGGTGTCTATAGTATGCCTGTAAAGTGGAGGCATTTTTCCCGTGTTTAGAACAGTACTGCAGCAAAATGACATTTCTAAAGGAAAAATTGTCATTTAAAACTGATCGCGGCTGTAATGAATTGTCGGGTCTCGGCAATATAGATAAAACTCATTGAAAAAAATGCATGGGTTCCCCCCCAAGTCCACTACCATGCCCTTTGTGTCTGGTATGAATATTAAGGGTAACCCCCAAAGTAAAAATTAGCACTTTTGATTTTTCATGTTAGCGTCCCTTAGACTTTAACGGTGTTCCCGCGGCTTTCGAATTTGCCCCGAACACTGCATATTGTTCGGTATTCGCCAAACATCTGAACAACCAAAGTTCGGTCCGAACTTATGCTCTGGCCAAACCGTTCGCCCATCCCTGCTCTCCCGGGTGTCTACCTCCTCAGTGGCTGAGACAACAGCAGTAGCCATTGACTCCCACTGTCAATTACAGCCAGTGAGCCAATGAGGAGAATGCGGGGTGTGTGTGAATGGACACGAGGAGCAGCAGCTTGGGAGCTTGGGTGCCCCATAGCAAACTGCTTGCTATGGGGGAACCCGGCAGGAGAGAGGGGCCACAGAAGAGGAGAATCGGGTCTGCTCTGTGCTAAATCACGGGACATAGCAGGTAAGTATAACATGTTTGTTATAAAAAAAAAATATATCACTTATCACGTATATCACAATTTAATATCACTTTAATTCACCTATCACATTACACCCCAACTTACATGCTTATTTGCCCTTAGTAAATCTACCCTAGAGCCAGGCTTATCATCATACATTACCAGCATAGAGCAGAGCATATCATTCTGGTGTTGTGCTCAGTGGTCTGGTATCATTCTCAAAGGTCTTGCTACATCTCTGAATTTCTCACACTACTACTTCAACACATATACTTTTATACTTAATTTAATTTCCTATTGACTTATGTTGTAAATATGAATTAGTAAATACTAACGTTCCTGCATGTACAACTTACTATTTATAACTCTGTTGTATATAAATGGTGCAATGGATAATATTACAATTAGTGATTCTATTAGTATTATTAGTAGTAGTAAAAGTACAAGTAGTAGATGGGCAATGTTTTTTTTTATATTAAGTGTATGGTTAAATGGAAAGACTGACTAACTGCAGACTGAGCTTTCCAATTAAAGATTAATAAAAGGCGCAAGTCCCAAATATGGGTGCTCACATCCTAAAATGCAGAACTTAAAGAAAGGTCATTGCATTCTTGTTTAGAATTGATGACACTTCTTTGACTCTCATAGCTCCTTTCTTCCCACCATGCTCTCCCAAATTTAGTGAAAAGGAAATCCTGTACAGTTAATAAAGTAATACTATAAAGTATTGCTATACTGCACTAGGCATTGATGCAGATAGTATGTTAGCTCTGTAGTGCTGTATTTCTGTTTCTTTCCTGGTGACATTGCCCGGAGGGTATTTGGGGACCATCGTTTCTTTTCTTTTTTTTTTTTCTATTTTTAATACAGCAGTTTCTTAGTGACTTTTAATGTGAAGGTGATTGACTGGCCGTAAAACATGACATCCAGAATACCCCAATTTCATCGGCCACAAAAGACATCAGCTGATGGTAACCTAATGCACTAACTGAATCTCTGCTAGTTTGTCTTTATATATTACATTTACACTCCAGTGCACATGTACTGACTTGTTGAGAGATATTACTGATATTGTGAGAGATCTCTATGGGGAAGAGGCAACTTGCCACAACACCATCAATTAGACTAATGATTGCACTAAAACTGAATGAAACAGATGGTCCCTAACTGCAAATATTAATAAAGTTTTATGATCACAGGGGAGTCAATTTACCCTATGGAAAGGATTTTTGAAAGTGAACGTTATAATGTGTGTCTGCAAGCTGTAATATAAGTTGTCCTGTAGGTCCTCTGACAGGCTCTTCTAGGAAAGATTTACTGATATAATTCCGAAATATATCTGTGAAGTTTCAGGACATTCTCTTTGATATCATAACAAGACTCTCCCTCATCTATATAGGAAAAGCTCCTGGGGGGGTCTCATGATGTATATAGCTGTAATCAATATACCAACAGTGCAAATATATATTTTTAGGCAGCCTTTAGATGGAGAGATATTTCAATTGGCAAATTAGAGATCTTCTTGCTACTGTACTGTTTACTGCACCATTGCCTCCATAGCACTATAATACCATAATATGATTTTTTTATATATGTACTGCTTAAAGTGTTACTAAACTCAAGACCCTGCATTCCTATATCTGGTTTCTTACAGTACACAGAACATGGAAATGCAATTACTTTAGTAAATATAAATTGCTAAATGCCTTTTCTCATCCACAGTCTATAGCAGTCTTGTGACTTCTATCAGTGTCAGGCCGAGCACTAGTTAAAGCTTGTAGGAGGAGTTTTCATTCTCCTCTTACTATCCTATGAAGCTGCATGACCCCTGATTTTCTGTCTGGACAGTACTGATTGGCCCAGTACCGATCACATGCACCCTCTAAAAAAAAAAAAAAATCTCTCGCAATACACACCAAACTGAGCATGTGCAGAGTGCCTCTAATGCTCTGTACTATCAGGAGATGGATTGAGGACTGTGGAAGAAGGGGAGGATCAGAGAAGACAGGATTAAACAGCATTTTCACACAATGCAGAGGATTAACCCCTTAGGTTTTACAGTGAGTATAACAAGCTTAACAAGATACTGCTAGCAGGGACTGAGACACTCAGAGTATACCACATTACCAATGTGTGTAACAAACCTGTGCGCTGTTATTTTGTAACTAAAACATTAATTTTTATGAAGCAAGCTGCTCACACCTTATGACACTCCCATATGTGTTAGATAAAACTACAATTTAAGCAAAAATGGTATAGCGCCATCCAACAAATGTATGAATATTTCATCCATGCCACAAACGAATCATACATATATCATGCACAAAAATATTTGTATACAGTGTCTCACAAAAGTGAGTACACCTCTCATATTTTTGTAAATATTTTATTATAGCTTTTCATGTGACAACACTGAAGAAATGACACTTTGCTACAATGTGAAGTAGTGAGTGTACAACTTGTATAACAGTGTAAATTTGCTGTCCCCTCAAAATAACTCAACACACAGCCATTAATGTCTAAACCGCTGGCAACAAAAGTGAGTACACCCGTAAGTGAAAGTGTCCAAATTGGGCCCAAAGTGTCAATATTTTGTGTGGCCACCATTATTTTCCAGCACTACCTTAACCCACTTAGGCATGGAGTTCACCAGAGCTTCACAGGTTGCCACTGGAGTCCTCTTCCACTCCTCCATGATGACATCACGGAGCTGGTGGATGTTAAAGACCTTGCGCTCTTCCACCTTCCGTTTGAGGATGCCCCACAGATGCTCGATAGGGTTTAGGTCTGGAGACATGCTTGGCCAGTCCATCACCTTTACCCTCAGCTTCTTTAACAAGGCAGTGGTCATCTTGGAGATGTGTTTGGGGTCGTTATCATGTTGAAATACTGCCCAGTCCCTGAAGGGAGGGGACCATGCTCTACTTCAGTATGTCACAGTACATGTTGACATTCATGGTTCCCTCAACTGCATTAAAGGTGCACTAACACACTGCAAATACTGCGGTAAATGTGCAATAACGCACTGCAACATTCTACAGTAAACGCGCACCAACGCACTGCAATATACCGCGGTAAACATGCAATAACACACTGAAATATACTGCGTTAAACTGACTCTAAAGTAAAAATTAATGATGGCACTACACGCACGCTGCACTATCACTAGATTCACACTAAATGAATGCTTTACACTCACAATAGAATCATAGTAGCACACTATAGCACACTACTTCGCTAGTAGCACTGAACAGAGCCCTGTTCTATCTCTCTCCACGCCAATGTCACACTGCAAATGGCTGCTATGGGAAGAATATTTTTATAGTGTGGGTTGGGACTAAGAGCAATGAGCCATGATTGGATAGAGTCATCATGAGAGTGTCCAATCATGGCTCTGGTAGTGCTATGTGCCCTGATTTGGCAAAGCTTTCATTGCTTCAGCCAATCAGGGCTTCCAATGCACTGTGCGGCAGCGCAATACATTGTGGTCATTCGGCGGGCCAAACAAATGGTCAAACGGGCAAAGAGCAAATGTTAGGCCCGAACTCATGCTCGGGCTGAACCGTTTGCCCAACACTATGTCAGGAAACAAGAGCACAACAGGGGAGATCAATTGTACTAACATCAGATAGTACAGCAACTCCTCCTGAGCTGTCAGTTTTTTTTGTTCAGCCTGGCTGGGTTGAACGAAAAAAAATACTTGTGGGTATCAGGCTTAAGTCTGATTTGCTATGTAGAGTGACTAAACTGGACACACTGAATAGCAATTAAACAACTGGCCTGCAGCAAAAAGAAAACAAAAAAACAAAAAATGTCCACAAAATTGGATTAAGTGCAACCTGTTTGCATTATATTGTCTATGAATCTAAAGGAAATCATATAATCATATTGTAATGTGTGTGGCCAGTTACCTATGCAATTCAAATTGTGTTTTTTTTTTTTTTTTTTTAAACTCTTGTGGCAAGTTATATTTATTACAACAATGTTAGCAAACTTCAAAGCAGAGTCTTGCCTGGCTGCTGGTTCTACTCACTTCCTGCATTCACTTTATACTTCCTACATGCACTTTATACATGCTGAATACAGAGTGGGATGACAGGTCTGCTATAACTAAATTATCAGTCCCTGCGTTGTAAAAAGAGAAACACTGCTAAAAAATGCACTGAGACAGTCTGGTAAGAAAGATATGACATTCTTGGCAGAATGCTGTACACAAACTTGGACTTAGTTCTTAAAACAGCTTGTATATTGGCATGAGAAGGGACAGATGCAAATGCTATAGCAACTGATATTGGCATCCCTTTATCATTACCAATAACACAACAGGCTTTGCTTCAGTGCGTTATTGCATGTTTACCACAGTTTATTGCAGTGCGTTAGTGCACATTTAATGCAGTATACTTCAGTGTGTTATTGCACGTTTACCGCAGTATATTGCAGTGCAATAGTGCACGTTTACCGCAGTGTACTCCAGTGCATTGGTGCATGTTTACCATAGTATATTGCAGTGTGTTGCTGAACGTTTTACGCAGTATATTTCTGTGCATTGGTGCACTGTTAATGCAGTACATTGCAGTGCATTAGTGCACGTTTAACATGGTATTTTTCAGTGCAGTATATTTCAGTGCGTTAGTGCATGTTTAACGCAGTATATTTCAGTGTGTTGGTGCATGTTTACCGCAGTATATTGCAGTGCGTTAGTGCACATTTAAAGCAGTATATCTCAGTGCATTATTGCGTGTTTAGCGCAGTATATTGCAGTGCGTTATTGCACGTTTAACGCAGTATATTTCAGTGTGTTGGTGCATGTTTAAGACAGTATATTGCAGTGAGTTAGTGCACGTTTAACACAGTATATTTCAGTGCGTTATTGCACATTTACCGCAGTATGTTAGTGCACATTTGTTGCAGTATTTTTCAATGCATTGGTGCCTGTTTTCCGCAGTATATTGCAGTGTGTTAGTGCACATTTAACACAGTACATTTCAGTGCGTTGGTGCACGTTTAATGCATTATATTGCAGTGCGTTAGTGCACATTTAACGTAGTATATTTCAGTGCAGTATATTTCAGTGCGTTGATGCGCGTTTAACTCAGTGTATTTAAGTGCAGTGTATTTCAGTGCGTTAGTGCTCCTTTAGTGCAATATATTTTAGTGCAGTATATTTCAGTGCATTAGTGCACATTTAACACAGTATATTTCAGTGCGTTAGTGCACGTTTACCGCAGTATATTGCATTGCGTCAGTGCAGTTTAACTGCAGTATATTGTAACGTTAGTGGAGTGTGTATGTGCAGTGAGTTCTCAAGTTAAAGTGCACCAAACACCACTTTCTATTGATTAAAGTGCATCCACATACACATTTCCACATCTTTATTACATTTTGTTATGTAGCAAAGTCCCGGGCACCTTTAGGCCTAATGGTGACTTCCAGAGTCAGGGACAGCTGACATCCTTCTGTGTAGAGTGGGCTACAAGGCATAGTGGGTGTAATGCAAGATGAAACGGTGGGCGCCAGACACTTTTAGAATGCAGAGAGATTTATTGTCTCTTAAACAGAACTGGGGGAGAGAGGGTTAGGGCCAGGACACCCTTAGGTAGATGCAATGTTAATTAGCAGACCCTGACACTTCTATAGGCAGACAGCTATACAGGTGAAGGCCTCCAGCCGGACACCACTTCTTTATAGGTAGGACCGCTGTCTCCTATGGCAAAAATCTTGTAGCTGGTACTAACGGTAATGTTATTCAACTATTTGCAACACGAACAGTTCTCCTTACCCCACATTTACTCACTGTGGGTCTTCACTCAACGAGCTCCTAGTCTCTCTCATTAGACTTCAGATCCAATAGCCAGTTAGCCACTGGATCCCCTGAGCTCTTCTACTTTAGCACTCAGTATCGTCCTCTAGCGTCACCCCCGCTTCCTTGCTGGGTCACTGATACTCACAAATACTCCTCAAGCTTCACCACCGGTGACACGTTAGGTCCCTGGCTTGGCACTCACTGATGCTCCACAAGCATCACCTCTTCTGTCGCACTGGGTCCCTGACATGGGACTTGCTGAAGTTTTCCCACTTCTTCTCCGTCCCTGGCTGGCAAGAAGTCTGCCCTGGTACTGGCCTCAGCTTTCTCACAGTGGCCTCTAGTAACAAGGTGGATGGTCCCTTAGTGGCGACAGCTTCCCCTCTACCTCCGACAGCAACTGGTTCCCCAGCCGGCTGAACCGTTACTTCTGGTTGGACTACAAGCCCGCAGTCCCAACCCTACGCTGCTCTCCTGCTTCTGGATAGGCCCTCAGACAGCCTAGGAGCCAGATGTCTCTGGGATAGGTCCAAGGCTTATGGCCTAGCAGCCGGAGGTAGCATAACACACATCCACCCAGACAGCCATCCAGGTGGCACAGAACCCTGATCACATGACTCCAACCAAATAAATAGGCTCTTCCATCAAGCTAAGGGACCCAAGAAAATCCCTGTCCATTGGCTGAGACACCAAATTCATTCATAATCTGTCCTTGCTATGCCCTTGTCTTTCCAATGTAACCAGATACCTGGCCACCTAGTGACAGAAGAGAGAAGTGCAGCAACTCCAGAATTTAGTTGGGGAAATCAGTTGATCTCCTAATAATTGGCCAAGGCAACTATCACCTGGCAATTCAATTTAACAGCAGCCCTGAATAAATATCAGGGTGCTACAGTTAATAACCCCCTCATCATGTCTGGGAAGTCAACAAGGGGAGGCAGATGTCCCCATGGCACTGTGAGGGGGCCAGCAGCGCCTATGTCCACAGGCAAAGGTGGACATGGTCTGTCCTCAGGCAAGGCATCATTTCCTCTGTTGTGTGATGTTGCCTGTGCTATCCAGCCACAGCATGCAGAGGAGGTTAGGGTAGAGGATGAGGAGGATGAGGATGGTTTAGTAAGCCAGTCGGCTTACTAAACCATCCTCATCTTCCTCATCCGCTATCACCCAAGCAGAGACTAGTGTGCAGTCCACCGCAGCTGTCAGAGCGGTTCATTCTGCCTCCTTGTCCACAACTACTCCTGCCATATCCCCAGCATCATGCATGGGGTTATATGAACACAGCATCAGTCACTTACCCTTTACGATGCACAGGCATTACTTGATTCATCAACAGAACCTCTATAGGGTTACGGTGTGAAGGCACCACCAATACCCAAAGCCCAATTTTCTGCACCTGTTACCTCTATCCAAAGTCTGCAAAAGAGACACCAGAATTTATCCCAAAAATCTCTAATCTTGTTCCGAGTGCACTAAACTGTAGCCTCATCATACAGACTGGCTCCCCAAGCCGTTGTTTATAAAATAAAGAAAGCTTGCAGGGAAAATGTCATTTTTTTGGCTTCATTGTTGCTGCAGCAGGTTCTATACACTGGGACCCCCCCAGTAGATATTTGCAATTTGTTTCGGTCCAAATTAAAATTTGGACACATTTTTGGTTATTCGGAGATTCGGATGTTTCCAAATCTCCGAGTGAAATAGTAATGAATAGTAACCGATTCCTTAACAACCATGAGTCATTATTTGTTTTCTGGGCTACCCCGCTGACAGATGAATGTAAAGATAAAGAATGCTGGCAATTGCCTGGCAATAGAAAAATGTTGAAAAAAAACGGCGCAGCCCCCCCCCAGTCCATACCACGCCATTTATAAAAAAAAGGCATAGGATCCCCCACTAAATTCATACCAGACCTTTATCTGAGCATGCAGTCCAGCAGAAAAGGGGTGGGGAAACGAGCAAGCACCCTCCCTCCTGAACCATACCAGGCCACATGCCCTCAACATGGGGGGGTGGGTGCTTTGGGGCAAGGGCCTCTTCCTGACAAACCTGGGCTATGGTTTTCGGGGTCTGCGAGTGGGGAGCTTATCGGAATCTGCCTTTTACAAGGGAGCCCCCAGATCCCCCCCTGTATGTGAATGGGTATCTAGTACATCGTACCCCTACCCATTCACCAAAAATGTGTCAAAAAGGAGGCGGAGCGTTTTTTGCATTCTCTATTTTTTGGGTCCGGCGGGAATCGTAATTGAAGATGGATCTACATTAAGGGACACTATTCTTTTAATAAAGGACTTGTCAAAAATAGTTTCTTGTAGTTTTTACTTTTTGACACTTTTTTGGTAAATGGGTAGGGGTACTTTTCATATGGGGGGTATCTGGGGGCCCCCTTGTAAAAGGAGGCTTCCAGATTCTGATAAGCCCTCTTTCTGCAGACCCCCACAACCACAGCTCAGGGTTGTTGAGAAGAGACCCTTGTCCCCATCAACATGGGGACAAGGTGCTTTGAGGTGGGGGGGCAGAGCCCACCCCCAAAGAACCCCCCCATGTTGAGGGCATGTGGCCTGGTATGGTTCAGGAGGGGAGGGATGCTCCCTCGAACCCCCTCCTTTTCTGACCTGTCAGGCTGCATGCTCGGATAAAAGTCTGGCATGAATTTTGGGGGGGACCCTACGCTTTTTTTTAAAACATTTTACTATTGCCGGAAATTGACGGCATTCTTTACCCTTACATTCATCTGTCAGTGGGGAAGCCCGCTGGCAGATGATGACTCATGGTTGTTAAGGATGCGGGTGGTTGGCTTCCCGTCCCGCTGCTTAACAACCAGCTATTTCTTCACAAAGAACTTGAATCGGTGGATCGTTTTGCAACCAATCAGATTTCTAATCTTTCTGAAAAGTTGTAATTCGTTAGAAAATTAATAAATGAAACAAATTTTAATGAAAACGAAACAAAATTTAACAAAAACTAAACAAAACTAGAAGAATTCCGAAACCAAACTAAACAAATTCGACAACGGAACAAAATTAGTAACATAACAAATCTATCTGAAACAAAACACATTTTTCCATTCTGCACATGTCTACCCCCCCCCCCCCCCCCAGGCAATATATTTCAAGGAACTTTTCAATTTTCTGTTTCAATGTGTTTTTTTTTAGATTTTTTTAATAAAGGTACATAAGATAACAATACAGATATTAGCTCAGAACTAGGGCCAACGTGGCCAATCAGAAAGGACATATGCATACAGAATGTACAGTCAACACTATATGCTTAAAATGAACAGAGTGTTATCTGTTTCAGTATATTTGTCAAAATAGATGCACATGGAGCATCCCCATAGAGAAAATGCAAGAAAATCTCAATGATCTAGGGATTGAAGTATAGAGGGATGGTTCTAGGGAGGGCAGCGAAGACGTTCCCAAACCTAAGCAGTCCCAGAGGGCCTTGCAGGTCACCCCAAAGGGATCATGCTGTGGCCCGCATGGCTCACCCTGGGCCGTATAGGCATCTTGACACCCCCCCTTCTTATAAACAGAGGTGTATCACACTACCCTGGTTCCCTGAGGAACTTTTATTCCTTGTGTTGGGATAACGATGCGTCCCTTGGGCATCTTCAGTAATATGTCAAAGTATAACTATATGTACTGTTAATAAAATCTGATAATCCCTTAATGTCCAAACTCGACAGGATCATGTGGGGTAGGAAGAGTAGATGAGAGAGTAATAGGCGCAGAGTGAGCATATAGAAGGGAGAGTAGAGAGGGAAGTAGAAGGAGACATCCAGTAGAATTTTTTTTTAGGGAGGAATATGGCCTGTGTAGAGAGGGACCTTGGTATACAACGCCCAAGGTTCCCAAATGGCCTTGAATTTCCAAACTCTAAAGCCTCATACACACGATCAGATTTTCCACGGGAAATGTGTGATGACAGGCTGTTGGCAGTAAATCCGACCATGTGTATGCTCCATCGGACAATTGTTGTTGGATTTTCCGCGGACAAATGTTGGATAGCAGATTTTTACATTTTTCACGGACAAATGTCTGTTGTCGGATTCTCCGAGCGCGTGTACACAAGTCCGTCCAAAGTACAAACACGCATGCTCAGAAGCAAGGACGAACCAGAAGTGGTCGGTCTTGTAAACTAGCGTTCGTAATGGAAAATTAACATTTGTGACGTGGCAAATTATGAAATCTCGAAATGCAGTGCACATTCTCTTCTTCTTTAATGGGATAATAATGAAGCTGCTTTGCTGGTGATACTGATGAAGTTATTGCAAACAAATTTTCAAAGGCTTTTTTTTTTCTAGTGATCTCAAGAATAATATTATTATACTTTTTTTTGGCGCAAGTTACCACAGCACCAATATCCCGTAGTTTTTAAGATCAAAGATACAACTATGTTGTTGTCCCTTGTCAATTTTACATTGTATTTTTTTTAATATAACTGCCTACTCCCAAACTGTCATTTGAAGTAAAACACATAGCCAAGTATTATTCTACACAATTTTTTTATTGTGCATTAAAAAAACTAAACAAATAAAATTAGACATGCTATCTGCCAATAGAACTTAACCAAAAAGTGCATTCTATGCATCCAAAAAATAGAAAATATACCAACTCCAAGGCCAATAATAAATAACACGTTATCTCCTCCGACTCCACAACATGTCTGGTTGACGAACGGCCGTTCAGAAACGAACTGAAAAGCAAGAACTGAAAAGCGGAAATGAAAAGCATGAAATGAAAAGCACAAATCAACACTCACCAAACTTCTACTAACACGAAATTAGCAGAAGGAAACCAAAGGGTGGCGCTAAAGAGCTGAAAAACCACGTAGTTCGTCAGTACACTCGTGTACATTCGTGTTTGTTGGCTGACAATTCCTTGCCATTTGTATGCAAGACAAGTTTGGGCCAACGCCCTTCGGTCAAAAGTCCACAGTTTTGTTGGCCAACAATCTGATCGTGTGTACGAGGCTTTATAGAGTGTTGCTGTCATTTGTTCTTGGGTCATGATCCAGGAGATTTTGTGTTTTGTCGCCTGAATTGAGACCCTGGGCTTCTTCCAGGCCCCCACCAAAGAAATGTTGGCTCCCAGGAACATGAATAAAATCAAAGTTTGTGCGTGTTTGGGGGTGTTGTCTATTCTGTGATTCAGAAGAGCTATTGTGCGGTCCTGAGAGATTGCTATCCCCGTGATTCTCCTCACCAGATGGAATCATTTATTCCAGAAGCTTCTGATGCGTGGACATGTCCACCAAATGTGATACATGGAGCCTTTTTGATTACAGCCTCTAAAACATAGGGGTGTAACGTCTGGATATATCTTCGCTAGTCTAGTGGGGACATAATACCATCTGATGAGTAGCTTGAAATTTGCTTCAATTAGTCCAATGTTCATTATACGAGCGTTGGAAGGAGAGAAACCATTTTTCTGGGTCCATGTGAAGTTCCAGGTCGGACTCCCAAGCTCGAGTGTAAGAGGGTGAGATTGCATTTTGTGCCAGCAAGGCATATATGAGTGAAATGACCCCTCTCTGATCTATGAGGTTGGAGCACCAATGTTCATAGATAGTGGGGTTGGGGGGGCCGATTTGTCTACACATAGGGTGTGAAGAAAATGCCTGATTTGGGAAAGTCTGAACTTTTTAGCGTCAGGCATCTCCAGTTTACTGAGGCAAAACCCCAGTGTGATAGGGCCTGACGAGGTGAAGAAGTGGCCTATTCTGAATAACCCCTTGTCCAACCACCATTTAAAGGCTTGAATATTCATCTCCGGCTAAAAGTTTTGGTTATGGAAGAGATGAGCTAGGGGTTTTAAGTTTGAAATTAGGGTGGCCTGTTTATGGAGTATATCACAGTGTCATAGAATGAGAAAGGGTGGGAGCCAAGATGGGGGGCCTCTGCTTCGGGGGGTACCATAGGAGGTAGTCTATTGTGTGGTGAGGGACAGCCTGTCTCTCTAGCGCAATCCAGTCCGGTTTGTTTCTCTTGGAGTAGACTGCGGAGATCTGAGCTAGTTGCCCTGCCTGATAGTACCACCAAACATTTGGGAGTCCCAGCTCACCTTGGTTCTTGAGCCTGAAAAGAGTATCTCTAGACCAGCGGTGACCCTTCTTCCCCCAGACAAAGCCCACTATTTTAGATTGAATTTGGCAATCACCTTTTTGGGTACAGGAATAAGGAGGGAGTGGAAAAGGTAAATAATATGGGGCATCAACGTCATCTTTACTGCATTTATCCTACCAAGCCAGGACAGACCACACCTCGACCAGTCTCCGGAACATCGGGGGATAGTTAGATGCATAAAGTTTGATTACATTATCCGGGAGTGTGATTCCTAAATATGGTATTGATTTCAAGGCCCAGGTAAAGGGGAGGTTGTGTTTCAATTGGTTTAGTAAAGTTTGAGGGATTGATATATTTAATGTAAGTGATTTTGAAGGATTGATTTTGAGGCCCAAGATTCTTGGATTTTTTTTAGCAGAATAGGATTAGAGATCAATGGGGACTTTATGAAGAGTAACATATTGTCGGCGAATAACGTGCATTTGTGTTCTTGGGTGCCCCAGGTAACCCCCTTAATATCTGAGTTTGATCTGATAGCTATGGCCAAAGTTTTGATGGCAATTGCATAGATGAACGGCGATAGGGGGCATCCCTGCCTAGTGCCTTTCTGGATGTTAAAGCTTTCAAGGTAGTGACCCATAAGCCTGACTTGTGCGCAGGGGGTAGAATATAGAGAGTGGATAATTCCTATGAAATTAGGACCGACACCCCATCTTCCCAATATGTCGAATAGGTAGGGCCAAGCGACAGAGTCAAAAGCCTTCTGCAATTCAATTGAGATCAGCATGCCGTTTTGGGGAGTACCTCCATCCCAGTGGGTTTTCAGTAAGGAAATAATATCTATGGCCCTTCTAACCTGATCAGGGCCCTGCCTCCCCCCCCGGTATGAAGCCCACCTGGTCCTTGTGTACATACTTCACAATAAAGCTAGACATTCTGGTTGCTAGGATTTTCATCATTATTTTGATGTCATAATTTATAAGGGAGATAGGATGATAATTCCTGACCAAGCAAGTATCTTTCCCAGGTTTCGGGATTACTGATATAAAGGCTGTCTTTGTCCAGAGGGGCTCAATCCTGTAGGGAGTTAAAAAACTGTAGGGGGCCAAAGAGGGTCAAAATTTTTTGTAATGAAACCACCTGAAAAACCATCTGGGCCCGGAGCGGAGCCCTGTTTGAGCGATTTTATTACCTCTACGACCTCTTCCGAGGAGAAGGGTTTGTCCGGGAGTTCCCTATGGCTTTCTATAATCTTAGGAAGTGGTAAGTCTCAGAGAAAGATGTCTATTTTATTAGGGCAGGGAGCTAAATCTTCTGTGTACAGTTTGGAGTAGAAGTCTTGGAAGGATTTCATAAAGTGGATGGGGTTTTGTGTCATGTCGCCTGAGGCTGTCCAAATTTTAGGAAAAGACAAGGTGCGTGTTTTAAGGTTCAATTTTGTCGCTAGCTTGGCACCTATCTTGTTTGGTAATAAAACTTAGCTCCTGTCCATCGGAGATGTTTTTCTGATGAAGTGGTCAGGGCTAGATTGAGTTTCACCCAAGCTATCTCTAATTTGGATAGAGAATCCGACGTAGGGTTACATTTGTGTGATTTGCTTATGGAAAGGAATTCCTCAGTTATTTTTGAACGTCCGCTCTTCTTTCATGCTTTAATTTAGAGGCTAGCTGGATACGTTTCCCCCTGATTACCATTTTATGGGCCGCCCAAAGTGTTGAGGGGGAAACTGAGCCATTGTCATTGTTGTTGAAGAATTCCTGCAGGGATTTCTCAAGTATAGTGCAGTGTACTGGGTTGCTCAATAGCAATTAATTGAAACACCATTTGTAAGGTCTCTCTACCCCTAAAGGGCACCTTATGTCAGTGACATGATAGGGATAGTCCGATAGGGACGTGTCCCTAATTTGAGATGTCATGGCAAGAGGGATTGCGGAGGCTGGTAAAAAGATGTGGTCTATCCTGGCATAGGTCTTTCGTACGTGGGTTGATTTCCCTCCATATATCCACCATGCCTAAAGTGTTTAGTTGATGAGCTATTTTGAGACTTTGTCTGGGGGGATGTCTATTTATAGGTTTCTTTGCTCCGGATTTATCTAAGGAGAAATCAAATGGCAAGTTCGAGTCTCCACCCAGCACGACTGTTCCCTAAAAAAATGGTCGTAGTTTTAATAGTATGGATTCAAAGAATTTTCCTTGACCCTTGTTGGGGGCATAATATGAGATAAAAGTATAAGACCCCCCATCTATGGTTCCCTCGGTCAGCAAGTATCGGCCCTCTGGGTCCCTAATAAACTTAGATGTTGAGAAGTTGATTTTTTTTGAGAAGCCTATTGTTACCCCTCTAGTTTTATTTTCAGCGTTAGCTAGGTAGAAGTAGGGGAAATGTGGAGGAATGGTGGGTTATAGGAGGAGAAAAGTGCATCTCCTGGAGGAAAATTATGTCTGCCTTCAAAGTGTGATACTTTTGGAGCAATTTCCTCCATTTTATTGGGGAGTTCAGGTCCTGGGCATTGTGGGAGAGAATCAGTAGCTTACGGGATGTGGGTCTGGAATTAGACATGGATCAGAGAAGTGGATATTCTCAAAGTTAATCAGTAGCTTACCCCAAGTTGAAAGACAGCCTGGGATGCTGATATGTTTGCGAGGTTCCTGGGTTCTCGAGCTTGCGAGTTGTGGATGGAAACTCTCCTGGAAGGTCATGGTTCTAGTGAAACCTAGATGAAAAGACAGGGAGAGAGGGAGAAAAAAAGAGGAATAGAAGACATAGAGGTGATTAAGTCAATCTTTAAAAGATTATTCGATTGTACAAATCGAAAGGGGAAGGGGCTGTCCCCTTCTTGCTCTGGGTCCAGGATGGGGAGTTTCTCCCTCACCCTGTGAAAGTCAGTTTGTCTCCAAAAGGCATTTAACATCCTCTCAGCGACAGTGTGAGGTGCAGTACAACCGTTCCGGTCCCCCCCGCCATAAAGAAAAAACATATCTTTGACTAGCGTTAGAAAGAGCCCCATCCCTATGAAAAAAGGTTTGATAACTAAAATAAAAGAAGAGGGGAGAAAACCGAATGTGGGCCCATTCTCCAGGGGGCCTGCGGGACCGTCAGAGAACCCCGTATCATGGGGTCCTCCACCGGTACCTCAGGGTCCCCGTAAAACAGCTCAGAATGCCCACCTTTACTACTCGGTCAGCTTAAAAGGTTTTCTTAGAGAGATTAATACATTTCAAAACATTGCAGCATTTGGTTGATCTACGCCTCATTGAAAAGAACCAGGAAAAACATAACTTTTTTTTTTTAAAGAAAAAAAAAAAACTGTAAAACTGGAAAAGGATAAAGTTGTCAATAAACTATTAAGTGGTGAACTGGCCCCCTTGGTGGGGGTTAGAGTGAATATTTCAGTAGACTCAGATGGAATCCACTAAGATTCAAAAGGGCAGTTCTGATGGAAGCTGAGTAGAACAGAACATCCAGTGTTGTTAAACAGTCCATTATGGAGGGCGAGAGTCCTTAGACCTTTTGGACTGCTGCTTCTGCCAGACAGGTGTTAGAGGACTGGGCGGAGATGGACGTTTGACCGAAGGGGGTCCTCTGTTGGTGTTAGGTGGTGGTATCCCTTGAGTGATTAGTCCCAGGTGGATCAGCAAACGTTCACCTTCAGCAAAGGAAGAAAACCCATAGGGCTTATTCTGGTGGGAGAAATTTAGGCGAAAGGGGAAGGCCCATCTGTAGGCAATTTCTTTTTGCGTTAGGATCTTCAGCAAAGGTTTTAGAGATCGTCATTTTTGGACAGTGAAGGGGGAAAGATCAACAAATATCTTTATCTGGTGGTCTCGAATTGAGAGCTTGTCGGTCATCCGTGCAGCCTTCATCACCTCTTCTTCACTGTGTAGAAGTGGGGCTTGACAATAATGTCCCTGGAGAGGCCATCTTTCCTAACAGGTTGTAGTACTCTGTGTGGCCTGTCCAGTTCCAACCTGTGTTCCGGGATGTCCGGAATGAGGTTCTTGAGGAGGGAGCGGACAGTTGGTTGAACATCTTTCACTGATTCTGGGAGACCCCGGATTCTAAAGTTGTATCGGTGGGTCCTATTCTCAAGGTCGTCAATTTTGAATAGAGCCATTTCAAGTTGGTCCTTAATATCTTGAATTCTGGCTGTGTTTTGGTTGATTCTGGCTGCTGACTGATCAGTTTTCTTCAATATGTTCAATTTGCACCCATTAATGCTCAAGATCAGTGTGTATAGCAGTGGTAACTTGTGCTGCCGTTTGAGCTAGTCCCCTGGATAGCATGGTTGAGAATCATAGCCGACAGGTCAGCAGGGGAGTAAGGGGATGTGAGGTGCTCAATGTCAGAGTTATCTGGGGTGGCCAGCAAGTCACTCATGGGTGTTAGGTGGAAGGGTCCCATAGATCTGCCTATTAGGGATTCAGTTGAAGCTGGTGAAAGCAGGGGCAATTGATGTGTACTCACTACAGCATTCCCCTGTGTAGAGACAGATGCTGGGACCTCGTCATGATCTGCAATGGATTTCCCTGTCCCCTGGTCTGTGCCTCGTGTAGCTGCGGCCGCCATCTTGGACTGGCCAGGCTGCTGCAGTGCCGATTCCAGCTGTCTGGTGAGATCCCTTCTGGTGGGGCACCCTGGCATCAGGTTATACCTGGGGGTGTCCCGGAGCGATTGGTGGTGGAGCAGGCTCGATCCAAGGGCTCTGTTGGCTGCTGCATGGTTCAAGGGCCGGAACGGTGCAGAACTCAGTGGCTAAGCAGCCATCTTGGGAAACTCTGTGCACGCGTCCTCAACTTTTCAATTTTATGGTTATTCCTCATTTTTATGGTTTCACTTTAAGCATCAGTAAATCATACAGATTCAGGTGCTTTGGGGGTTAAAAAAAACGCACACATAGATTCAGTGGGTACATGTGGGGCATTAGGTATGCCTGAAAAAGCATGATTAAACAAATGTAGTCATATTAAAGGGTGTATATATCAACAGGATTTGCTAGTACTGACATTGTATGCAAATTAAAATACAAGGCTTGTACACAAACACTGGATTACAACAATTGAACACTGCAAAAATGAATGAAGCATGCAAACAGTAATTGTAGGTTTTATTTATTTATTTAGTTATTTATTTATTTATTATTCCAGGAACTCATGTCAGCACTACTAAAAAACATAGCAGGACCTGTAATTACATTACCGGTCCAATGGGGCATGATTGAAAAAGGTCTGACCGGAGTGTTTTGGCAGGGGGAGGCCATCCCCCTATCAGAATAGACATGAGCCAAACACCCCCCACAGTTTGCAGCAGAACTTTCAAACATCGCAAAAGTTTGGACTGAATAAACGAACACCCTTTAAAGTCTATGGGACCTGAACTGAAAAAATCAAACGTGCTCATTTTGAAGGCTTATATGCAAGTAATTGGGCAAACAATGAGGGTCCAGGCACTGCCCTGGGGGACATGTCTACTTTCCAAAATGGGGTCATTTGGGGGGGTTTTGTGCCACCTGGGAATTCCATGGCCTCCGAAACTGTGATAGGCAGTGAAGAGTGAAATCAAAAATTCACGCCCTTAGAAAGCATGAAGACGGTGCTTGGTTTTCGGGGTCCCGTGCGCGGCTAGGCTCCCAAAAAGTCTTACACATGTGGTATCCCCGTACTCAGGAGAAGCAGCAGAATGTATTTTGGGGTGTAATTTCACATATTCCCATGGCATGTTTGAGCAATATATCATTTAGTGACAACTTTGTGCAAAAAAAAAAAAAAAATTTGTCTCTTTCCCGCAACTTGTGTCGCAATATAAAATATTCCATGGACTCGACATGCCTCTCAGCAAATAGCTTGGGGTGTCTACTTTCCAAAATGGGGTAATTTGGGGGGTTTTGAATTGTCCTGGCATTTTATGCACAACATTTAGAAGCTTATGTCACACATCACCCACTCTTCTAACCACTTGAAGACAAAGCCCTTTCTGACACTTTTTGATTACATGAAAAAGTTATTTTTTTTTGCAAGAAAATTACTTTGAACCCACAAACATTATATATTTTTTTAAAGCAAATGCCCTACAGATTAAAATGGTGGGTGTTTCATTTTTTTTTTTCACACAGTATTTGCGCAGCGATTTTTCAAACGCATTTTTTGGGGAAAAAACACACTTTTTTAAATTTTAATGCACTAAAACACACTATATTGCCCAAATGTTTGATGAAATAAAAAAAGATGATCTTAGGCCGAGTACATGGATACCAAACATGACATGCTTTACAATTGCACACAAACGTGCAGTGGCAACAAAGTAAATACATTTTTAAAAGTCTTTAAAAGCCTTTACAGGTTACCACTTTAGATTTACAGAGGAAGTCTACTGCTAAAATTACTGCCCTCGATCTGACCTTCGCGGTGATACCTCACATGCATGGTGCAATTGCTGTTTACGTTTGACGACAGACCGCCGCTTGCGTTCGCCTTAGCGCGAGAGCAGGGGGCGACAGGGGTGCTTTTTTTTTTTTTTTTTTTTTTTTCTTTATTTTTTCTTGCTTTTTTATCTTATTTTTAAACTGTTCCTTTCATTTTTTTTTTTTTTTTAATCATTTTTATTGTTATCTCGGGGAATGTAAATATCCCCTATAATAGCAATAGGTAGTGACAGGTACTCTTTTTTGAAAAAATTGGGGTCTATTAGACCCTAGATCTCTCCTCTGCCCTCAAAGCATCTGACCACACCAAGATCGGTGTGATAAAATGCTTCCCCAATTTCCCAATGGCGCTATTTACATCCGGCGAAATCTAAGTCATAAAATGCTTCCGGTTTCTTAGGCCATAGAGATGTTTGGAGCCACTCTGGTCTCTGATCAGCTCTATGGTCAGCTGGCTGAATCACCGGCTGCATTCCCAGGTTCCTGTTGAGACAGGAGAGCCAGAGAAAAACACGGAAGACGGTGGGGGGGGGGGCATTCCCTCCCACGGCTTGTAAAGGCAGTCTAGAGGCTAATTAGCCGCTAGGATTGCTTTTACATGAAAGCCGACCGCTGGCTGAAAAGAATGATACCAAGATGATACCTAAACCTGCAGGCATCATTCTGGTATAACCACTCAAAGTCGTGAATGGCGTACCTGAAGACAAAAAAATGGTTAACAATAAAGCACAGTAAACGGTAAAGTATAAAAAATTGCATACCTGAAAAACAAACATGATAAAACATAATAACAATAAAACATTGCAGAATAGAATACAGTAAAAAAGAGCAGAACAATAGAGAGAGAATAGAGAGAGAGAGAACAATAAAACGACAACTATTTTTTTTTATTTTATATTTTTGTATGTGTTTTTTTTTTTTTTTTTACACTTTTTTTGTAACTAACTTTTATAACTGTAAACGGTTCCAGGTTCGGGTCTCTCAAAATGCGATGGCATCTTGGGAGACCCTGTGAAAGTGTGTCTAGTCTGTGCAATGCTGTACCCTACGCTAATACTCAACTAGTGAATGGTAGCGTTCAAAACATTCACCAATGCAAAGACCAGGATTGTCAGGACAGGAGGGACAATAATAGCGGGTGTCACGCCTATATCCGCGCTTGCTGCAGACACGACATCTTTTTTGGGGGGGTTCGTTGGGTAGGGGTACTCGGGAGGACAAAGAAAATGCCTCTCATGCAGCTGACTGCATTTGGTTGGGGATGTGAATGAGGGAAGTACGGGTGCTGCAGAAGTGGTGGGTTCCCAATTAGGATTGGCGAATGCAGCAGGAAGGGCACTATGGGCACAACGGGCCTGTGTTTGTCTTTTTGGTGGCAGCGGGACACTACTTGTGCTTGCCACCTCACCAGCCTTAACTGCACTTATGGGACTCGCCACGTCACCAAGTGTTACTGCAGTGCTGGTTTGACTACGACCGGGGTGTACTAGGCCACTGGTGCTTGCCAGTTCAATAAAAAGCTTCCAAAAAAACTGTTAGCGATCGCAGGGATCAGGCCTGACTCTGCGAACGCTGCAGTTATGAGTTTAGTGTTTTGTAAGTGACAGTGATCGATCGATACTGCACTTGGGTGGGCTGGGCTGGGCCGGGCGGAGGGGCAAAACGCGGGTGCTAGCAGGTATCTGGGCTGATCCCGCTAACACTGCGTTTTTGGGAACCCTAAACTGCTGGGGATGCTAGTATAGATCTGATCGGACCAGATATTGATCCGATCAGATACTATACCACTAAGGGAGGTGTACGGTGCGTGCGTGGGTGTTAGCGGTACTGGCGCTAACCTGACGCTGCCTGGGGCTGGTGCTTGCTAGTTCACCAAAATGCTACCAAAAAAACTGTTAGCGATCGCAGGGATCAGGCCTGACTCTGCGAACGCTGCAGTTATGCGTTTAGTGCCTTGTAAGTGACAGTGATCGATCGATACTGCACTTGGGCTGGGCCGGGCGGAGGGGAAAAACGCAGGTGCTAGCAGGTATCTGGGCTGATCCCGCTAACACTGCGTTTTTGGGAACCCTAAACTGCTGGGGACGCTAGTATAGATCTGATCGGATCAGATATTGATCCGTTCAGATACTATACCACTAAGGGAGGCGTATGCCGCGTGCGTGGGTGTTAGCGGTACTGGCGCTAATCTGACGCTGCCTGGGGCGACGCATATCACCGCCGGGCGATCGGGGGGCTAAACCTTTATTCGGTAATAAACGGCGGGTTCCCTGACACTATAAAAAATAAACGAACTAACCAGCGTCACCCGTAACGGTTATACGGTGATCAGTGGTGTAAGGGTTAACTAGGGGGCAATCAAGGGGTTAAAACATTTATTAGGTAGTATATGGGGGTCCCTGTCGCTATAAAACGCTGACGGCGAACCTAAATATTTACCTCACTAACTAGCGTCACCAGCGACACTAATACAGCGATCAGAAAAATGATCGCTTAGTGACACTGGCGACAGGGGGTGATCAAGGGCTTAAAACTTTATTAGGGGGGGTTAGGGGGGTATCCTAGACCTAAAGGGGGCTAATACTAACTGTCCAAACACTGTAACTGTCACAAACTGAGACCAATGCTGTAATCAGTAAAAAAAAAAAAAAAAAACTGCTGGTGTCAGTTTGTGACAGGGAGGGGGGGGGGTGATTGGGGGGGGATCGGGGGGCGATCGGGGTGTTTTGTGTGCCTGGCATGTTCTACTGTGTGTGTAGTGTTGTGCACTCACAGTGAAGTCTTTTCTCCTCGGCGCTGCAACGGAAAATACCGAGCCGAGGAGAGATGACATCATTTCCTTTGCTGCTGTTTAGCATACAGCAGCAAAGGAAGTGATCTGATTGGCCGACGGCGATCGCGAGGGGGGGGCCACGAACGGATGGCCTCCCCCTCACCTCCGATCGCCGGGGGACATAACAGGACCGCCTCGGGCACCGGGGGGGGGTCCGATCGGACCCCCCACCCGCGAGAGGCAAATCACGTATATGTACGTGATTTTGCCTGCCCGTGCCGCCTTGCCGACGTACATCGGCGTGAGGCGGTCCTTAAGTGGTTAAAGTCTATGGGACACGAACATGAATAATCAAAAGTGCTAATTTTAAAGGCTTATATGCAAGTTGTCATAAAAAGTGTTTGGGGACCTGGGTCCTGCCCCAGGGGACATGTATCAATGCAAAAAAAAGTTTTAAAAACTGACGTTTTTTCAGGAGCAGTGATTTTAATGCTTAAAGTGAAACAATAAAAGTGAAATATTCCTTTAAATGTCATACCTGGGGGGTGTCTATAGTATGCCTGTAAAGTGGTGCATGTTTCCCGTGTTTACAACATTCCCTGCACAAAAAGTCATTTAAAAGTACTTGCGGCTATAATGAATTGTCCGTCCCGGCAATACACATAAAAGTCATTGAAAAAAACGGCATGGGATTCCCCTACAGTCCATTACCAGGCCCTTTGGGTCTGGTATGAATATTAAGGGGAACCCCGAACCAAAATTTAAAAAAAAAATTGCGTGGGGGTCCCCCCAAATTCCATACCGGGCCCTTCAGGTCTGGTATGGATAATAAGGGGAACCCCGCGCCAAAATTAAAAAAAAATGGTGTGGGGGTCCCCCTCAAAATCCATACCAGACTCTTCAGGTCTGGTATGGATTTTAAGGGGAACCCCAAGCCAAAATAAAAAAATGGCGTGGGGGTCCCCCCAAAAATCCATACCAGACCCTTATCCGAGCATGCAACCTGGCAGGCTGCAGGAAAAGAGGGGGGACGAGAGAACGCCCCCCCTCCTGAACCGTACCAGGCCACATGCCCTCAACATGGGGAGGGTGCTTTGGGTAGCCTCATCCCCACAAGCCTTGCACGATGGTTGTGGGGGTCTGTGGGTGGGGGGCTTATCGGAATCTGGAAGCCCCCTTTAACAGGGGAACCCCCAGATCCCGACCTCCCCCCTGTGTGAAATGGTAACTGGGTACAAATGTACCCCTACCATGTCACAAAAAAAGTGTGAAAATGGTAAAAATGACATGACACTGGCTTGGGGACAAGTCCTTTATTAAAAAATAAAAAAATAAAAATGTCCTACGAAGTCCATTCATCTTCTTCTTTTCACTGCTCCAGAAAAATGGCCATTTTAAAACTTTTTTTTGCATTGATACATGTCCCCTAGGGCAGGACCCAGGTCCCCAAACACTTTTTATGACAATACCATGCATATAAGCCTTTAAAATTTGCACTTTTGATTTCTCCCATAGACTTTTAAAGGGTGTTTCGCAGCTTTCGAATTTGGCACGAACACCCCAAATTGTTCGCTATTCGGCAAACAGGCGAACACCCGATGTTCGAGTTGAGCTTACGTTCGACTCGAACATCGGGCTCATCCATAGTTGTAAGCAAGATGCAAGTTCAGTAGGGTAAACCTTTGTTCAAAGGATAGGTTCTGAGCCTAAGTGAAGATATCTGTATCTTTTTAAGCATCGGTAAGACTGCAGTGAGCAAATTCTACACCCCTAAGGAGGGGGAAAACATACAGTATATAGAATATAGGACTTTTAATGTATCAAATAGAAACATATGTATAGATTAAAGAGTTACTAAGTCCACCACAGTAAAATGAGTCTGTGTATGCAGTAAAGCATGTTTGTTATACTCACAGTCGAACCTAAGGGGTTAATTCTCCACATTGCATAAAAAGGCTGTTTGATCCTGTCTTCTCTGATCCTCCCCTTCTTCTACAGCCCCCAGTCCATCTGCTGAAAGAACAGAGCCTTGGGGGCACTCTGCACATGCTCAGTTTGGTGTGAATTGCTAGAAAGTTTTTTTTAGTTCTTGGGAGGGTGCATGTGATCAGCACAGGGCCAATCAGCACTGTCCAGACAGAGGGTTAGGGGTTCTGCAGCCTCATAGGACAGTCAGAGTAGAATGAAAACTCTTCCTACAAGCTTTAATTAGACATGCATAGAAGTCATAAGACTGCTATATACTGCTGATGAGAAAAGGTATTTAGCAGTTTATATTTATACAATAATTGCATTTCCATGTTCTGTGTATTGTGGGAGACCAGATATAGTGAATGTCGTGTCCTAGATTTAGTAACACTTTAAAAATATATTTTTTACAAGTTAAAAAATCCAGCTCAATAAAACCAAATGCAATGAACTGATATAGTCATTATTTAGTGTAAAGGATCTGCGTGTTTTGCAAAATATTTGCTTCCTCGAGATCCAAACTCAAACAGTAATACAAAAAGCAGGAAGATTGCATATGTAGCGATGCCCCTGGAGAAGCCACTTGAATATGTTTAGTTCTGTACTCTGCATCTAACCCCAAGAACAATCTCAGCCCCTCTGGCACACCTGGCAATAGTGTAAGTGCAAGGATCAATGAAAGCACACATGTTATGATAAAACACAGAAATTGTCTTTACTGTAGGGTCTCTGTGGAATAGTAACAGACTGTCATGTACATGGGGGTCATTGAAACGGGATGCTCCTGGTTTCACAGCTACAGCCTTACCTGTTGTGTCACAGGGAGCTCTGGATTTCTTGCAATGTTCTCCCATGCATTGCCTTGGACTTACTAGCCCCAGCTGCTGCCAGCTGTGGACAATGTACAGTCAAGCAGCCCATTAATAGCAGCACTTCCTGTTACTCAGTGCCCGTTTGTGTGGACTAGCTCCCTGGGTGTATTGATAGATCTGTGATTCTGAATACCGTGTATCCAGTGTTTCATGAATGACTTTTTTCATGATTTTCTTATTGCTACGGAAGTCAGCAGGCAAATATGCACTTTTCTCCAACAGACAAAGATGCCATACACCTCCATATGTGGTGGGGGACAGAGTATGGCTGTCTACCAAATACATGAGATTGAAACAACCCTTTACCAAATTGGGTCCTCGATTCATTGGTCCTTACAGAATAATTGCTTGAGTCGGGCTAGTCCCTGTCGGTTGAAATTGCCCTCCTCTCTCCTGTGTTCCAAGTTCTTCTCCTCAAAAAAGCATTTTTCAATTGTTACTCCAGAATTTAGGAGCCACCTGCTCCTGTTCTTGTTGATGGACAACATGAGTTTTAAGTCTCTAAGATTCTGTGTTCTAGAAGGCGGGGTTGTAGCCTACAGTATCTGGTTCATTGGAAAGGATATCCTGCCACAGACCATTCCTGGGTTCCAGCCAAAGAGTTGTATGTCCCTGCTCTTATTCAAGACTTCCATGCCTCTTTTCCCGGTAAGCCTCACTAGGCTCCCGGGGGGGGGGTCCACTAGGGAGGGGGCCCTGTCATGTACCTGGGTGTCATTGAACCAGGATGCTCCTGGTTCCACAGCTGCAGCCTTACCTGTTGTGCCACGGAAGAGCTCTGGAGTGCTTGCAATGTTCTCCCAGCTTTATGCATTGCCTTGGACTCACTAGCCCCAAATGCTACAAGCTGCGGACAATGTACAATCAAGCAGCCCATAAATAGCAGCACTTCCTGTTACACAGTGCCTGTTTGTGTAGAGTAGCTCCCTGGGTGTATTGATAGCACTATTGATAGCACCACTAATAAAAGGTAATGAAGGGGGGATGGGGTGCTCCGGCCCAAGGTACCTGGTCAGAGTGCATACAACAAAACGTACAAAATCACCCCATCCCCTCTTCACTACCTCTTATTAGTGTCCACCAGTGTTATAGGAGGAGTCCTTTCAGTTCTCCCACAAAGAGCAGTTTGTCTCCCATGGTTGAGACGCAGGTTCTTTCATTCTATTACTAGTGTAGGACCCACTGATAATGGAGTACTTTGATGCAGAAAGTGGAATTAGCACTATATGACCATATAGTGTGACCAAATCCCCATATTTTTTGAATATGTTCAGGTGTTTTTAAATAGCCTTGCAGGATTTAAATGTAATTTTTGTATGTGTGCGCTGTAATCTATTTTGTACTCTTCCGATAACCCGTCCGGTCACCTCATACTGGAATGCTTCACTTCGTCGGTGCAGGTGTGCCTGGATATGCACTTGGGACCCCTCTCAGGTTGGAGGTCCCTCACCGGCCATGGATGCCTGGAAGAAATGCGGTGGACTGACCCAGCAGGCAACCCCTCTCCCCTGGGTCCAGTCTCTTCTCTTGCCACGTGGTGTCTCCCCCTCCTCAGGCAGACAAGATGGTGTCCTTGGTTCTTTTTCCCTATAGCATGCTGGGTTTATGTTGTTCCTGCCCCCATAGCAACCCGTAGGGCCATTTGTGCTTGGGACTACATATCCCACAATCCTTTGTAGCTGTTCAGTTTACTATTCATTGTCTCTCTGTCCCTGCCAATGAGGATGCAGGGGAAGGAGCAAGATGGGTGGCGTGTGCCCAATACGAGCGCCGCTCATATTATGTAGAGAAGAGGAGATGAGTGTGCTGACAGGCACACTCTCCCTCTCAGGCTGCCTGTGTACATTCTGGCGGCGGCTGGCAATGAGTCACCCGCTACACATACTGTATATCCCAAAATTGGGGTGGTCCAAAGTCAACAAATGCACTGGAGCTCAATAGTATATGTGTCATTTTAACCAAACAAGGAAGGGCACCAACATACAATGCATGTAAAGGTGAAAATTATATACCACATGTAGTGTGCCAAAAGACAAAAAAATAATAAAGAATCACAGAGATAAAATTCAGTGAAGGTAGACCAACATAAATACAACTAAGTGGGGGGATAATGATACATGTAAAAAAAGACACAGGGTGTCTTTCTTCTAAGGTGTTCTATCAAAGTAAAACATTTCCCAAAAACACACTATAGCATCAAAAAAAGTGCAGTGGTGTAGACCTTCATGTGCTCAAAATGGTGACTCCTGCCTGTTAAGATTAAAATGAGCTGATTCCAGCAGCCTTGCCATAAACCAGAAATTCTGTTCCTAATGGTTAACTTTCCAGTGCTATAAAAAAAAATCTCTCTTCTCATTCACACCCCTGTCTGCCCTCTTGAACTTAAACAGGAGATTGTACATGACATATTCACAAATTCTGAATCTGTATTGTTTGTCTTGTAGGATGCCTGTTAACCTTTCATGGAGAATCATTCAGGAGATCTTGTTTTAAGTCGCAGAAATATCAACCACTGTTAATTTACATGCCTAGCTATAAACATTTTCACTGCTATGAAGATATAGAAGTTAAGCGTCTAGCAATGTCAATGACTGTTTCATATAAAAGGGCTGTTCAGGCATTCTTGAGAACATTAATATTCATAATGGAGTGGATCAAAAATTAATTGTTTTTAACAAAAAATCCTTCTGGGACCTCATTTATGTCTAGACCCACAGGCTACACACTCAGGCTTTGTGCAATAGAATTGTTATTGAAGTTCAGCATATGCTGTGAAAAGAGGGCACCTTTAGTGAAATTGAAGCCTTATAGTTTTTGCGGACTTATGCTCAGGGAAAATAGACTTTATTTTTTGTATTGTCTTTAACATCTGTTACGTTCTGTGGAAAGGCTTACATTTACTGACCATATGCTGTTTTTAGTATACAGATTGCAGAACTAAATGCAGCTACCTGATTTCTTGTTATGTTATCTGACATCTGTAAGATTAGAATTAGCCAGAGGGACAATTTCCTTACGGCCTGCATTACCTTACGCTGTTGGATTTCCCTGTCAGAAGACCTGCAGTTTCTGTATAGTAATATGGAAAAGGAAATGTATCACTGCAGGCAAGGAAGGGGTTTTGCCAATACATTTGGGGCACATCTTGTAATGTTTTTGTTTGTGAGAATTGTGCAGTATTGCTGTACGTATACAAAGACCTTCCCTGGGAAAATGAAAAGGCCGTTGCACAGCTTAATGGCATGAGAAAGATGTCCATTTATGACAGACTTTCAATCTGAAGATATTGTGTCCAAAGAAAATTACGAACTGCACAGAAATGAAATAATACATGGAAATAAATCAATTTAAAATGTAGTTATTAGATAACCACATTGCTGAAATCACTAGTCACCCTTAGTCAATTTACTAAGAGTTGACTGCTTTATTTCGTGCCACAGTAATTATTTCATCATATTTGTAATGCCACATCATGTACATAAATATCACAGCAATTGTTATCTTTCATTTAATCGTTTAAAGTTTTATTCCTTAAGAATCTGTATTTTTCTCATAAAGATTTATTATATTATTACCTTTTAATTTTCTCTATTTTCCCCATTAGGTTGCTGGACTTTCAGTGGTTATACTGGGATGATGCCTGCAGCCGGATATACCACTTTTTTAGAGCCAACGGTCAGCTCTCTTGTATTAGCATTCGGAGAGGATAGCTAGCCACTCAATTGCTTTTACAGGCAATGGGAGGGGAGGTCCCCTCTCGCCGCCTTCAGCAGCTCTCTCGGGCTCTCCTGTCCCACCGGGAGACCCAAACGACCAACCGGCGTGTCCCGCCGACAATGCCAAACAAAGCCAGCATCAGTGATGGTAACCCAGAAGCCATGACATGACATCACTTCCGGTTTTCCTCAGATGTCTATGGCGCCATTTCGAAAAAAAATTGAGAGGTTTCAAAAGCACTGATCTTGGTGTTTTTAATGTTTTTAAGGGCAGAGGAGGACTTTTGGGTCTTATAGACCCCAGATCCATCCATAGAGATTACCTGTCACATGCCTATTGCTGTCACAAAGGATGTTTACATTCCTTGTGACAGCAATAAAAGTGATAAAAAAAAAAAATGAAAGCAACAGTGTAAAAATAAAAATACATTTTAAAAATTACAAATAAAGTGCCCCTGTCCCCCTGTGCTAGAACACAAAGGCAAACTCGTGCATTGGTCCTGCATCGGTTCTGCACGCACGCAAACAGTGATTGTCCCACACATTTGAGGTATCGCCGCAAATGTCAGATCATGGGCAGTAATTCTAGCACTAGACCTACTCTGTAAATCTAAAGTGGTAATCTGTAAAGGCCCTTAAAGCATTGCCGAAGGATAGTGAAGATAACGTCATTTGTCACTGTTGCATGGGCTACTGAAGCAGCTTAACACGAGAGCAGAAGATGGTAGCAGAGCCGGTATGCAGTCAGCGACCAGGGGCAGCTGGGCAACAAGGGACTGTGCCAGCAGTCAGAACAATTTCTGGAAGCAGGCCAAGATCGGTAACAGCCGAGCAGCGCAGTACAGAATCAGCAGGCAAAGACCAGTTCAGTAAACAGGCCAAGGTCAGAGAGATCAGATGAATAAGTTTATGCAGGAGCAAGGCAAAGCCCAGGAGAAAGTCAGGTCATACACAGGTAAGCAGGATCAATGGATCGGGTCTCAGGAATACAGGCACAAGTTGAAGACCATTCAACAGCTGCTAATGATGACAAACCAGTTGTGATGTGTATGTGCATGCATAAATGCAAGCAAGTTACAGTGGAATAGTACATTTATTTCCTCTTTGCATACGTGAATGAATATGAGCAAAAACCCCGTACTGGTTTTCTGGTGCTGGGAATCTGGTTTACCTTACAGCTAATCAAAGTGTTTCTGATCGCAGTGGCAGTGCTTCTGATCGCTGCCACACCAGTGACAATGTCACCAGACCAGTGCAATCCTTGATCTATACCACATTGCGTCACCAATGCCAGTGCAGCCAGCAAAAGCAGTCCTGATTCCTGCCACACCAGTGCAGTGTTACCTCAGCCTGCTGCCTGTACTGACTCTGAATTGTTTTTTTAAGTATGTTTACGCCTGCTACCTTGACAGATCCCTTGCCTGTTTATTGACCAAGTCGCTGTCTGTCGCCTAAACGGACCCATTTGCAGGTCCCACTGACAACATTCCTGCGATACACAAGTCCCAGCTATCCCCTCTGGGCAACTGCACTTCTCACACTAATGCCCCGTACACATGGTCGGATTTTCCGACGGGAAATGTGTGATAGGACCTTGCTGTCGGAAATTCCGACCATGTGTAGGCTCCATCACACATTTTCCATCGGATTTTCCCACACACAAAGTTTGAGAGCAGGCTATTAAATTTTCCGACAACAAAATCCGTTGTCGGAATTTCCGATCATGTGTACACAAATCCGACGCACAAAGTGCCAGGCATGCTCAGAATAAATAAAGAGATGAAAGCTATTGGCTACTGCCCTGTTTATAGTCCCGACGTACGTGTTTTAAGTCATTGCGTTCAGAATGATCGGATTTTCCGACAACTTTGATCGTGTGTATGCAAGACACGTTTTAGCCAACATCCGTCGGAAAAAATCCATGGATTTTGTTGTCGGAATGTCTGATCAATGTCCGACCGCGTGTACGGGGCATTACACTTTTGTTTTTCCTTTCTTCAGCCTCCTGTACTAAACATGGCATTCCTGGAAGCAGCCATGTACCCGTAGGCTAGGCTTGTTTCGCTTATAGGAAATTAGACTGCTATAGGTGACGCTATACTAAGCTATATTCCCTGACCACTCAAACAGAGGAGACCATTACATTACATTGTTTTTTATACAGTGTTGGTTGATACTGGATGCAACATCCAGTACATATTCAGTCCAAACGTTGAAAAAGTCTCACACATGTGGTATCGCCTGTGCATTCTGTTGAACATCGTGTTTAATATATTTTGTATCTCACTTGCAAACTATCAATAAAAGTTTATCTAAATAAAAAAAAAAGAAACTGACAAAAAATACATTTTCATTTTCTTTCTGCATTTTCCAAAAATGTGTGGCAAAAAATGAAGCCTTCAAAGATTCACCAGGCCTCTTAATAAATACCTTGGGGTGTTAAATCTCTAAAATATGGTCATTTTGTGGGTGTTTCCACTGTTCTGGTGCTCCGGGGCCTCCAAAAATATGAATAGGTAGTCAGGAAATTAGATGCCTAATTTATACCCCTAGAAAGCCTAATGCCGCGTACACACGATAGGAATTTCCGACCAAAAGCTCACATCGGACTTTTGCTGGCGGAATTTCTGATTGTGTATACGCAGCATTAAGGTGGTTTTTGGATCTTGACCCCCTCTGTTTGTGCTTAGGCTGTAATCAATTCCATGCATGTGGGATCCCCATACTCAGGAGGAGTATCATTGTTTTGGGGTGAAATTCTAAGTATGCCCATGTTGTGTGTAAAAATTATCTTATAAAACTGACAACTTTGTGTAAAAAAAAAAATACATATTCTTTCCACAATATCCAAAGACATTTTCAAAACACTCAATATGCCCCTTGGAAAATACTTTGGGGTGTTCTCTTTCCAAAATGTAGTCATTTTGTGGGTGTTTCCACTTTCCTGGTACTTCAGGGCCTATAAAAATTGATAGGTAGTCAGGAAATTTGGTGTGTGGTTTATGCCCCTAGAAAGCATAAAACAAAAAAAAGTGCTTTGTCTTTCTTTGTTTTTTACTATTCAAAATCCAGCAGTCTGAATTTTTCCCTGTTTTTTTTTATATAGCGCAAGGTTTTTTCTATGCCCCTAGAATGCCTGAAGGTGTTTTTTGGATTTTATGCCGCTCTATGCAGTTAGGCTGTGAAAAAGTTTCACACATGCATTATCTCCTTACTTGGAAGTAGTGTTGGGTGAATGGTTTGGCCTGAGCATGAATTCAGGCCGAACAATGGCTATTTGCCCATTCGACAAACACCCGAATTGTAAACTAGTATAAAAAAAACAAATAAAAATTCCAGTATATATCCCATAGTTTTGTAGATGCTATAACATTCACAATAACCAATCAATATATGCTTATTGGAATTTTTTTACCAAAAACATGTAGCCTAATACATTTTGGCTTAAATTTATGAAGAAATTTGATGTTTGATTTTTTTTTAATTGGATGTGTTTTATAGCGGGAAGTAAAAATATATATTTTTTTTCAAAATTGTCTGTCTTTTTTGTTTATAGCGCAAAAAATAAAAAAAACGCAGTGGTTATCAAATACCACCAAAAGAAAACTCTATTTGTGGGAAAAAAATGAGATACATTTTATTTGGGTACAGTGTTGCATGACTGTACAATTATCATTCAAATTAAAGCAGTACTGTATCGCAAAAAGTGGCCTGGTCACGAAGAGGGTATATCTTCCGGAAGTCAAGTGGTTAACAAAAAGTGGTATTTTTGGGGTAATTGACTGTCCTGTAATTTACAGCTGACACTGATACTAATCTAAAAAATGCTTTTTTTTAATAGTACCTAAAATACACTGACCCTAACCTCTGACTTCAACCTTTGACTCTGACCATTACCTTTGACACTAACATTGACCTTAACCCTGACACTGACCTTGATCAAACACTGATCTGACTTTTTTTCTTTCTTTTTTTGTTTTTCTTTTTTTACACACACTTTTCTTCTCTAGCAAGGAGAGAAATCTACAATGAATCCTATTCTTTATTCAAAAAGGGGAAAACAACACATGGGTGGACCGAACAGTGGCTGATCACTGTCATAGCCAATGAGAGGCTATCACAGCGATCAGGTGATCTGTAACCGGGCCTCCTGGTTCCTGATCATTAGTATGGAATTTAGGGCTCTCTGCGATAGCCCAGTCTCTGTGCTATAAGCACGCTGTGCAGCACGTTCCCAACACAAACAAAGCTATGCATATATATGCGGCCCCACAAATAAAGACCCGTTTCTGTGAGGCCATATATATATATATGTGTTTAGTTGGTGGGAAGGGGTTAATTAGCTTGCACATTAGCCTTAAAAGAGGGCAGAAAAAATTAGCAATATTTGACTCCCAAAGACTCAATATGTACTATGCTTGGGGTTCACAGACTTCTTATTGTGTTTGCCAAACTTCCTGCAAACCAAACGTTGCCTGGTTCATTTATCCCTCATAAAGATCTTGGGAGAGTAATATCGAAGGCAAATACAGTATATCATATGCTGAAAGGGCTGGAGGAGAGGATAGAAAAGGGTAAGTGCACTAAAAGCACACTTATCACATAAAGACATTCTAACAACTATGTTGTTTGGATCAAAAAAGAACATTTGCTTCTTTCTTTTTTTTTGGATGGCAGACACAAGAGGCAACCATTATTCGTCTTCTGAAGGAAGGTTTGAAAGTGTAAGGACCACAGTCTAGACCGTGACTTCACGATCAGCTCAATAATGTTATGATCTGGAGGTGATGTAATTTTCTATCTTCTGCATGAATAAGCACTGACGATTCTTCCTCTTATATACTTGTCTGGCACAACATCCAGCTACAATAAAGGTGTACTTAAATAAATAGCTTTCCTCTCTAGTCTAGTAAAAGCATTTCAGTGACAAACAGCGTGAAGGATTATGATATCAAGAGCTTTGTGTACAGCCTATTTTTCTGTAGAATTTTGTATTATATGGCTCAGTGATTCTTGATCAATAACAATAGTAGGGACAGATAATTATCTTAAAAAAATATCTAGTGAGGCTAGCAAACTAACCAATATTTTATCTTGTACAGAAATTCCAGATATTGAGCACAGTTTACTTGCTAGTGTTATCTTCAGTAGCTAAATTAAAATAGTAAGAGCACACTGAAGTGACGTTTAAAACCCTTTGTGTGCCATAGTGATTGGAAAGTCACTGGTTCCATAGATGACACATACATAAAAAATGTTGTACACAATTTCAGATGCGGTTTAACGGGACAATGGGCCACATCATGTAAAAGGCATTATTACACTGGCCTGTATTTACTTTGAAAGTCAATTGCAGTTAAATTATTTTTCAGTTCTGGATAGACTGAGGAAGTGTCAGAAGCTCCGCCAAACTTTTATTGCTGTCTTATTCTCCCAGAGGAGATTTCCTTTTCACTTATAGTATATTTGATAGGTGTTAGAAAAGAAAGTACGAGGAAATCCCCCATGACATAATACTGAACCAGTTAAGGATCTAGGATGTACCTTGTCCTTCTCCACTGAGCACACATCCATGTGTGTAGCCGCTGGGGGCCTGCTGTCGATTTTGACCTGTTAGCAGAACTGCTATTAGCAGCTGTTTTAGCCCTGATTTAGAAACACATGTCTGCTCAGTGCTTATAAATGTAAACAATCATTGATACATCATTGTATATATATTGCAGAACAACTAATTAATATATATATATATATATATATATATATATATATATATAAATATTATATATATATATATATATATATATACACATACACTATATTACCAAAAGTATTGGGATGCCTGCCTTTACACACACATGAACTTTAATGGCATCCCAGTGTTATGCCCCGTACACACGGTCGGATTTTCCGACGGAAAATGTGTGATAGGACCTTGTTGTCGGAAATTCCGACCGTGCGTGGGCTCCATCACACATTTTCCATCGGATTTTCCGACACACAAAGTTTGAGAGCAGGCTATAAAATTTTCCGACAACAAAATCTGTTGTTTGAATTTCGGATTGTGTGTACACAAATCTGACGCACAAAGTGCCACGCATGGTCAGAATAAATAAAGAGATGAAAGCTATTGGCTACTGCCCCTTTTAGAGTGCAGACATACGTGTTTTACGTCACCGCGTTCAGAAGGATCGGATTTTCCGACAACTTTGTGTGACCGTGTGTATGCAAGACAATTTTGAGCCAACATCCGTCGGAAAAAATCCATGGATTTTGTTGTCGGAATGTCCGATCAATGTTCGACCGTGTGTACAGGGCATAAGTCCGTAGGGTTCAGTATTGAGTTGGCCCACTCTTTGCAGCTATAACAGCTTCAACTCTTAGGCGGGTGTCTATGGGAATGTTTGATCATTTTCTAGAAACGCATTTGTGAGGTCAGGCACTGATGTGGACGAGAAGGCCTGGCTCGCAGTCTCCGTTCTAATTCATCCCAAAGGTGTTGAGGTTGAGGTCAGGACTCCGTGCAGTCCAGTCAAGTTCCTCCACCCCAAACTCGCTCATCCATGTATTTATGGACCTTGATTTGTGCAAATCATTTGGTGGAGGGGGAATTATAGTGTGGGGTTCTTTTTCAGGGGTTGGGCTTGGCTTCTTAGTTCCAGTGAAGTGAACCCTTAAAGTAAATGTAAAATCTCTTTTTTTTATCTATAAAAATAACAAACATGTTATACTTTCCCACTCTGCACAATCGATTTGCACAGAGCAGCCCAGATCCTCCTCTTCTTGGGTCCCTCTTGGGTGCTCCTGGCCCATCCCTTCTGTTGAGTGCCCCCACAGCAAGCAGCTTGCTATGGGGCACCCGAGCTGAGTCACGGCTACCTGTGTAAATTTAGACACGGAGCCCTGACCCAGCCCTGCCCCCTCTCTCTCCTGATTGGCTAGCTGATTTTGATTAATAGCAGCGGGATCCAATGGCGCTGATGCTGTGTTACAGCCAAACAGGAGGGAGAATCTCTGAGACAATCGTGGACATTGCTGGACAAAGAGGGATCTCAGGCAGCAGCGGCCTGTCCATTAGGGGCGCACTGGTGCCGCCCCCCCATCCATCTGTCTGGCCCCCTTATCTACATCCAGGGCACCAGACGCATGGATTCCAATGGCAGGGGTGTGTTTTTTTGACAAACGTGATTAGAGCCAGAAGCTCTAATAGCCTTCAAAAAAGGGTGGGCTCGGGGCGCAGATCCCACCCAGTTGTGTGACAATAGTGAATGAATATTCTCTATCGCAACACTGATCCTCCTCCTGGCCAATCAGGAAGCGGGTTTTGAGACCCATCACCCAATTGGCTGAAAGGGCAGGCAATCCTATTGGATGTCTAGGAGTAGGAGGGAAAAGCCTCCGTGATGCAGAAGAAGGGAAGAGGGCACAGGAATCGCTATCCGCCACCCATAGGAGCCCACTACCCGCCACCTGTAGGAGCCCGCTGCCTGATGCCCACAGGAGCCCACTGCCCGCTGCTCGTATGAGCCTGCAACCCACCCGCTGCCTGTAGGAGCCTGCATACCCGCCCGCAACCTAGATGGGGGGTGCCGCCGACCGACCAACCAATCTGCGGGGAGGGGGGTGGTTGTTTGCCACCTCACCAAATAAAATTAAAAAACACCAGCCGCCACTGACCTCAAGTAAGTGTTAGGGGGGCTGAGGGAGGCTGCTGCACACAGAAGGCTTTTTATCGTAATGCATAGAATGCATTAAGATGAAAAGCCTTCTGACTTTACAACCCCTTTAAGGTGTCAGCATACTAAGACATTTTGAACAATTTCATGCTCCCAACTTTGTGGTAACAGTTTGTGGATGGTCCCTACTTGTTCCAACAGTGCACAAACAAAGTCCATAAAGACATGGATGAGCGAATTTGGGGTCAAGGAACTTGACTGGCCTGCACAGAGCGCTGACCTCAACCCGATAGAACACCTCTGGGATGAATTAGAATTTAGACTGCGAGCCAGGCATTTTCAATCACATCAGTGCCTGACCTCACAAATGCGCTTCTGGAAGAATGGTCAAACATTCCCATAGACACTCTCCTAAACCCTGTGGACAACCTTCCCAGAAGAGTTGATGCTTTTATAGCTGTAAAGGGTGGACCAACTCAATATTGAACCCTACCAACTAAAGCCTCGTACACACAATCGGATTTTCTGCAGATAAAGGGCCAGACTTTTGTCCAAAGGGAAGTGTGCCATGAACTTGTCTTGCATACAAACTGTACACAATTGTTGGCCAACAAGCGCAAATGTAGTGACGTACTATGTGGAATTTCAGCTCTTGAGTGCCACCCTTTGGGCACCTTCTGCTAATGTCATGTTTGGTGAGCATTGATTCTGAGCATGCGTGTTTGTACTTTGGACTTTTGTATGACGGACTTGTGTACAGACGATAGGAAAATCTGAAAACAGACCATTGTCTGCCGAAAATTTGCTAGCCTGCCATCCAACATTTGTTGGCGGAAAGTTGGCCAACAATTGTCTGATGGAGCGTACCAATGGTCGGATTTTAGGCAAACAGTCTGTCATCACACAATTCCCTGACGAAAATCCGATCGTGTGTATGAGGCTTAAGACTGGGATGCCATTAAAGTTCATGTGCATGTAAAGGCAGGCATTCCAATACTTTAGCTTTCTCTAAGACATGAAGCAGTGGGGTTGATTTACTAAAGGCAAATAGACTGTGCACTTTGCAAAGTGCAGTTGCACTCTGCAAGTTACAGTTGCTCTAGAGCTTAGTAAATAAGCAGAAACTTTGCTGACTTCTATTATCCAATCATGTGCAAGTAAAAATGCAGTTTTTTATTTACCTTGCACGTGATTGGGCTTTCTTTCCAAAGTGAAGCTTTACCTCATTTACTAAGCTTTGGGGCAACTGCACTTGAAGAGTTGCACTTTGCAAAAAGCATGGTCAATTTGCCTTTAGTAAATCATCCCCATAGTGTTCCTTCCAAAAGTCTGACTAACAAGATGGTGCATAAGGCAGTTGGTAAATACTATACAGTGATAAAAACAGCCATTACCTGTTCAGTGCATTCTCATACCTCCCAACATTTTGAGATGGGAATGAGGGACACCTACTAACAAACGTATGTAGGCATAGGACACTCCCCCTGCCACACCCCCTTAAAGGAGAATTAACTAAAAACAAAAGGTTAATTAAATACACAAGGGCTTTTTTCTACCACTACTATTCCTTTATATTGGCTTTTAAAATTTACAAATGCAGCAATTTAGAAATCAGATGAAAGGTTAAGCACTGGGAAACACTTTTTAAAGATAAAAAATGCATCTTATATACAACTATATAGATCAGACCAAAATGAGGGACACATGAGAAGGAATGAGGGACAGAGGGACATTGCTCCAAATCAGGGACAGTCCCTCCAAATCAGGGATAGTTGGGAGCTATGCATTCTATAAAAAAAAATAATTTATCCCATATGGAGGAAGGTGGCTGACTGACAACTGGGGTTGATTTACTAAAACTGGAGAGTGCACAATTTGGTTCAACTGTGCATAGTAGCCAATCAGCTTCTAATTTCAGCTTGTTGATTTAAGCTTTGACAAAAAAACCTGGAAGCTGTATGATTTCTATGCACAGCTGCACCAGACATAGCACTCTCCAGTTTTAGTAAATCAACCCCTGTGTCACTTCCAGTACTAGATGTTGAATATTTTTAGCATTATTCACATCTTTATATTTCTTAGACCCTGGGGCTATCCATGTCTTGTCATCTTGCTCATCGCTGTTGATTGATTGTGATTGACTGTGATGATGTCATGTCTGAGAGGCCAATTAGCCAAACATGCATGACCAGGGCAGCTGCAGAGGTTGAAAAGGTCTGAGATACTATTTCTCCATATCCACAGCATATAGGCTACAATAACACTGGTTAGCTAAGAAACCTGTTTAAACATATTGCAGTTTCAAGCAGTGTCTACAGTTCATGTTACACTAAAATGTACAACGTATCCAGTGAACTAAATACATGGACAGATGTGAAGGTTTACTGGAGTAGTCATCACATATGTTACTACTGATGTGAGACATTGGAGTTTTCATTTTCCATTTAGCTGCTTTGTTCATTTAGTTATACTTAGGACGTCTAACTTGGTAATCAGTGAATATTACTATGTTACTATTTGTGTGGCAGCATGCTTCATTTTTCGTAGTTTTTTTTCTTTATTAAAATTAATAATTGCAAAGTTAAAAATAGCTTTTCTTTACATCTTCCCTAAAACTGCAGATGGTCAGATCTAAAAATATAGTGCCTGAAACTAATAAGATTCAGACAGGCTTCAAATTTTGGTCTGTCCTTACACACTGGCGATCCACCTGATGGACTCCGCTTTGCGGACCTGTTCGGAAAGCCTGAGTGAAAGGGGCCTTACACTTAGCAATATAGATGTAAATATTGCTTTACAAGCATTTCCCACATTGTTTACCTTTGTTTCTTTTGTGAGAAAACAACCCAGATTAGCAAATTTCTTTAACATGGAGTTTTTTAGGTATTTTTTTAATGCAAAGGAAATTTGGAACAAAAAATGGTATTGCAAATTTAAACTTTGTTCTTATATCCCATTGTGCATTTTGGTGAGCTGACTTAAAATTAGACTTAAACGGAGAACACAAATAGTTAAAAAAAAATGAAGCGTTAGCCTTTAGACACATAACTGTTAACAACTTGTGTCCTGGGGCCTTTTCTCATTCAGTCCTCTTGTGTCACAGAATGTTTTTTATGTTTCAGAGATGTCTCAATTATACACCTTATACCTTTTGGCTCTTGTAGTCTACCCTACAAATATATATATATATATATATATATATATATATATATATATATATATATAGTATACAGGGGCGGATCCAGAGTCTAGTCTCGGGAGGGGCACTGCCAGAAAATCAGTAATGTCCGCCGGCCACCCTCGATCGCTCCCCACAGAGATAGAACGGAGGTCTGCCTATGTAAACGAGGCAGACTGCCATTCTGTCAGAGATGAACAGAGTGATCTTGTGTTCCTGCTAACCAGGAACATGGAGCACTCTGTTCATCTAGTGAATCCATCCCCACACAGTAGCAAGAACCCCCTAGGGATACACTAAGGGCACTTTCATACTGGGGTGTTGGGGGCGTCGGCGGTTAAGTGCCGCTATTTTACTGTCGTTTTAGCGGCACTTTTAGGTCACTAGCGGGTCACCCCCTCAAAGCGCCCTCAAAGCGCCCGCAAATCTCCCGTAAAGCGGCGCTTGATTTCAATGGGCGCTTTAGGAGCGGTGTATGCACCGCTCCTAAAGCGCCTCAAAGATGCGGCTTGCAGGACTTTTTTTAACGTCCCGCAATCGCGCCGCTCTAGTGTGAAAGCACTCGGGCTTTCACATTTGAGTGAGAGGAGAGGCTCTTCACAGGAGCTTTGCAGGCGCTATTTTTAGCGCTATCGAGCCTGTAAATCACCTCAGTGTGAAAGGGGTCTTAACCCTTTGATCGTCCCTGATGTTAACCCCTTCCCTGCCAGTGTCATTAGTACAATAACAGTGCATATTTTTTTAGCACTGATCACTGTATTAGTGTCACTGGTCCCCAAAAAGTGTTAAAAATGTCAGGTGTACGAATGTCCGCCGCAATGTCCCAGTTTTGCTAAGAATTGCTGATTGCCGCCATTACTAGTAAAAAATAAAAAAAATTTGTAGATGCTATAACTTTTGCGCAAACTATCCAACTATACATCAATATACGTTTATTGCGATTTTTTTTACCAAAAATATGTGGAAGAATATATATCAGCCTAAACTGATGAAGAAATTGGTTTATTAAAAACTTTAGGATATTTATTATAGCAAAAAGTACAAAATATTGGGTTTTTTTTCAAAATTGTCGGTTTTCTTTTGTTTATAACAAAAAAAAAAAATAAAACACAGAGGTGATTAAATACCACCAAAAGAAAGCTCTTTTTGTGGGGAAAAAAAGGACATCAATTTTGTTTGGGTAAAGCATCGCACGACCGCGCAATTGTCAGTTAAAGCAACGCAGTGCCGTTTCGCAAAATATGGCCTGGTCATTAAGGGGGTAAATCCTTCCGGGGCTGAAGTGGTTAAAATTGAACAAGATGAAAATGACAATACTAAAAGAGCATTTTTTTTTTCTTCATAAATAATTGCATACATGTATTCTGCGTTTTTACACAATCCATTACTTTTTGTACTCACTTTTCCTATACTTTGATGCTCTGGTGGGGGGAGGGGCTTCCAATGACCAAGAGAGATAAATAGGATTGAAGGCAGCATAACCATGACTTCACAAGACACACAGCCATTGCAGCCTTCATGTCTTCTTCATCCTGTCAGTGTCCTCATGTTCACGCTGAGCTGGAGACTTGGAGAAGATCATGGAGGGAGGAGGTGGGTGGAGCCAACCCTCTCACACTAGGCGCGGAGGAGTTAGAAGGCTCTGAATGCGGCGCCTCGTTCTCCTCCCCCTCAGCAGCGGATGGGACGTGACTGACGGTGATCTGACGTCAGCATTAGAGAGGCAAGGCCAGCGGCACGGCTCCACCTACCTACCTCCGAGTCCTCCCTCCATCTTCTCCAGGCTCCAGCGCGGCATGAAGAGAACCGGGTCTCTCTCTCTCTTGCCGCCGCTGCTGATGTGAAAGAGACTCAGCCCAGGACGGGAGTTATTAATATTTTCGGGGGGGGGGGAATTGTCCCGTTGCCCCCCCTGAATCCGCCCCTGATAGTATATCAGTGTTGTCAACTGTCAGTATTTTTACTGGCAGCCAGTAAAAAAATGAGCATTTTTCTCCTGCCAGTAAATGCCAGTGACAGGAAATGGTTGCACAGAGGTAGACGAAGAGATCTGGATGCTGCACACCAGACTAAATAAATAGTGCCTTTATTAATTAAAAGCTGGATCACAGGATGTACAGGACATTACAGCAGGGATGTACAGCACTCAGCTGATGCGTTTTGCACTCATAACGAGTGCTTACTCATGAGTAAGCACTCGTTATGAGTGTGAAACGCGTCAGATGAGTGCTGTACATCCCTGCTGTAATGTCCTGTACATCCTGTGATCCAGCTTTTAATTAATGAAGGCACTTATTATTTAGTCCGGTGTGCGGCATCCAGATCTTTTCGTCTACCTCTGCTCCACCCAGCATCAGCCAGCACCTGGGACTCTTTCCCTTTGAAGGATTTAAACTTACTTGTCCACTCATTTGGTCCGGACCTGCCGGTGAGGTTTTCTTCGACAGGAAAAGGTTGCCAGTAAAAAATGTGGCTGTGACACTTGTAACTGCGCATGTGCATATATTCGGTCCGGAGCTGGCTGAGACCATTCGGGTGCCTGCTACAGTGCCTGCTACAGTGTGTACAGGCAGCGCCGACGGAAAGCGGGTCTGGCGGAGGTGGTGCCTGAGTGTGTTGTGTGATGTTATGATGCAGTGCAAGGGAGCCAAGTGGTGCCTGCTCATTCTAATTTCTTGCCCTCCTGAGTCCTGACCCTAAACTACTTACTATATCGAAAATAAAATAAGAAATATGTTTTTTGCCTTAATACCTACCTTAAATCACATTGCTAATTGCACATTGTACTTGCAGCGTAAAAACTGAAACTTTCACTTAAAACTGTAATTTTGTAAATTTTGTAAATGCCAGCAAAAACATGGCTTTGCCAGTAAATTTTGGGAGTCATGTCAGTAAATTTCAACCTGGTAGGTATATATACAAATTTATTAGCAATTTAAAGCCCTATCTGCCCCCTCCAAAAAAAAACAAAAACAGAATATATATATATATATATATATATATATATATATATACACATACATACATTTCTGTATTTGTTTTGTTTTTTTGGAGGGGGGGCATATAGGGCTTTAAATTGTTAATAAACTTGTATACATATATTTTTATATCCCAGTTTTTTAACCCATGCTACTGCCCCTGGGCGACCTTTTATGGGGGGGTTTAACAATGGGAAGTGAGTTCCCAGTCATGTAGTGGGCTGTCATATAATCATAAACAATGACCAGGAACTATACATGTGCTGGGATTGTGCAGTGAGTGTGCTGTCAGCACAGAAGAACAGTTCCCTATGGACGCATATGTGTGCGAGTTTGGCTTTAAGGCCCATTCTCCCTGCTGCAACATATAGGCGTAGGGCTGGCAGGAGCTGGTTAACAAATAATAATAAAAAAAACCTGTACATTTTTTTTAAAGGCAACATTTATGCAATTGGTGCACCACCCAATATTTAGCCTAAAATATTAGCCTCAAAATCAGTTGATTAAAATTATATCACATAAGAGCAATTTGTGTGTAACATAGCAAAATAATAAAGCTTAAAGGGAATTTTTTGGGTTTACTTTAAAAGAGATTTATGCCCCTTTTGACTCTACAGCGTGACACACGCAGGAAAAAAATCAGTTTGTGTAAATCTGTAGCATAACATTGAGATAAGATTATATTGGGTGAGTGAGGGTAAAAATGAGCTTTGCAGCAACTTTTCCACAGGTTTGCTTTTGCTAAAAATCTGAATACTAGCTGTCACTAACATGAGCATTTGACAATTGTACAGTAAATGCTAACAACATCAATTATTAATGAGGGCATTTTTTGTTTTGTTCAGCAACACATCATTCCTAATAATCGTCTACTGCTGGCTACTATCAGCCAGCAAGAGATCACCATTAGAAATGATGTGTTGCTGCATGGAGATGCTGGACAGAGCTGCAACAGTTCTCTCTAGATCTCCGATCTAAGAAGAAGTGATGTGATGTCACTATACTCCTAATGTACGCACCTGGTCTTATTGCTAGATTCTGGCTATAACTGACAGCTAGGGGTTACAGTCTGAACCTGTGCCCATGCCCTCCAGAACTACTGGAACAAATAGCTATTGTTCCAGTGTAATTTTAACAGCTTAAGGCCGCCCCACGTACATACATTGTGACAGGGCGGCCCTTTAGCGCAAAGACACGTACATGTACATCATTTTCTCTTTCGGCTCCGCCGCCAGAGCCCCGCTCTTGCGGTGATTAGACACAGCAGGAGCCAATTTGCGGGTCTGGCAGATGTTATGTCCGCCAGGACACATCGATTGTTCTGAGGAGAGGCAGAACAGCGGTCTGCTTATGTAAACAAGGCAGATCGCCAATCTGCCAGAGGGGAAAATGGAGACCTTGTGTTTCTGTTAAGCAGAAACATGGATCTCTGTTTTCCTTTAGTGAAAGCACATCCCCCACATTTAGAAAGCACCCCCTAGGGACACACTTAACCCTTTGATAGCCATTGATGTTAACCCCTTACCTGGCAGTGTCATTAGTACAGTAACAGTGCATTTTTTTTAGCATTGATCACTGTAATAATGTCACTGGTCCCCAAAATGTGTTAAAAGTGTCAGTTAAGTGTCCAATTTGTCTGTCTCAATGTCGCAGTCCCACTAAAAATTGCTGATCGTCGCCATTACTAATAATAAAAAATAAAAAAAAAATCCATAAAAATATCTCATAGCTTGTAGATGCTATAACTTTTGCACAGACCAATCAATATACGCTTATTGGGATTTTTTTTACCAAAAATATGTAGCAGAATTCATATTGGCCTAAATTGATGAAGAAATTCGATTTTTTACATTTTTATTATTGGATATGTTTTGTAGCAGAAAGTAAAAAAATATATATATATATATATATATATATATATATATATATATATATATATATATATATATATATATATATATATTTTTTTTTTTTTTTCAAAATTGTCAGTCTTTTTTTGTTTATAGCGCAAAAAGAAAAAAAACGCAACAAATACCACCAAAAGAAAGCTCTATTTGTGGGAAAAAAGGCATAAATTTTATTTGAGTACAGCGTCGCACAACCATGCAATTGTCAGTTAAAGCAACGTAGTGTCGTATTGCAAAAAATGGCCTGGTCAGGAAAGGGGTAAAACCTTCCAGATCTGAAGTGGTTAAAATGAACCTGGGACTTTAGTGGTTAAAGCATATCTATCTACAGTATCTATCTATCTAGCTATCTATCTACCTATTTATTTTTTTTGCATATAATAAAGAATGATTTAAACCCAAGTCTTTTTTGCATAGCTACATACTGTATAAGATAAACATATCAACATAGCATTGTCTTCATATAAGAGGCATGTACTGTATATGCCTTGTATAAGATGACTTTTTAACCTTAAAAACATCCCCCAAAAATGGGGGAGGGTCGTCTTGTACGCGCAGTATAAAATGTGTACCTTATAAAAACTCCAGGTTTAGGACTACTTTACATATTTCGGCTGGCCCAAAACGAACGTCCCTAATCTGTCATCCCGCTGGATGTGCGGTAATACTATATGTAGCTTTGGCTACATACAGTATACCGTGCTGAGCCAATCACAGTGAGAGATGTATTATATTAATGAATACAAACACTGTTCGGATTCGATGAGTCAGAGAGGCAAGCTGATAAGGTTACAACCTCTGACTCAGTGAATCAGAGCAGGCTTTGTATTCATTAATAGAATATATCGCTCGCCATGATTGGCTCAGCGCGGTATACTTTATGTAGCCGAAGCTACCGTATATACAGTATTACTGCACATCCAGCGGGCTAACGGATTAGTGGGTGTAAACAAAACGGCTGCTAGACGAGACCCCATCATGGCTCCACCAGGAAGAAGAAGAAAACATGAAGCAAGTTTCAAGCTGAAAGTCCATATGATGACTGTCTTACAAACTTATGATGTCAGACGATGAACATGAGGATTTTGAAGGATTTTAAGTACCGGTAAGTCATAACCATTTTAATTAAAATTATTTAAATTAAATCTGATGTTTTTAAATGGTGTTGCCTCAGAAGGAGGGTAGTCTTATACGGCTAGTATAGCCCAAAACCTATGTTTTAACTGGAAAATTAGGGGGGCGTCTTATACGCCTAGTCGCCTTATATGCCGGAATATACAGGTATATTCGTATTTGAATCTTGTATGTACTTCTTCTAGAACTGTGTAGTAATCCAGTGGGAAGATTTGCCTTTGTGCAGAAGCTTTCTATAATAAGTAAGTTAAACTTGTGGCGAAAGAAGAAAGACAGAAAGTACAAATTAGTATGCGTATTTGTGTTGGCATAAAAATATTTCTTGAATGCCTTTCTGGTGCTCCTAATTTGAATGCTTGAAAAACTCTTGATAAATGCCTAAAAAATGCAGAGCATTTTACAAGCCTTAGTAAAAAAAAAAAAAAAAAAAAAAGCCTCTGTGTTTGATCCTTTAATAGCTCCTTTCAGACAAGAGACATTATGCGTTTACCTAGTTTCCAAGAGTATAATCTACCAATGAAATAGCAGTAAAATGTGCAGCCAAAGAACTGGGAAATGTAATCTACTGTCCTATCAATATTATTTCATCTGTCCAGACATAAGGGGAGCAAATTACAATGTCTGGGTGTCAGGAAATTCCTGGCTAATAAAAATGTGCATTTGCACAGCAATCTCCGCAGAACGGGAACTAGGCCAAATGCGCTCTCAGGAATTACACATGGGAATGCACACGCGCACAGTGCATGTTGTGCCAGACGGACTATTTAAGGATGCTCCTGCCTGTTCTCAAGTGCTGATTGGTCTTCAGCTGTTCCCTGTGTCCTGTTCTTCCAGTGTGTTCCCTTTGTTGCTTACCTGGCTTACTCCTGATCTGATCTTGGATCCCTATTTTGTCTTGTCGCTTGTTTCTGACCCAGCTTGTTCCTGACTTTGGCTCTGATTATTATTCAGTACCTCACTGCCCTCCTATTGATGACCCTGGCTAATCATGTGACCACACTTCTGTCTCTGATCCTGTTTTCCCGACCCATTTGAGTGCCTGCCTAGCTGTTGCAGTTCTGCACCCTGCTGAGTGTTTCTGCTGCAAGTCTGCTGAGAACTCTGACCAGTCAGACGTCCCAGGCCTGCAGCACAAGTGGAGTGCTTCTTTAACCTCAGCTGGACTACTGTGCACAGCTATTGTTCTTGACCTGATGGTTCTCCTGTTCCCTTGGAACCACATCTCCTGCTGCAAGTCCCTCTATCTACATCTGTAGGCACTCATTCCTCCTGTCCCTCGGCGCTCTCTGTTCCACTTCCAGTGGAGATACAAGAGAGGCCAACCTTATCATTTCAGTTTCCTCTCAGGTACGTGACACTGGGGCTGTAAGAATGAATTTGGGTGTGTGAGTGCTGTGTCTGTTGCAGAACCTATTGCCTTAGGTTGCAGAAAAAAACTTAAATGGCACAATGACACTAGAGGAAAAAATGTTTACCAGTATCTATTTATTAATATCACTGGTATCACATCAAGGGACCTCTGCCTTGAGCCTCAGCTGCAGTGGATAAAGTCACTAGGAGTAGCATTGAAGCTCAGAGTATAGAACCATGTTTCTTGAACAGTGAAGCATGGCGTTGAGATTGGTGAGGCCTTACAAACAGCCTTTGCACTTTGCTTCATTAACTGTGTGGTCTTCTTTGCTAGATAAAGGTTAACTACAAAACCCACACATATTAGTGGAAGAAACTAAAGTGAATTAAGCAGAATCGTGAGCTGTCAACCATGATGAAAGCTTTTCTTTACCATTGGCCTGGAGGATAGACAGGTGGTTATGTACTCTAATGCCCTGTACACACGGTCGGACATTGATCGGACATTCCGACAACAAAATCCATGGATTTTTTTCGATGGATGTTGGCTCAAACTTGTCTTGCATACACACGGTCACACAAAGTTGTCGGAAAATCCTATCGTTCTGAACGTACGTCGGGACTATAAATGGGGCAGTAGCCAATAGCTTTCGTCTCTTAATTTATTCTGAGCATGCGTGGCACTTTGTGCATCGGATTTGTGTACACACGATCAGAATTTCCGACAACGGATTTTGTTGTCGGAAAATTTTATGGCAAGCTCTCAAACTTTGTCGGAAATTCCAATGGAAAATGTTTGATGGAGCCCACACACGGTTGGAATTTCCGACAACTAGGTCCTATCACACATTTTCCATCGGAAAATCCGACCGTGTGTACAGGGCATAAGAACACGTTGAAGGGAGATGGTTTTATAAACTTTGCACTTTTAAGGGTCAGTACAGGCAGAAACATGAGGCTTCATTTCTGTCATGATTTTCTATATTTTTTAACTTACCATTGCTGTATTTTAAATCATTTATTTTTAAATACAATGCAAAATGAAACATTCAGATTTGAAGTATTTGCTTACTAAGGTGTTAGTTGTCATAGTAAAAAGGTGAGGCCCAGGTGTTGTCTGACAAGCACATAACGCCTTGAAAAAAAAAGTTTGAAAACCTTCAGTGTAGCTACTGTATCTCAAAGGAAATGAGTCATTGGTTCATAATCCCCATAGGACTGCATAGAAAGGAACTCAACATATATCAGGTGCGGTGTAAAGGGAAGGGGAGATTTTTATTGATTAGGAGATTGGTATTTGGGATTACAGGCACCCCTTGTGGGAAACAAGGAGAAAAACACCTCCCTACAACAAGCATTCACCAGATAGAAGGAAGTGAACACTGTAAAAAAAGGAGGAGCAGACTGAAAAATTAAGAGGAAGATACAAAAGTAAAGAGGTAAACAAAGTCCAATATATAGCATATGCAAAAAAAGATATAAACAAAAATATAACTTGCAAAAAAAAAGAATGAAAAAGAAAACAAAAGTGCGTGTTGGCATATGGTATTGTTTATTTAACAAGGTGTCACAGTTAAACATCAGGCTTGGAGACCAGTAGCTATAGCAGTAGAGAGGCTCCCACCGACCAGCTAAATAAGTACACAAGCAGGTCACCCTGGCTAAAGACACAGGCTCATCTGAGGTGTGGGGTCTAAGCACTAACCAGTATTCACCAGAGCTCCTGATTATGGAGGTGAGTTTTGCTGTGTGTCAGTAACAGGTCACGGTTCTTAGGATCGCCTGACCTGGAAGTGAGTAAGTCGGGGTCCAGTAGCATATATAGCAGGTAGGAATCAAGCAGAAGTGTAGTCAGTAAACAAGACAAAGGTCAGTAACAAGTGGATACAGGTTGAGATCAAGCCAATTTTTGATAACCAATGGTTTAGGATTGGAATTAAGTGGAAGCATAGTCAATGAACAAGGCAAAGGTCAGTAGCGAGTGGTAGTTGAGATAAGGACAGCTGCAGGTACACAAAGGAGCAAGATATTGTCTGGAGAAAGCAAAATAATCTGGCAAACAGGAAGTGCAGAGACCTGGCTTAAATCAGGAAGTTCATGGGAGGAGCAAAGAGTTCCAGGTTCATATTTTACCAGGGCAAGGTCACTTTATGGTGAAGCTACTGTATATTTCTACATGTTTTTCTACTGTGTACCCACAATAAATTATTTCTTTTGATATATATATCCTTTTCATTGCCTTTCCAATAAGCCCCGCTGTTCTTTTGGTCCCCATCTGTCTGGGACATATTCTTTGGTTTGCTGACTATAGGGGTTGGTAGGCAACCACAAGGTTTAGGTCACGGTATTATATACATGTCTTAAGACAAGCCTCTATATTTATTTATTGTTATATCACCAGAAACAAGAGACAAGGCAAAATTATTCTAAGAGATCAAACAGGGAGCTATCTAGCATCTCAGGTGGTTTAGTGAGAAGAGCTACTGCCAGACACAGCAAAGGTTGTGGGTTCAGTTTTTGGTGCTGATACAAGGGCACTGCACACAAGCCGGTAACCATATTATGGTAGTGAATACAAGAGAATTTTAAAGTACATATTCAGAAAGGAAAAATTGAGAATCTGATTTAAAATAAGCATAAGGAACAATCTGATTTTGTATAATCAACTGTATCACCAAACACAGGGCCGCTAAGGGTGTACCATCGGGCCTCCTGTAGGGGGCCCTGCCCCATCACTTTAATAGGAGGGCACAGCCAGCGGCAGTTTCAAACTATGACACGAGTCACTTTGGGTGGGGGGCCCGTGGAACCCAGCTCCCCTCGGAGAGGTTGGGAAACCCTTATTTCAGCTCCCCATGCCTCTCTTATGTCTAATGCCGCGTACACATGAGCGGACCGAGTCCGGCGGACAATCCGCTTTAATGTGTATTGTACTGAGTACTGTGTACTGAGCTTGGAGCCAGCAAGTCTGATCTGCAATGAGACATCTGAGTCATCCAGGTGGCTAATTAAGGTAATGTTTGTAGTATATGTCTGTTGTTGTAATTATAATCCTGTGTGCAGGTAATATTGTTAGTGTAAAATGATCAGGAGGGGGGGATGACCTCCTGTGGTGTATATATTCTGTATTCTTGTCCAAAAAAACAGTTCTTATTCTGGTTTATGCCAAAACCGATACTGTCTAGTTCTTGGGGTAACTATAGCCACTGGTTTTGTGTTCCAGAGGTTGTGAAACAGCTTCTTTGCTGAGATACCCAGTCCGGGTGTCCGGAGTCCATCACATAAACCTCAAAATGTGGTAAACATGTGCATGAATAATGTGGACACCTAATGTTCCCATGTGGCTCCCACGTAGTAAATCATATTCCCTGGGCTGGAGGAATATTTTTTCCTTGTGCTTCCTATTGCAGAATTGTTCCTTAGAATCGTAGACTCCACAACTGCAAACTAGAACCACTATGCATATTACATTGGTCTTGAAGGCATGGGGCATAAGGGTAACCCTGCTTGCTTCTTCCTCTTCCTACTAGGCTATCCCTGGTAATTGTGGATCGCTCTTGATTAACATTATACTGTGTTCTTTGGCTGTTGTGTCTACTGGGTTTTATGATGTTAGTACCTATTGTGATATTGGGGGATTATTAGCTCAGTGATAGTAGCAATTTTAGTGGGATCCTGTCTGTCTGAACTTCATTTTTGGGCTTGTTTATTAAACACAAATGCAAAATTTCAACAGAAAACTTGCCCACGCAGGGGTTGCTACCATCAAAACAAGTAAAACAAAATAATGCCAAGCTATCTGGCTCCTTCTTCAGCAGTGCTGCTGCTCTTTTACCTGGTCCTTCAAACTGTCTCACTCAGTTCTTTTGGCTCTCTGGGTTCTTCTGGCGCTCAGCCTTTAGTTGCAGCACCCTGCTCCACTGGCCTACTCCCTATCATCTCAGTATTGGATCTCCATGCACCCCAGGCCCTCTCACTCCTCCAAGACTTTCAGATTACCTCCACCCCCTCGACTTACCTAGTTGTCCTGGTTTTACCAGTCTCCTAGACTTGCTTAGCCCTCTAAAACTTCTAGGTCCTTTGAGTAAGGAATTGTTCCTCCATCATGGAGTTCTGTCTCTCAAGTGGAACACCTATCCTAACGGGAGCCCACACCTGTCCCTTGATGAGAGTACATTTGTCTCCTGGATGGAGCACATGCCTTTTTCCTAAAGGGAGCCCTGGGCTATGCCCAGATCTTGCACATAATGAGTGTGCACCTGCACACTCACACAGCCTTCAGGTCTCCAGTAAGATCTAGGCACAGAATTTAAGACATCATCCCACGTAAGACTCATTAAAGTCCTCAGACTCTGGACCCTGATCCAGGACAACAAAACCCAGAGAGAACTTAAAACTCAGTCTTCTCCCTCGGACACAACACTCCAGAGCACCTGTGTAGTTTTGATAACCCTGTGCATCTTCTGTCTAAACTTACTGTACACAGTGGCAGGACATAACACTGTCAGACTATATATAATGTTACCTACAGTATTATGTGCAAAACTCATTAAAATTCACAATAAAAAAGGAAATCATTATCTAAAAGAAGGACACCTGCAAAATAATACTTACCTCTTCAGTGAGTGCTGCATTAGACCATCCCTTTGCTGAATCATTACAGCCTCTGCGAGAACCCTCACATCAAACATTTTTAGGAGTGATTTATGCCTGCATCCTTCGATGTGCACTGTGCTTCCTCTCTCTGGTCGCTATGTCACTACTGTGTCCTGTAGTGACATAGTGGCTGGTGGGAGAAACCACAGTGTTTAGCAGAGAACAGACACTCAGCACACACAGAAAAGTTTTGGATGCCAAAGCGTTTTAATGGCCTTAGTTCTTCATCAAAAAGACTAAATCAGCACCCCTTGGATAGGTAAGTATGAACAGCATAAGTTCAAAGTTTTATCAAAACAGTCCCTGGGTGGTGAAGACAGAAAAAGGATGTTTGTTTAGGACTGGGGTTTGTTCTGTTTTTCCATTCACAAGCATTTTAAAGAAAACTTCTGCAAACCTATTATTATATATACATAAATCTGGACATGGATTTGAATTAAATGCATTTTTATTGTCCATGTCTTGTAATACAATAAATATTTAGAAAATGGTTTCACAGTCTTAGCAAAAGGTAAAAGAATGACTTTTCTATAACTGTATGTTGAATAAGTATAGTGTAGGTTCCCTGTGTCATGGACCTGTATGCAGAGCCTAAGATGATGAGGCCTCTTGTACAGTTCCTGTCCAAGCACCCCTGGAAGTTGAGACAGGGTTGGCAAGGGCAGTGGAAAGGTATAAGTACCAGGGTGCCAACACTGTGGACTGGAACTTGAGAGCACTGGTATCCAGTGAGTAGGAATTTAGCTGGTAGTACACCAAGGATGTGCCAAGTTCAGTTAAAGGCGGAGTCGGATCCCAATCCTAATCCAGTAGCAACCAAGCAGGAAGGCATCAAGGTGAAGACATGATCAGAGTCAGAGACATATTGGCAATGAGTAGCCAGTGAGGTACAAATTTGCTAGGCAGTTCGGTAGCGGAGTTAGACAACAAAGCAGACAAGGGTAATCTGAAAGTGAGGTCAGGTGAAAGCTGGGTCAATCACTGAATCAGTACAAGTATTAGGATCAAGAACACAGGAACAAGACTGAAAACCATTAAGCAAAAAGCGTGTGCAGAGTTCAGGATTAAATAGCCCACTTAGCGGCAGTGGATGTGCGCGTATGTCCGCATATGTGTGTACTCATGCTGATAATGATGCATTTGCACTTCAATGCCCTCAAAAATGTATATGCTTATTTGCATGCATATTAGCCTGACAGCTGGTACAATGTCCCACTCCCTGACACCATGGCACTTTTATTTACAATTTTGGGATCTTAGGTTGATTTAGCTTCCATGGCTTAGATTGTGTACTTTCTGATGATTTTGCATTTATGTATTACATGTTACATATTGTGATGTTTTATTATGTCATCTATAAAATATGCAGTATATTGCTGTTTATTGATAATATTTAATATGTAATAACTGTAGATGCTCTTTTTTATCAGTCTACTTTGCCTCAAATCTGCAATGTGTCTTTCTGCCACTTTCAAATATGGGAAATAAAGATTTATATTATTTTATAGATACCATAACATCCCCAAAAGTATATGTTTATATACAGTATTTATATACACTCCAGTTAAAGAGGGAAGATGGAACAGTTCTGGATTTCATGCAGCAATAGACATAATCTGCATTGCTATCTTTCTCAATAATTCTTCCTTGCGTATAGTACACCAAAACTGCAACAAACAAATGATGCTTGTTTGAACAGGAAAGGTAGTTAAGCATCATTAATATTGGGACCAGTCTGAAATACACGGTTTATCTTACAGTTTAGTAAGTTGTGCACATATTTACCAAGAATAATTTGCAATGATTTCCAGCATCGCCTATAAGAGAACGTAGTTGACTTGGAATTTCTGTGGAATTTAAGTTTCTCTCACACTCTTTGCATTGCCCCTTTATACATAGACATCTGCTGAGAAGAAAACAGGAGGATTGGTATAAATATTGGAAAAGTATCTCACCTTTCACACTGACTTCACGGGATTCAGGTGGAAACGCAAGAAGTGGGGGATAATATCTTTTATTTTTTCCTTAATCTTTGTTCGTGGAGAACAGAGGGACCCAAGAGAAACTTATACATTGTCTATACCACAGCAACAAAATACGACACATCTATATTTAAACAAAAAAAAAAGAAAAACGAGTTAACAATGTCATGTTGTCAATGTTGAGATGTATTATAACAGACATTCTGTTTGGCATTTTCTATACTACCACAATGTTAATACAATACATTAATATAACTATAAGATAATATGGAAGCAATGTTGTAAATAGAAATGCATTGAGGTACATTAAACTTATTAAATGCAATGAATTATACACTGCTACTTTATACTGGCTAAAAATATCTCAGGTTTCCCTCACTCTTTCTATTCATGGCCATTTTCATGAAATACAGCAAGACAATGAATCAAAAAGAACACACTATTGCCAACTGTCTTAAAATAAGACAACATTGGAGACTTGGATGTAATTCATATTTTATAGAAAATGTGTATAAAGGTTCATTAACAATGTGTAAAAACGAAGACTGCAATGTTATGCTTATTCAAGAAGGCAAAGATCAGTGTATTAAATACAGTAACTCATACCATCAAATTAGCATTTATTGTAATACCAACCTGATTTCACTTACTGTACATTTAGGCTGAATGCTGTGGCTTGCTGCAATGTGCTCATTCATTTTGCTCTTTGTGTTACCATATTGAATCAACCTGTAGATTTTATGTGTTGCCTTTAAATACAGTTTTACATGTCATGTATTAAGTTTATTTTGTAAGTGGCTGGATTTTTTACTATAAAAAAGATTTTACTTGTGGGATAGTAGGTGGATGATTTATGCTGAATATGATTTAGGCCCAGCTTGGTTCCTAAATGTCCTTTGTTCACTACCTTCGAATTGTAAAGTATTAGATTATAATCAGCTTGCACAGTATATGAGACAGAGGAGACCTCAAAGTACATCTATGAGCTAACACCCTTGGGTAAAAGGCTTTTAAACTGAATATTTTCAGCCAATGGCCTACTTTTTTCCTCCTGTCCCTCTGTGCCTGTCAGATAGGCATTTACTCATGAAGCGAAAAGTTAGCTAGTGAGAAAGTGAGATGCAGATACATATTTTATTTTCAATCAGCATATATATAGTGTGAGGCGTGGACTTAGCCCCCTGAGCCATAATTGGCCAAAGGCACGCTGCCTTTGGCCAATCATGGCTCTCCCAGCAGATCGCGCTGTGATTGGCCAAAGCATGCAGGTCAGGTGCATGCTTCGGCCAATCAGCAGCCATCAATGCACTGCAATCTCGCTAGAATTTTCCACGAATGACCCATATGTTCGCCTTGTTTGCAGACAAATGAACGCCCGATCTTCGAGTCGAACTTATGAACATCGGGACCATCCCTAACCCTAAAACGTACAGCTAGAGCATATTCATGTGTTAGAATGGCCCAGTCAAAGTCCAGACTTAAATCCAATTGAGAATCTGTGATAAGACATGAAAATTGCTGTTCACAGACGCTCTTCATCCAATCTGACAGAGCTTGAACTATTTTGCAAAGCAGAATGGGCAAAAACGTCCCTCTCTAGATGTGCTAAGCTGGAAGAGACATACCCAAAAGACTTGCAGCTGTACTTGCAGCAAAAGGTGGTTCTACAAAGTATTGACTCAGAGGGGCTGAGTACAAATGCACACCACACTTTTGACATATTTATTTGTAAATTTTGAAAACCATTTATCATTTACCTTCCACTTCACAATTATGTGCCACTTTGTGTTGGTCTATCACATACAATCCCAATAAAATATATTTAAGTTTTTGGTTGTAACATGAAAAAATGAGGAACATTTTAAGGGATATGAATACTTTTTTCAAGGCATTACCCATTATCTATGAAGTTGTTTACATATTGCACCACATTAGCGCACAAATGTCTGCAAAGAAAAAACCTACAGCAAATTCAACTAATTTTGGTTTGTAAATAAGTAGAGTGTTGGCAAATTTTTTTGAGAAAATATCAATCAATTGGCCATTTGAATCTTTTATACACCTTAAATTTTAAGTGGTGTCTCAATGTAATAGTTTTTGGTAAATCCAAACCTGTTTACGTAGCCTCCCTGATGGTTTTCCCAAGTGTGGCTCGGGGTTAAATTTCAGTCCCATTAGCGGTAACCCCGAGCCACTCTCAGGATTACATTGCAGGATCCTGGTGCGGCGTTACTTACCTTGTCCCCAGGATCCTGCGATGTCCCCCTCTGTGTCTGCGGGCTCTGTTTCCTCTGAAGCCTCTCTGTGCCAGGCTCCCTTCCCTGCGAGCGTTGCGACGCACGGGGCGGAGCCTGGCAGCAAATTAAAGAAATTTAAAAACCATAACACATACAGTACTGTAATCTTACAGATTACAGTACTGTATGAAATTATTTCACATCCCTTTTGTCCCCAGTGCTTTTTATGTTATATATACTGTTCTTTCTGCCTGGAAACTGGAGATTGTCCATAGCAACCAAAAAGTGTCCCTTTACTTCAAAAGTGGCTTTAGACCAGCTAGAAAACAGCGATAGTAAATTAGAACACTTGCAGAATTGAGCGATAGTGAATCATGGGGAAATTTATTTTATTATTATTATATTATTATTTTTTTAATTATTTATATTTATTTATTATATTATAATTTATGTTTTTGTGTTTCAAACTTCATCATACCCGGGATATCTACTAGACTCTTGTTTGGACAGATTTAAGTGTGTTATTGTTAAGAATCACAGGCCTACAATATAAAACGCCAAATTTCCACGCAAAATAACTGTACCGCTTTCAGCACCTAAAATCCGAAATAATCATACCGCCAGGGAGGTTAAATAAAGAAGACAGTATATTTTATTACTTGACCCCCTGCTAAAATAAGTAAATAGGGCAATAAGAATACGTTTTTATTTAACACTTGCGAAATGAACATTTAGGGGTCAATTCACTAAGACTTAAATAACGCTGAAAAAAATGTGGTAAAAGAACACATACAGAAACAATTGTTCAGATAAGAATTGTGCAGTAAATAACTACTGTGGTAAAGTTTGGATAATGCGGTAATTACCACATATTTTCATGCAGTAATTTATCGCATTGAACTGGTTGCTAGGAAACGGGCCGGGAAGCCAGCCATCGCATCCTTAACAACAACAACAGATGACCCATCATCAAGACATGGCAGCAGTTGAAAACAATGAAAAAAAAAAAAAACAGCATGGCCCCCCCCCAATGCATACCAGGCAATTAGGGTCTGGTATGGATTTTAAGGGGAACCCCGCAGCAAAATTAAAAGAAAAAGCAGCATGGGGTCCCTCTCAAAATCCATACCAGACCCTTAACCGAGCATGCAGCCTGGCAGGTCAGAAATAGGAGGGGACGAGCGAGCGTCCCCCCCTCCTGAACCATAGCAGGCCACTGCTTTAGGGTAGGGGGCTCTATAATGGGCAGCATATAATCTCTCCCTCTACAGCTTCAGAGCTTTCTCTATTCTTTACTTGCAAAAACTTCCTATTTACTTACTCTATGGCTGCTTTGCTGCCCATTTTTGTAGAGAGGGGGGCTGGCCCAACCAAAAGCCCCCTTATTGGCCTGCTGATCATAGTTCAAGAGCCATTGATTGTATTATGGTTTAAAAAAAATCCTGGGTGAATCTGAACTTATGTAAATTTGCCAGGACCGTGAATTTCAAACCCTCAGGATTCGCTTTGAACCCATGGTGATGGCAAACCCAAACCTCATTTCAAATCTTCAACAAGAAATTATTAAAGTGGTTGTAAAGTCACATGTATTAATTACTTTGATACTCTGTTTTAGGTCTCTCTTCAGTACAGCGTTTGTGTTTTCCTAAAATTATAATGCTAAATACCTTCTTTGCAGAGCCCTGCTGTGCTGTCATGTGACCTCCCTCTGTTTCCCTTCCCAAATAAGTGAGTACAGTGGGAGGGGCTGAGATTCCCCTCTGATGAATGCAAGCTGGCAGAGGGAGGTCATGTGGCAGCACAGTAGGGCTCTGCAAAGGTATTTAGCATTATAATTTTAGGAAAACACACACACTGTACTAAATACGGACCTAAAACAGAGAGGATCAATTAATTAATACATGTTTCTTTACTTTACAAGCATAGATTCAACGAGGTGCTGGAAACATTACCCCAATATTTTGGTCCATATTGACATGATAGAATTGCACAGTTGCTGCAGATTTGTCGGCTGAACATTCATGATGTGTATCTCCTGTTCCCGAGATCTGGTGACTGTGAAGGCCATTGGAGTACAGTGAACTCATTGTCATGTTCAAGAAACCAGTTTGAGATGATTTGAGCTTTGTAACATGTTGCATTATCCTGCTGGAGGTAGCCATTAGAAGATGGGTACACTGTAGTCATAAAGGGATGGACATGGTCAGCAGCAATACTCCGGTAGGCCGTGGCATTTAAACAGTGCTCAATTGGTACTAAGGGGCCCAAAGTGTGCCAAGAAAATATCCCCCATTACACCACCACCACCAGCCTGAACTGTTGATACAAGGCAGAATGAATTCCATGCTTTCATGTTGTTTATGCCAAATTCTGACACTACATCTGAATGTCGCAGCCGAAATCAAGACTCATCAGACCAGACAACGTTTTTCCAATCTTCTATTGTCCAAATTTTGGTTAGCCTGTCCAAATTAATTATAGCCTCAGTGCCCTGTTCTTAGCTGACAGGAGTAGCATCCAGTGTGGTCTTCTGCTGCTGTAGACCATCTGCTTCAAGGTTCGATGTGTGGTGTGTTCAGAGATGGTATTCTGCATACCTTGGTTGTAACGAGTGGTTGTTTGAGTTTCTGTTGACTTTCTATCATCTTGAACCAGTCTGCCCATTCTCCTCTGACCTTTGACATAAACAAGCATTTTTGTCCGCACAACTGCCGCTCACTGGATATTTTCTCTTTTTTCAGACCATTCTTTATAAATGCTAGATATGGCTGTGTGTGAAAATCCAAGTAGATCAGCAGTTATTGAAATACTTACACCAGCCCGTCTGGTACCAACAACCATGCCACGTTCAAAGTCACTTAAATCCCCTATCTTCCCCATTATGAAACTCGGTTTGAATTTCAGCAAGTCATCTTTCTTCACCATGTCTAGATGCCAAAATGCATTGAGTGGCTGCCATGTAATTGGCTGATTAGCAACTTGTGTTACAAAGCAATTGAACAGGTGTACCTAATAAAGTGGCCAGTGAGTGTTTGTACTGTATGTATTTTTAGGAAAAACCCATGCCTTTTGTTTCTTTTTGTAAAGGGGTCCCACAATAACACCCATATCAGGCCTTTATTTAGGATACAGGACTAGTTTTAAAGGGAATCCCTGGTGGCTTTGTTTACAAATATCAATTAGCTGAAGTTGCCATTTGTCAGCAATTTAAACTGACTTTTTTTTTCTTTAAAAGTGTCAATGTTGCTGAAGTAAGATGTATATATTGTACAGATGCTTCACTTCACAGGCAGGTTAAGGGCATCCCCCAGGCATGTTATTTAAAGGAACTCTGCATTTTTAATATTGCCCTTAAAGCATTATTAAAAGTACTGCTCCCTGCCAAACGGAATTTAAAAGATCAAAATGTGCAGCTCTATAGATCTTAAATAGAGTGAATAAAAGTTAATAATAAAAAAAACAAGCATATTCGAAAATGTGCAAATAAATTTTATACAAAAAACAAACAAACAAAGCACGTGCAACAAACCCAAAGGATGCAAATGCATATAGATGAAATGATATGGTAAATAAAAGTTCTAAGACCAAGGTTAACTGTAAAATTCAGGGAATAACTGAATTTTAATTAATGCAGAGATCAAATAGGCATAAAATACTCAGAGTTGGCTAAATTAGATATCAGTTCCAAATTAATAAAGAGTAGATTTGATTCACAGTGGTAGAAAGAGAGTCCTCCTAAAATTCAATACAGGAGTGTAAACAGAGGAAGCTCAAAGTCATCCAAAGTCCAAGGAAGGATCACACCATCTAGGGTGTAGCAGGCAGGAGCTTACTGGAAATATTTGACCCCTAATAAATAGTGGTCAAAAACTTTTAGTTGATAATGAAATCCTCAAGACCCCTCGCCAACAGCGATAGATCTCACCAATCATAAGACATGGAAGTAAAGCAAAACACCAACTATGGTAAAGCTCCATATATGCAGCAATATACTGTATTTATTAAAATTATTGCATTTACACAAATCCAGTAAAAATCAATCATACGCAATGTGCCAGAGATGGCCTCCAAGATGGCCACGAGTGTATTGCTCATGCGTGATGTGACTTACATCCTAGCTCTCTCCTACACGTTTCATCATAAATGCTCTCATCAGGGGCTACAAACACATGGTGCCACCACACTATTTAAGGCAAATCATATAGCTTGGGTGGGACATCACATTTAAGCCTGTGTTGATATAAATGGATCAATGTTCGGCCACATTCTATTACAGCACTATTACAGTGCCAGATAGTGTCCAAAGAGCAAATGACTGAACCCTGTAAATCATATCCAGGCAGTGTGAATAACACAATAAAAAAAAAATGTAATTTTAGAAAAAATTTAAATAAACAATTTAAATAAACAGAAGGGGGGGCTTAAACTTCCAATCCTACGTGTTGGTTCACTCTTCTAACAGGTTTAGTTATAATAAAACAGTACATTTCAGATGATATAATCACCATATAAATCCGTTTAAAAATGATTAGAAATACAAACAGAAACCCCTAAAAAAAAATTATCCATAGGGCAGTAAATGTATGCAACCCCATTAACTGTTATCCATAAAACAGTTAATGTTCCACTCAATGTTGAGGCTATATGAAACATAAGACTTCAACTGGTAAATACGTTTAGTCTCATTTGCACCCCTCGAGTTGGATTTATGCTTATCGATAGCCAGGAAGATTGTACCAGTAGGATCCTTATTGTGGAATTGAGCATAGTGTTGTGACACACTATGCCCTTTAAATATATGCTTTATGTTGCCAATATGTTCCTCCAGTCGAACGTGTAAGGCCCTAGTGGGCTGGACCACATACTGCAGGTCGCTCACACATTGCAACATAGTTACCTAGTTAGATAGTAGGTAAGGCTAAAAATAGACACAAGTCCATCAAGTCCAACCTATGTGTTTTATAGGGATGAGCCCAACACCCCCCGGTTTGGTTCGCACCAGAACATGCGAACAGGCAAAAAATTTGTATGAACAAGCGAACACCATTAAAGTCTATGGGATGCGAACATGAAAAATCAAAAGTGTTAATTTTAAAGACTTATATGCAAGTTATTGCCATAAAAAGTATATGGGGACCCGGGTTCTGCCCCAGGGGACATCAATGTATGTATCAATGCAAAAAAAAGTTTTAAAAACTGAGGTTTTTTTAGGAGCAGTGATTTTAATAATGCTTAAATGAAACACTAAAAATGAAATATTCCTTTAAATATTGTGCCTGGGGGGTGTCCTTAGTATGCTTGTAAAGTAGCGCATATATCCCATGTTTAGAACAATACCACAACAAAATTACATATCTAAAGGAACAAATCTAATTTAAAACTGCTTGCGGCTGCAATGAATTGTCGGATCCCGGCAATATAGATAAAAATCATTGAAAAAAATGGTATGGAGACCTGGGTCCTGGCCCAGGGGACATGTATCAATGCAAATTTTTTTTTTTTTAAACGGCCGTTTTTTCAGGAGCAGTGATTTTAAATTATGCTTAAAGTGAAACAATAAAAATGAAATATTCCTTTAAAAATCATGCCGGGGGGGGGGGTGTCCTTAGTATGCCTGTAAAGTAGCACATCTTTCCCATGTTTAGAATGATACCACAGAAAAATTACATATCTAAAGGAAAAAAAGTCATTTAAAACTGCTCACGCTGTAATGAATTGTCAGATCAATATAGATAAAAATCATTGAAAAAAACGGTATGGGTTCCCCTCCAGGTCCATTACCAGGCCCTTTGGGTCTGGTATGAATATTAAGGGGAACCCCGCACCAAAATGTAAAAAAAAAAAATGCGTGGGGGTCCCCCCAAAATCCACACCAGGCCCTTCAGGTCTGGTATGGATATTAAGGGGAACCCTGCGCCAAAATTTTTAAAAAATGGCGTAAGGGTCCCCCAAAATCTATACCAGACCCTTATCCGAGCACGCAACATGGCAGGCCACAGGAAAAGTGGGGGGCAAGAGAGCGCCCCCCTCCTGAACCGTACCAGGCTACATACCCTCAACATGGGGAGGATGCTTCGGGGTTGCCCCCAAAACACCTTGTCTCCATGTTGATAGGGACAAGGGCCTCGTCCCCACAACCCTTGCCCAGTGGTTGTGGGGGTCTGAAGGCGGGTACAATGTACCCAATACCCATTCATATAGGGGGGGATTTGGGGGTCCCCTTATTAAAGGGGGCTTCCAGATTCTGATAAGCCCCCCACCCGCAGACCCCCACAACCACCAGGCAAGGGTTGTGGGGCAAGGCCCTTGTCCCCATCAACATGGGGACAAGGTGTTTTGGGCAGGACCCCAAAGCATCCTCCCCATGTTGAGGGCATGTGGCCTAGTACGGTTCAGAAGGGGGGACGCTCCCCCTTTGCCTATGGCCTGCCAGGTTGCGTGCTCAGAAAAGGGTCTGGTATGGATTTTGAGGGGATACCCAAGCAATTTTTTTATTTTGGCGCAGGGTTTCCCTTAAAATCCATACCAGACCTGAAGGGCCTGGTATGGATTTTGGGGGGACCCGTACGCCATTTTAAAAAAATTGCGCAGGGTTCCCCTTAATGTCCATACCAGACCTGAAGGGCCTGGTATGGATTTTGGGGGGAAACCCACGCATTTTTTTTTAATTCTGGTGCAGGGCTCCCCTTAATATTCATACCAGACCCAAAGGGCCTGGTAATGGACTGGGGGGGGGGGCCATGCCATTTTTTTCAACAATTTTTATCTATATTGTCGGGATCCAACAACTCATTACAGCCACGAGCACTTACTTTTCTGTAACTGACTTTTTTTCATGTTTTTTTTTCAGTTTGTCAATTAACACACATCATAGGCATATTTAGAATCATGCCCCAAAACTCATTCTGCTACTCCTACTGAGTATAGCAATACTACATGTGTGAGACTTTTTTACAGCCTAGCCACACAGAGTGGCCCATAATTCAGGGAGCACCTTCAAGCGTTCAAAGGGCATATACAAATTATGCATCTAATTTCTTGGTTACCTATCATATTTTTGGAGGCCCTGGGGAACCAGGACAATGGACAGACCCACAAAATTACCACATTTCTGGAAAGCAAACACTCTAAGGTATTTTCTAATAGGCAATGTGAGTCTTTTAAAGACATAATTTCTTGGCACAAGTTTTTGTAAAATGCAGAATGAATTTTTTTTTTTTTTTTACACAAAGTTGTCAATTTATAAGATATTTTTAATGCACAGTATAGAAATACAGCATACAAATAACCCAATCAGTGTACATTATTTATAGAGTCTATAAACAAATGTGTATATATAATCGAAAATTGACCAATCCCGATGTACTGAATTTTTTTAACAAAGTTGTCAATCCACATACACATCATAGGTATAGTTAAAATTACACCCTGAAACATATTCTGCTACTCCTTCAGAGTGTGGCAATACCCCATGTGTGAGACTTGTTCACAATCTAACCACACAGAGAGACTCAAAATCCAACGTGCACCTTTAGGCTTTCTAGAGGCATATATTATGCATCTTATTTCCTGACTACCTATCCAATTTGTGGAGGCCCTGGAGCACCAGGACAGTGATAACACCCACAAAATGATCCCATTTTGGAGTGTGAACACCCCAAGGTATTTTTTAAGAGGCATCATGAGTTTTCACTTCTCTTGCCATAAGATTTTGGAAAATGTAAAAAGAAGATGACATTTTTTTTTTTTTTTACACAAAGTATTCAGTTTAATAGTATATTTCTCACACACAGCATGGGGCATACTTAGGATTACAACCCAAAGTGCATTCTACTCCTTCTCCTGAGTATGGGGATACCATGTGTTAGACTTTTTCAGTGTCTGGACTGATTATGCCATACTGGCCAGGAAGCACAGGAAGCTAAAGAAAGGAACAACAAAAGAGTTTATGTTGTTCCAGGAGTGCAGTTGTCTGCACAGAATGGCTGGGATTGGTGTCTTATAGTAATGTACTTAGTGGGACATACAGATGGGTCAGTTTAGGCAGCAGATATGGTCAGAAAACAGACAAAAGTCAAGGCAGAAACATGGTCAATAAACGGGCCAGGGTTAGTACAGGCAGCAGGCAGAGGCAAAACTGCACTGATGTGGCAGTGCTGGCTGCACTGGTCTGGGGACAGCAGAACTTTTGTAGCTGCAATAAGTAACACTATTGCTGGCTTACAATGGTCTGATAACACTGAGGACTAGTGTGGCAGCAATCAGGGACACAATTGCTGGCATATACTGGTCTGGTAATACTGGGGACTGAGGTGGTGGTATTCAGAAAATGTGTTGCTTGCTGCACTGGTCTGGTATAGTGGCACTGGCAATCAGGAACACTGATTTTAGCTACACTGGTCAGGCAACACTGTGGCTGGCGTGTTGGTGATTGGAGAACTGTGACTGGCTGCACTATTGGCTCATTCACATGTGAGGCTGGGGAGGGCAGTGAAACCTCAGGGTTAAGCAGGAGTTCCACTGCCCCTCAACCGCCACCCCCTTTACCTGTAAACGCAGCGGCTGGGGTTGTACACATGCCAGGACTGTGATGCTTTGCTTTACAGCTGTGGCAGGAAGTATACCAACTGTATGCCCAATAATCGCAACCCCTTCAAATGAGTATGGGTGCTTGTACTGGGTCCAAGGGGTTAAAGCATGTGGTGAGGAGGCGATTTTTTAAAATCTGTGAGTATACAATCATGTTGGCTGTATTTCTGCAGCCATTGTACTACTGTGTTTGTTATGATTTGCCACAGCTGTCAGAGATCACAGAGATCACAGTAGTAAACAATGGCATCATGAATGACAGCCATTGTTTACTACTGGTAACATGATCATTGTGATTGGTCACAATGATCACATGGTACTAGGGCCAATCATTAACCCCTCCCGTTCTGTCATATAATATCGCCCCAGTGTCTGCGGGGGCACGCAACACGGTGATCGCTAGGACATGGTACCACCCAAATCACAGCCAATCACATGTAAACACGAAAGTGCTGTTTATCGGCTCTCCTCGCCTCACACTGACAGAGTGTAAGGCAAGGAGAGCCGATCAGTGGCATCTCCTCGCAAGACCCGTGCAGATAAACAGGGGACAGATCACCTGTGCCCTAATTATCAGTGCAATACCAGCAGTGCCCATCAGTGACACCAATGAGTGCCCATCAGTGACACCAATCAGTGGCCATCAGTGATAATTAAAAAGGAACAGCCGTGCTTAGGAAAATAATATAAAATATGATACTAAAGGATAGCTGCCTCCCCTGCCTCCCCTGATAGGGCTCCCCCAAAAGGAGAGAGCTCTAAACCATAACCTGTTATATAAAAAAACATGGGGTTGTGGCGCTTACCTATAAACTAATCACTAACTATATAAAAACAAATTAAAATTAACCATGTACTAGGAGCTGGCCTACATGTATTGTATATATCAGGTGTGGACAGGAAAGCAAGTGAACACAGGTGAGTATACACAAAAGTAGAACCTGCTCAAAACGTGCATGTGCTGTGTGTTTCTCAATAAAAATAAAAAATAATATTAATTAATTCCTGCAGTGTTGTGGCAAAAATACCTTTTAAGGATGTTTATTGCTAGAAATCACTAGAAAATATAATAATTATATATGAACCTATATGTTTGACCTTTTAAAAGGTATATAATAATACAGGTGCATGTGCTTATAGCCCATATAAACATAAATGTCCACACGTGTTATATCCAGAGAGCAAAAAATAACAAATAAAAATGTAAAAATAAAAATAAGTAAAGTCCAGGCTCCAAATATATATGGTGGTATATATAGGTGAGAACTAAAATACAATCCAATTATATATTAATCAAATAATGTGATGGGGATGACAAAAATCCTCATAAGTGACTCCGGTGCTTGCAAAGGTATCCAAGTGACTTTAAGTGCTCCCCTTCAAGGGTCCCCGCTCACCGCATCCCATAACCCCATCAGTGATACCAGTCAGTGGCCATCAGTGCCTGCTCATTCAGTGCTGTCCATCAGTGCCGCCCATCAGTGCCCATCAGTGCCACCTATCCGTGCCAACTATTATTGCCCATAAGTGCCGCCTACCAGTGCCCATCAGTGCCACCTTACAGTGTTCATCAGTGCCATCTATCAGTGCCCATCAGTGCCACCTATTAGTGCCCATCAGTGCCGCTCATATGTGTTAATCAGTGCCGCATATCTGTGCCACCTATCCGTACCGATCAGTGCAGCATATTAGTGCCTCCTCATCAGTGCCAACTAATCAGTGCCTTTCAGTACCGTCTCATCATTGCCCATGAGTGCCGCCTCATCAGTGCCCATAAGTGCAGCCTATCAGTGCCACCTCATCAACGCACATCAGTGAAGGAGAAAAATTACTTATTTACAAAATTTGCTGACAGAAACTAAGAAAAACTTTTTTTTTTCCAAAACGTTCTTATTTTTTTTGTTTGATTTTTCTTTTATCAAAAAATAAAAAAAAAAACAGTGGTGTTTAAATACTACCAAAGAAAAGCTCTATTTGTGTGAAAAAAAATGATAAAAATTTAATTTGGGTACAGCGTTGCATGACCGTGCAATTGTGATTCAAAGTATGACAGTGATGAAAGCTGAAAATTGGCCTGGGCAGGAAGGGGGTGAAAGTGCTCGGTATTGAAGTGGTTAAAGTAGTTGTAAATTCTCAAGGTGTTTCACCTTAATGCCCTCTATGCATTTTGGTGAAAAACCTTATGTGCTGCAGCTGCCCCTCCAGACCCCCCATTTTCTTACCTGAGCCTGAACTGATCCAGCCATGTGCACAAGCCCCATGGCTCCAACCACTGTCTCTCTCCTCATTGAACAGATTGATAGCAGCAGGAGCCATTGGCTCTCGCTGTTGTCAATCAAATGCTGTGACACGGGAGCGAGTCTCGCTGTCTGTGTCAATGGATGCAGCAGTGGGACTTGGGAGTGAGCCCCCCACCGGTGCCCCCATGGAAAGAGGATTTCTGTGGGTGCCCCCGATAAAGGGGAGGAGCCAGGAGTGCCAAACCACAGAGCAGGTAAGAATAACAGGTTTGTTATTTTTAAGAAAAAACCTTTACCCCTTGTTCACATTGGTGCGATCTGACATGCGATTTGACATGTAATTTTGCGATTTCGGGGTGCGATTACCATTGACATCTGTGCAGAAACCCCCATTGGGAAGTCGGGACTGACATGCGGGAGTCTGATTACAAAAACTTTAATCAAAAGCTGTTTTAATTAGTTTTGGCTGCAACACCTGATTTTTGGATGCAGCGGTAATAGGTCTGAATTGATCGATAGAAGTAAGAGCCACAACAGATCTAAAAGCTATAGGAAAGTTTACAATAAAAAAAATACACACAAAACAACAATGGGTAAAAAGTAAGCTGCGCTCTTAAAGTGACATATTAACCAAATAAGTGAACACAAAACAAAAAAATTAAAAATAAAACGTGATTGAAAATGTTAAGGCAGTCCCAAATAGTGAAACATGTGACTTATGTAGAGTCCTCCAATATCTATTTAAGATTCTGATGGTTCCTTCAATGAAGGTTGAACCAGCAACCACAGGTTCAGTGAAAATCTTGTGATTTTATAATGTGAACACAGTGAATCCACCACCACGCAAATTGCACGCTTACCAGCTGCCCAAGTTTAAGCACTTGTGGCTAATACCCAGCCAGGGCCTTTTCCTCTAAAGACTGCAGATGTTTGGTCTGGTCAGATGACGTAGTAAACCATTTTGGTCAGGAACATAATTGGTGGTAAAGCTTATGGACCCATGCATGGTTCAAGTAGCGGTATCAATGAGCCCCACAGGCTGTGTTTTGTGGCCCCCAGTACAGGTGGAGTAATCAGTATGGCTCTGGTGAGCTGCCTCTGATGAACACACCTGTCCTGAGAAGGAAGAGGGAAATCCTCACCAGAGGCTTATCCTGAGGTAAAACTGATGACATTTGAGATTTCAGAGCCAGTAAAGGAGGTGACAACGTTTTACTGGCTATATTTCTACATTGGTTCTGAAAGACAAAGCAAATTCATCCGTGGCTGCCCAAGAACAGATCTTTCTCTTCAATTCTGCTGCCATCGCCTCATCTCTACTTGAACCATGCATGAGTCCATAAGCTGTATCACCAATTACCTTCCTGACCAAAATGGCTTACTATATCATCGGACCAGACCAAACATCTGCAGTCTTTGGAGGAAAAGGCCCTGGCTGGGTATTAGCCACAAGTGCTTAAACTTGTGCAGCTGGTAAGCATGCACTTTGCGAGGTGGTGGATTCACTGTGTTCACGTTATAAAGTCACAAGATTTTCTGAACCTGTGGTTGATGGTTCGTCCCTCATTAAAGGAACCATCAGAATCTTTAATAGATATTGGAGGACTCTACATAAGTCACATGTTTCACTGCTTGGGACTTCCTTAACATTTTCAATCACTTTTTATTTTTAATTTTTTTGTTTTGTGTTCACTTATTTGGTTAATATGTCACTTTAAGAGCGCAGCTTACTTTTTTCCCCTATTACATTAGTGGTCTGTGTAAATCCCCATTACATCAGTGGTCAGTGTAAATCCCAATTACATTAGTGGTCAGTGTAGAAACTCCTTTATATATTGGTAATCGGTAAAAAAATCTAAACTTGCATTTGTGGTCAGTTTAAAATCCTCCCTTACATTGGTGGTCCATGTAGAAGCCCCCTTTAAATTGGCGGTGCATGTAAATCCCCCCTTACATTGGTGGCCAGTGTAGAAATTCCCCTTTATTGGTTGTTGATGTAAAATCCCCCATTACTTTGGTTGTCAGTGTACATTTTATTTCACATTGGTGGTAAGTGCATAATTGCCCTTACACTGGTGGTAAGGGTAAATCCCCCCTAACATTGGAGGTCATTGTAAATTCCTCCTTATACTGGAGGTTGGTGTAAATGCTTCTATTACATTGGTGTCAGTGTAGAAATCACTCTTTATATTGGTGGGTGGCGTAAAAACCCCCCGTTACATGGTGGTCATTGTAAATCCCCCCTCACATTGATGGTCATTGAAATTTCCCCATTACATTGATGGTCAGTGTAGAACCCCCCCACTACAGTATATTCTGTACTTGCCAAAGATTTACAGCTTTGCTGTACATGATTCAGAATTTGCCACAGTGTACTGCCTCCTAACTAATCCCATCCCCCACCACTGCCACTGATCCCATCAACCCCCCAGCATTGCCACTGATCACATCCCCTCTCCAAGCATTGCCACTGATCACAGGAGTCCTAGAATCCCTAGGAGTTTTCTGTCTATTAATGGGTCCCCTCACCTCCCCAGTCCATGGTGTGCAGGCAGTGAGGAGAAAATGTGCTATAACCTTTGGCAACCACTCAGTGAGCAGTAATTATGTGCACTAACCTCATGCAACCAATCATTGAACAGTAAGGATATGCAATAACCTCTAGCAACCAATTGGTGAGCAGTAATGATGTCCAGTAACTTCTAGCAACCAGTCAGTGAGCAGTATTGCTGTACAGTAATCTATAGCAACCAATCAACAAGCAGAAGTCATGTGCTGTAACCTCTAGCAAATAATCAGTGAGCCATAATGTGTAGTGTAACCTCTAGCGGCCAGTCAGTGAGTGGTAATGATACACAGTAACCTTTGGCAACCAATCACAATCGCTGCCTGATCTGATTCAGTAAACTGATTTTGAGTCTAGCTGCTATTTATTGTATGTCTCAGAGAAGATGGAGAGCGAAATTGCATTTGGGGGGGGGGCCCAAGAAAATGTTTGCCCAGGGTCCAATCAATATTAAAGATGCCCCTATTTATTTTGATAGACCAGATGGATCATAAATGGATAAATGGCATTCCTCAGTTTGCGCCGACAGGGAGAACCGATCGGTAGCTTTCCCTGTCAGAGGGGGGGTCTGTGCTGATAGTCAGCACATTGATTATCAGCGCAGCCCCCATCAGATGTGCCCATTAGCTGCCAATCAGTGCCCAACAGCTGCCAGCAGTGCCCCAATAATAAAGTCTGTCTCCCAACAGCTGCCAATCAGAGCCCACCACAGTGCACATCACAGTGCCAATCATTGCCCAGTAGTAACACCTGTCAGTACCTTATCAGTACCTCATTATCAGTGCCACCTGTCAGTACCAATCAGTACCGCCTATGAGTGCCAATCAGTGCGGCCTGTCAGTGCCCATCAGTGCCACCTATCAGTGCCCATCACTGCCACCTATCAGTGCCCATCAGTGCTGCCTATTGGTGACCACCAGTGCTACATATCAGTGCCGCCTATCAGTGCCCATCAATTCTACATATCAGTGCCTCCTCATCAGTGCCCATCAGTGCCACTATCAGTGCCAACTTATCAGTGCCCATGTAGTAAATAAAAATGCCGCGCTGGAAAAAATACATCAAAAAATTTGTAAAAGAAAGCAGCAGTAAACAGTGCAACAACACAAAAAGTTCAATATTAAATTATAAACTGTGCTAGAAGTCCAATGAATTACTTTAAATATATATCTTGAAATAAATTGAAAATCCAAATTAATCCTCAAAGGAAAGCACTCTGGATCACCAAAACACTTCCATGTACACAAATTTAGTTAACAGTCCAACTGAAGAACCCAAACATCGCAGTAGTAAGTTGCCCTTACCGAAACAGCAAGCAATATAGGCGGATGGCTTAAACCCAGCCAGGGTCTTTAAGGTAGAGAGTATTCGGCTCTTTCCAAGCTCAGGTTACCATTCCCTCAGTTCATATACACCGGAAAAGGGAGAAAAGCAAGAAACTGGCCATAGTGTAGTATTTCTATATATCATATGTAGACCTTCAATAGTGACCAACACCCTGATGTGCACATAAACCAAAAGGTGATATTCCCACCACCGTAGCTGTAGAGTATGCTTACCAACTCGCAAGCTTTAAACGCACCAGGAATCAATTGAATGGTGATAGGAAATAAATTATTCGCCTTCTGCAGCCAGGAGATCCGTATCCTCAGTATATGACCCAAAAAGGAAATAAACTGACCATAGTGTAATACATCCAAGAGACACTTTAATAGATAAAGTAATGCACTTACAATTAAAAGATGAATTTGCGTAAAAGTATATAAAAGACCCCGGCCGGCATAACAAACACAAAGCGGAGCCCGTCCTCCTTCTCTGGTCACGTGGTAGTGTCACTACGTGCGTACCCAGACACGTTTCGTCATCAAGCGGATGTTCTCAATGGGGACAGGCAGCGCAGTGAACTACCACCTTATATAGGCGACCAAGCCTCGCTCTGAGATACGAGCACCAGGACGCCATCTTAAATATGGGCAAATACCCAAACTCGAAACGGAATACGTTTAGTGTTTAAGAGTACATAAGCCAGAAAAATTCCTAGCAAATTAGAAGTCAAAATTATAAAAACGGATCGTGAAAACGTGAAAAACGTGCCTAGTGAAGTGATGATTATGTGATTAAACAAAAAATTACATATTACTGAAATGTATGATAAAGTGTAAGTAAAATATTTTTATTTTTTATTTAAATTTAGATTTATTTAAACCCTACAACAAAATGTGTCATAGAAAAAAGCTTATTGAGACCAAACTTTTTTAGGGAAAACTTATAAGGAAAAGTAAATTAATAACTTATTCCAAAATTTGTGTTGAAGTGTATAAAGCATATGCACATACACAGAAAAATTGTGTAAATGTGTAATTATACTGTGAAAAATATGAAAATGTGAAAAATAAAAATATATATATAAATAAAATAAAAATAAAAATAATAATAAAAAATAAAATAAAAATAAGAATAAAAATAAAATTAAAATAAAATAAAATAAAATAAATCAATCAAATGAAATAAAATAAGTTAAAATAAAATAAAATGAAGTTAATTGAAAAAAAAAAATAGAGAATTGGAAAACTATAGTTATATAGTTTTCATACCCTATTGTCCTCTTGCTGGTATCTCCGAATGAGTTCACAATAATACTATATAAATTAAAAACAATAAGACAATTAAGAATTATCGATAAAAGCGTTTACATCAGTGTCTATGTTTAACCCATCGGGGGCATAGGTCCTCAACCTATGAATCCAGCTCATCTCTAGTTGGGATATCCCCCTAATCAGTGGACTTCCCCTCCAATGGGGCTTAAACCTATCTATCCCCAAAAAAATGGTTTTGGAGGGGTCTCTGTCGTGTACCAATATAGGTAGTGTTTTGACACTGAGTGATTTCTGAAGCCAGTTAGAATATTGGTGATGTGTTCATTGAGTCGCACCTGGAGAGGTCGCTTGGTCCTGCCCACATATTGCAGGCCACACGGGCACTGCAACAAGTACACAACCCCTTCAGTAACACAAGTGATAAATGGTTTAATGGTGTGTCTCTCCCGTGTACTGGTAGAAATGAAAGTGGTGGTACGTTTGTGGGGGCAAGCACTCAAGGAACAAACTCTACATTTTCTACATTGGTAGAACCCAGTTAATTGGTCAAAAAAAGTGGGTCTTGTGACCGGAGGGTTTAGAATATTGGGGGCCAACTGATTTCTCAGTGAGGGTGCTCCTCTAAAAACAACACGAGGCCTATCAGGTAAGGTCCCATTACGAACCATGTCACTCTTAACAACATGCCAGTGTTTGTATAGTAAACTCCTAATGTTGTTGTGTTGTAAAGAGTAAGACGTCACAAAAGGGACACCCGATGAGAAATTTTCCCTGACACGGGGGCCCCTTTCAACTAGCAAGTCGTCCCTATTAACTTGTTGCAAAATATCTAATGTTTTTTCAAGGGAATCCTTTGAATATCCTTTTTGGGAGAACCTTTCTGTAAGGACCTCTGCCTGTACCAGAAAATCAGATTGGTTGGAGCAGTTCCTCTTAATTCAAAGATATTGACTTTTCGGGACTGACTCAAGCCAGGGACGGTAATGACAACTGTCAACTGGTATAAATGAGTTCCTATCGGTCTCTTTAAAAAAAGTGGACGTGACTAACTTGTCCCCACTAACAGAAATTTTTAGGTCAAGAAAGTTGATAGTGGTCTGGCTGGTTTCATAGTTTAATTTAATACCATTACGGTTGGTGTTAACGGCAGATAGGAACTCCTGTAGAGCAAGGTGTTCCCCATCCCATAGGAGGAGGATGTCATCTATGTATCTAGCCCACAAGACCACCTGAGGGGTGTCATGGGCATAGATGACATCCTCCTCCCATTTCCCCATAAAAAGATTTGCCAGGCTGGGGGCATACTTAGCCCCCATAGCCACTCCCATATCTTGTCTATAAAAATTGTTATTAACCAAAAATAGTTGTGGGAGGCGGCATACCTTAAAATGTCCATTAGGAACAGTATTTGGGCATGAACAAGGCCTGAATCCCTATCCAAAAAGTGCTCAACAGCCTCAACGCCCAACTCATGTGGGATAATGGTATAAAGGGATGTCACGTCTGCAATGACTAACCACATCCCAGGGGAACACCTTGCTTTACAGGAGTTCCTATCTGCAATATGTGGGCAGGACCAAGCGACCTCTCCAGGTGCGACTCAATGAACACATCACCAATATTCTAACTGGCTTCAGAAATCACTCAGTGTCAAAACACTACCTATTGGTACATGACAGAGACCCCTCCAAAACCATTTTTTTGGGGATAGATAGGTTTAGGCCCCATTGGAGGGGAAGTTCACTGATTAGGGGGATATCCCAACTAGAGATGAGCTGGATTCATAGGTTAAGGACCTATGCCCCCATGGGTTAAACATAGACACTGATGTAAATGCTTTTATCGATAATTCTTAATTGTCTTATTGTTTTTAATTTATATAGTATTATTGTGAACTCATTCTGAGATACCAGCAAGAGGACAATAGGGTATGAAAACTATATAACTATAGTTTTCCAATTCTCAAAAATTTTTTCAATTTATTTCATTTTATTTTATTTTAACTTATTTTATTTCATTTGATTGATTTATTTCATTTTATTTTATTCTATTTTATTTTATTTTTATTTTATTTTTATTCTTATTTTTATTTTATTTTTTATTATTATTTTTATTTTTATTTTATATATATATATATATATATTTATTTATATTTATTTTTCACATTTTCATATTTTTCACTGTATAATTACACATTTACACAATTTTTCTGTGTATGTGCATATGCTTTATGCACTTCAACGCAAATTTTGGAATAAGTTATTAATTTACTTTTCCTTATAAGTTTTCCCTAAAAAAGTTTGGTCTCAATAAGCTTTTTTCTATGACACATTTTGTTGTAGGGTTTAAATAAATCTAAATTTAAATAAAAAATAAAAATATTTTCCTTACACTTTATCATACATTTCAGTAATATGTAATTTTTTGTTTAATCACATAATCATCACTTCACTAGGCAAGTTTTTCACGTTTTCACAATCCGTTTTTATAATTTTGACTTCTAATTTGCTAGGAATTTTTCTGGCTTATTTACTCTTAAACACTAAACGTATTCCTTTTCAGGTTTGGGTATTTGCCCATATTTAAGATGGCGTCCTTGTGCTCATATCTCAGAGCGAGGCTTGGTCGCCTATATAAGGTGGTAGTTCACTGCGCTGCCTGTCCCCATTGAGAACGTCCGCTTGATAACGAAACGTGTCTGGGTACGCATGCAGTGACGCTACCACGTGACCAGAGAAGAAGGACGGGCTCCGCTTTGTGTTTGTTATTGCGGCCGGCGTCTTTTATATACTTTTACGCAAATTCATCTTTTAATTGTAAGTGCATTAATTTATCTATTAAAGTGTCTCTTGGATGTATTACACTATGGTCAGTTTAACTCCTTTTTGGGTCACATACTGAGGATACGGATCTCCTGGCTGCAGAAGGTGAATAATTTATTTCCTATCACCATTCAATTGATTCCTAGTGCGTTTAAAGCTTGCGAGTTGGTAAGCATACTCTACAGCTACGGTGGTGGGAATATCACCTTTTGGTTTATGTGCACATCAGGGTGTTGGTCACTATTGAAGGTCTACATATGATATATAGAAATACTACACTATGGCCAGTTTCTTGCTTTTCTCCCTTTTCCGGTGTATATGAACTGAGGGAATGGTAACCTGAGCTTGGAAAGAGCCGAATACTCTCTACCTTAAAGACCCTGGCTGGGTTTAAGCCATCCGCCTATATTGCTTGCTGTTTCGGTAAGGGCAACTTACTACTGCGATGTTTGGGTTCTTCAGTTGGACTGTTAACTAAATTTGTGTACATGGAAGTGTTTGGTGATCCGGAGTGCTTTCCTTTGAGGATTAATTTGGATTTTCAATTTATTTCAAGATATATATTTAAAGTAATTAATTGGACTTCTAGCGCAGTTTATAATTTAATATTCATCAGTGCCCATCACTGCTGCCTCATCAGTGCTCTTCATTGTTGCCTCATCAGGGCCCGTCAGTGAAGGAGAAAACAAAATTTTATGACAAAAACTAAGAAAAACTTTTTTTTTCAAAAATTTCAGTCTTTTAGTTTGTTTAGCAAAAAATAAAACCCCAGAGGGGGGCTTCCCAGGAAGCTCTATTTGTGGGAATAAAATGCTAAAAATTTTGTTTGGGTACAGTGTTGCATGACTGCACAATTGTCATTCAAATTGCGACAGCGCTGAAAATTGTCCCGAGCAGGAAGGGGCGAAAGTGCCTGGTATTGAAGTGGTTAACCACTTCAGCCCCTGAAGGATTTACCCCCTTACTGACCAGGCCATTTTTTGAGATACAGCACTGCGTCATTTAACTTACGACTGTGCTGTCGTGCAACGCTTTGCTTTAACAAAATTGACATCCTTTTTTTTCCCACAAATAGAGCTTTCTTTTGGTGGCATTTGATCACCTCTGGGGTTTTTAATTTTTTGCACTATAAACAGAAAGAGAGATACAATTTTGAAAAGAAAAATATATTTTTTACTTTCTGCTATAATACATTTCCAAATGTATATAAAAAAATTAGTTTAGGCCGATATATATTCTTCTACATATTTTTGGTAAAAAAAAATCGCAATAGGCATATATTGATTGGCTTGTGCAAAAGTTATCACATCTACAAACTATGGGATAGATTTAGGGACTTCTGTATTTTTTTATTGTTTTTATTGGTAATGGTGGCGATCTGTGATTTTTATTGGGACTTCGACATTGCAGCGGACAAATCTGACCCCAAATTACACTTTTTGGGGACCAGTGACATTATTAAATTGATCAGTGCTATAAAATGCATTGATTAATGTATAAATGACACTGGCAGGGAAGGGGTTAACACTAGGGTGCGATCAAGGGGTAACTGTGTTCCCTGGGTGTGTTCTAACTGTAGGGAGGATGGGCTGCCTGGAACACCACAGAGATCGCTGACTGGAAACAGCAGATCTACATCATGTCCCCTGTCAGAACGGGGATCTGCCTTGTTTACATAGGCAGATCCCTGTTCTGCCTCTGTATACTGCGATCGCGGGTAGCCGGTGGACATTGAGTGCCCGCTATATGACATGCATGGACTGACGTATACCTACTGTGATTTGCGCTATCCAGCCACCTCGCCACAGTATAACTGGGGTGGGTGGTGGGGAAGTGGTTAAATGCACTCACATGTGACTTTGTCAATCCCGACACTAAGGTATGTATACCAGGATGGATATACCAGGCTCGTAACGGAGTGTGATTCACCCCTCATTCTGGATATACTACTTGGTTGGATGTCACATATGGGACCCGGACATGACGAATCCCCAGTTTTTTGTTTTTTTTTTACTCATAAGGCCATCACTGCCCTTGGGAAGCAAACACAGGCAGTTAACTATAGATGCTATCAATAGATATGCAAGAGGGAGATCACCATGGGCTTTGATTGAAAGGTATATCTTTGGAAGTAGCTAAGGATCGGTTGGGTTACTTTTCAATTACTAATTACCCATTAGGCACATCTTGTAGAGTGCCTGATAGTTCCTCTCTCTGGGCTCTTTGCTGCCCACCTTATCTTTCTTGACTTTTGGGTCATAGTCTTTAGAGTGTCTATCCCTGGCCTAGATGAAGATGCAGTATGATTCTTAACACAACTTCTACTATATCCTCAATATTCCTAAAGGTCTCTTGAAGAAGCGACATATCATGAAACGTGTTGAGACCAGTGGGATCTCTTCTCCTATTACCTATAGACATTACATTAATCTTCATTGTGAATAATTGCATTGAATATGCCTAATATATGGATTCAATACAGTGGTATATAGGAATACTTGTCTGTTTTGAGACCCAATTCAGAGGATTAGCAAATAAATATTTAAAGTTTTTATCTCTTCTAAATGTTTTGTATTTCATTAAATATGATATTAAAACAGTACTGGTGTTACTACTGTCATTCTTGCGAGTCTGAGCACCAAATTAATCTGTAAAAGTCCATATGCAGCGCTATTTCAGGTAATCAATCTTTTCTAAAAGGGATAGATATGAAGGAACCCTTCACCAGCTTCAGTGTGTATGGAAAGGCACACCACACCCAATGTGTATCCAATCTGCTTACCGGAAGGCATGTGTTACTCAATCACAACATATCACAGCATCGCTCTGCAAACACTGATGGTGAATGAAAATGATCCAATCATAGAATGGCCACTGCTCCCATAATGCCACCAGAATCACAAACTCCAAAGACAGGGTAAGTATAGTCATCCAGTCAATAGGTCAGCGATACCAAAATGAGAGAATAAGGCAGAAATAGTGAAGCCCGTCAGGTAAAACAAACTAATTTATTGCTTATTTATTTACTGCTTACCAGAAAGTAATGATAAATAGGCATGTGTTACTCAATCACAACATATCACAGCAAATGATCCAAACATAGAACGAACACTGCTCCCATAAAGCAACTAGAATCACAAACTCCAAAGACAGGGTAAGTATAGTCATTCAGTCAATAGGTCAGCGATACCAAAATGAGAGAATAGTGAAGCTTTTCTGGTAAAACAAACAGATTTATTGTAGTACACTTACAATTTGTAACAGGATATAGTCATCATGATATCTATAAAACCACGGCTCTCAGCATGCTTGCATCTGCCCGCATAACATGTTTCATCCAACAGGATATCCTCAGAGGTGTGGCCTAATGACGCAAGCATGCCCTTTTCAACATAATCACGAATGACGCACTTTCTGGGAGGCGGACCACCCAGGAAGGGCACAGGAAATAGGCGGAGAACACTCTCAAGCAATGCGACGACCGAAAAAGATATATATAGCTAAACCGCACATAAAAAACCCATCTCCCATCCTGAGCGGTCATTCTCCGTAACATAATATCTTTTTTGGCCATCGTATTGGCTTGAGAGTGTTCTCCGCCTGTTTCCTGTGCCCTTCCTGAGTGGTCACTCTGTTGTGGAGCGCAAGCGTGGGCTGCGATGCGCTCCAGTGACCTCACTTCTGGCTGGCATGTTGGCTGGAAGGCTCCACCTTCTGGTAAGTGTGTCATTCTGTGCCTTTCCTGAGTGAGCACTCTGTTGTAGAGCGCAAGCGGGGCCACAATGCGCTCCAGTGAACTCACTTCCGGCTGGCATGTTGGCTGGAAGGTTCCACCTTCCCAAAGCGCTTCATCTGTGATTATTTTGAAAAGGGCGTGCTTGCTCATTAGGCCATGCCTCTGATTATATCCTGTTGGATGAAACATGTTATGCAAGCACGCTGAGAGCCGTGGTTTTATACACATCATGATGACTGTATCCTGTTACTAACTGTAAGTGTACTAGAATAAATTTGTTTGTTTTACCTGAAAAGCTTCACTATTCTCTCATTTTGGTATTGCTGACCTATTGACTGGATGACTACACTTACCCTGTCTTTGGAGTATGTGATTCTAGTTGCTTTATGGGAACAGTGTCTGTTCTATGTTTGGATCATTTTCATTAACCATCAGTGTTTGTAGAGTGATGCTGTGATATGTTGTGATTGAGTAACACATGCCTATTTATCATCACTTTCTGGTAAGCAGATTGGATACACATTGGGTGTGGTGTGCTTTTCCATACACACTGAAGCTGGTGAAGGGTTCCTTCTTATCTATCCCTTCTTGAAATGATTGATTACCTGAAATAGCGCTGCATATGGACTTTTATTTATTATTATTTGCCGATCAACAAACTGTGCTGGCTGCTTTTGTAGAACTTGTTTCTGTATAGTTAGGGCAAATGCCCACGTTCCTTTTCTTATACCAAAATGAATCGAATTTTCCTTTTCTTCTACTGGTATAGATGTCTACATTGGGGATGTGATACACACTACACCAGAAGGCATCTTTATAAAACCAGTTGGAATGGAGACAGAAAAAAGAGGAAATTTACCCTGTATATAAACACATGCAGCCTTTTATGACTGCAGTTAGTACATATAAAGATGTTCTAAAGAAGATGCAAGACACAGACAAGTCAAGGCAAGAAAGAAAGTCTTTCCAGACACCACTGGTGATTTGCTTTCTGTACTTGAGTGTTTTAAAGCTGTGATAAATGTAGTAGTTTCAGCTTGATGTGCTATTCTGTCATCTTCATTACCTAATCTATGGTTTGGTGATCTCTATTGCTCATAACTTAGGCAAGGAGATACAGACACGTGAAAATATTTCTTGATCATTGCTACTTTTGAGCTTGGCTGAAGCTATGTCTGCATGAGGTTGTACATTTGGGAATGTGGTAATTGGCATGCCCAGTGTTAAACATGTTGGATATTAAATTGTATGTTCACCCCCAAATGGCAAGAATCTTGGTTTCAAACTATTAAAAAGAAAGGAAGCCAGAAAATGAGTTCACTGCTCCTCTTGGTTTTTTCAAAGTGGCCAGTAAGGCTCCTACATCATCACTTGGAGTCAAAGTTTAGTAATAATTAGCTTGTGCCATTAGCACTGTGCGTAGCAGCACTGACTGCTAAGGATTTTGTTATTTTGTTGTTGGGAAAGCTAGTTTTTGTAAAATGCCTTTTATAACTTTCAGGCCCTACTTCTGAAAATTAAAGTGATTGTAAACCCTCACATATTCCACGTGAAGTCACTGGCCTCAAATGATACACAGAGATGAAACAAATCCTCCTACTTAGGTTTTACTTGTTTATCTGCAGTCTTCTCTTTCCTACACCCCTTCAAAAGGGCAGAAAAGTGTCAGGAGCACACTGGAGGGGGCGGGGAGACTGCAGTTACAGTGTGTGAGAGCTGATTGGAGGAAAATCACACACCTCCCTCCACACAGCAGAAGAACTGTGTTGTGAATAGACAAGCTTATCTCCCTCCCGAACACAAATGTATCTCATGTGTCAGGAACACTCGCCAGAAGTAACCCATGCTGATAAAAGAGGAACAAAGCACCAGAGAGAAATGACACTCAGAGCTTTGGAGAGGGATAAGTAAACACTACTGATATATGTTCTATGCTCAGATTCCATGACTGAGGTTTACAACCACTTTAATAGTCATCTGTCAAGCAGCAACATGTGTGTGCATGTGTTGGGAATAGCAAGGGGGTAAATGCAGACTGTTGAGACTAGTTGCATTACAGCAGTGGATTTTTGCAGAAAACCTGAAATTGCAGCCTCCATTTTACCACCTGCAGACTAAAAGTGTTAAAATTTAAATATGTATATAGAATTTTTACAATACCTTAAATAAAAAGTTAATTTTGTTTCTTAGCACTGAATATTATAAACAGTTTAAACATGCACAAAACATGGCCTTTTATTGTGGCCAGCCTAAGGCACACCTGTGCAATAATCATACTGTCTAAACAGCATCTGGATATGCCACACCTGTGAGGTGGATGGATTATCTCGGCAAAGGAGAAGTGCTCACTAAGCCAGATTTAGACAGATTTGTGAACAATATTTGAGAGAAATAGACCTTTTGTGTACGTAGAAAAAGTCGTAGATCTTTGAGTTCAGCTCATGATAAATAGGGGCAAACACAAAAGTGTTGCGTTTATAATTTTGCTCAGTGTAAATTGTTAAGGGTTAGAGCATTGTCACTCCAATAACAAGAAGTGGCCAAGCAAGAACCTTCATGGCAGGATTGTCAGGTAATATTCTAAATGAAGCTGTAAATTTAAAAAGATTTAAAACCCCACTGAAATTACATTGACATGCAAAATGTTACACGGGGTGTATTTATGAACAATTTTTCCGATCCTTGCCCAAAATTTGCTCAACATTTGATGGCGATTCTCCCAATGTATCAAGTCACATAGTAGAAATTCACACAAGAATTGCCCCAGAATATACATTCCCTGGCATTCAATAACATCTGTTCTTAAATAGGGGAATGTATTTACTGTAACATTCACCCTATGAAGGGTGAATGTTTCCTTCCCTACAAATTCCCCTGACATCCCTGCTACCTGTTATTTTATATACCTGGTTGAGTTTCTGAACATGCAATGATTGTCTATGTAAAATGTTTTTAAATACTTTTTTGGCACTTCCATGGTTAATTTTTTTCCATTAAAAGAAAAACCTGCCCCCCTTCTCAGAAATCATCATTAAATGCCAGGCATGAGCTGTTATCAGTGCAATGTCAAGATCAGCCCACATGCCCTTTAGCCACAGGTGACATGCTTTGGAGGGGTTCTCCCAAAAAATGGGGACCCCCTTCTCAAAGCCGATGCTTTGGCACCCCTGATGGCCAAGAGAAAGTGCTGGCAGGATGATTGTTTATCCTGCCCGGCACCATTTTTGAATAGACGATCGGGTCGGGACACTATGGTGGTCGGTGGTTCGTGCAGTACACTTGCCATAGGCAGAGAGGTCCAGAGGGGCCGAGCAGGGGTGAGGACTCGGAGGAGGATAGTAAAACTGTGGGGGGATATCAGAGTGAGAGGAGAACATCGCTCCGGGGAGCCCGGAGGTTGAAGCCATGGCATGCAGGGGAGGCCGGGACAGAGAGTCACTGATGTGCTCTGTCCAGTGTCCACCATAATATTACTTCTCCACATCATCAGTGTGCTGTGTCCTCCTCCTGTGCCCCTTTCACCTCTCCACAGGTCAGGGAGCACAGTGCTGCCCTGACCTGTGGAGAGGTGAAAGAGGCACAGCAGGAGGACACAGCACACTGATGATGTGGAGAAGTAATATGATGGTGGACAGAGGACGAGGCTACTGTGAGGGGGTGAGGAGGACACTATCATATTCGCAGCCTCTGTCCACCTCCTGCAGTATGTCTGCAACCTCTGTCCACCTCCTGCAGTATGTCCGCAACCTCTGTCCACCTCCTGCAGTATGTCCGCAACCTCTGTCCACCTCCTGCAGTATGTCCGCAACCTCTGTCCACCTCCTGCAGTATGTCCGCAGACTCTGTCCACCTCCTGCAGTATGTCTACAACCTCTGTCCACCTCCTGCAGTATGTCCGCAGGCTCTGTCCACCTCCTGCAATATGTCCGCAGCCTCTGTCCACCTCTTGCAGTATGTTCGCAGCCTCTGTCCACCTCCTGCAGTATGTCCGCAGCCTCTGTCCACCTTCTGCAGTATGTCCGCAGCCACTGTCCACCTCCTGCAGTATGTCTGCAGCCTCTATCCATCTCCTGCAGTATGTCCGCAGCCAGTAAATTTCACTTCGGGGGGTTGGCAACACTGTTGCCAAATAACCTGGGCTTGTCAGTACCAGTGCTTTGGCAGGTGAATTCCAACTTTTTGGGGGAAACCTCTCTCAAAGTGCACCCCTTATACATGAAGGGCTTGTGGACTGGTATCAGTATAGCTGGGAAAATAGACACTTGTTAATTTTAGGCCTGGTTCACACTAGTGCGATTTCTGATGTGACTTGAGTTGCACAGAGGTGCATGAAAATCAAAATCACATTGTTTCAATGGTGCCAGCTCACATCATGCAACTCAGCACAAAGCAATTTTGAAAAAGATTCCTGTGGTACTCCGGTGCGATTCCAGTGTGATTTTAGCCCCATAGTGTTTAATTGAATCACACAGAAATTGCATATACATGCGATTCTGATGCAATTTGGAAAGTGATTTTATATGTTTTAACTGTGAACACTCCTTCTGAGCACAGCAGCAGCAGCGCCTTGACTACTAGGAATAAAATCTCATTAAAATCACACAGGGGTAAAACTATGTCAAATCACTTGCAAGTTGCACTGCATAATCTCACCTCAAATTGCCTCAAAAATGCATTGCACTAGTGTGAACTAGGCCTTATAGCTGAACTTCTAAAATTGCCCATATGTTTTAGAAACCTGTCCCCTTTGTTTAACCCCTTAATGCCAGCGCCTCGGACCCTTTAAGGGGTTTCTGATCATGTGACTGCCATGATTGGCTGTCATATCGTTCACATGATCGGAAAGCTCCCGATCACAAGTAGCAGTCGGGAGCTTTACGTTAGGCACTGGTAACTGTGTTCGGAGCATGCAGGGCATGCAGGGCGCACACTCTCGGGCACAGGTTTGTTTACATTTAGGATCGCAAATATGTGTCCTCTTGGCGTCAATGCTCACCCACTGAGAGGCCGCATATTTGTTTAAAATGCTGAGTGTCCAAAATAAAAATGTAGGGGTCGACTGCTCCCCACTGTTAGCTGCTAATATCACAGTTTTATGTATAATTATGTATTACCAGTTCCTATCTCTGGGAGGCTGGCTTTGAAAATCTCAGAAGGAGAAAGCCAGACCAAAAGAGACTATTATGCAAGAATTCCTATATTTCAATAGTTTAACTGTAGCTGTTCATAGCTTCTTGAGTGTGTCTAAATCCCCATGACAGACAGAGATGCTCTGTCCTATTGTTATCTCATATGCACAGTGCCAAATAGCTAGATCTGTGCTACTGTATGTATGCAGTGCTCACTTTCCAGTATATTAATAAGTGAACCTGTTTATTGAAATAGTGTTTATATACAACTTCTGTTATTGTATTTAACCTGTCTCTTCTGGTCTGGCAAGCTATAGCTAGTTTTAGCTTAGAGCTCGATAACCAGCATAGGCTAGAGCACAGTAAAACATCTAATGACCACTTCTCTTCTGGTTGTTATAGAGCAAAGTTGCATGTCAGATTCAGTGGCGGTCTATGAATTGTGGGCGCCCCCCCGACATCTCCGCTGCTCTCCCTATTGTGCCTGGCCACTTTCAGAACACTGGACACATGAAATACTATGGTGAGCATAGGCGGGGGGGGGGGATTTGGAGCAAGTGATTAGAGCCATAGGCTCTAATAGGCTTCAAAATAGGGTGGGCTCGGGGCGCAGAGCACTGTGTCCCAATCCCACCCTGTTGTGTGGCATAGCGAATTAATTTTTGCTATTTTCACACTAAAGTTCCTCCCTGCCAATCAGCAGGAAGGTCAGTGAGACCTACTCCACATAGGCCAAAGCATTAGGCGATCCAATTGGATGCTTAATGGCGGAGGAAGCCTGAGGAGCCAAGCGGACACCACTACTACAGAAGAGGAGGAGAGCCCCGCCACTTGGTAAATGCCACCGGATCGGCAGCGGGGGGTTAGTGAAGTGACAGCCGGGGGACGCACCTGGCTGCATTTGATGGGCACAAGTGGCTGCATATACTGGGCACAAGTGGCTGCATATACTGGGCACAAGTGGCTGCATTTGATGGGCACAAGTGGCTGCATTTTATGGGCACAGGTGGCTGCATATGATGGGCAAAATTTTCTGCATTTGATGGGCACAAGTGACTGCATATGATGGGCACAAGTGGCTGCATTTTATGGGCACAAGTGGCTGCATATGATAGGCACAAGTGGCTGCATTTTATGGGCACAAGTGTCTGCATATGATAGGCACAAGTGTCTGCATTTTTATGGGGCACAAGTGGCGGCATTTTATGGGGCACAAGTGGCTGCATTTGATGGGGCAAAAGTGGCTGCATATGATGGGCACAACTGGCTGCGTTTGATGGGCACAATGGCTGCATATGATGGGCACAAGTGACTGCATATGATGGGGCACAAGAGGCGGCATTTGATGGGGCACAAGTGGCTGTATATGATGGGCACAAGTGGCTGCATATGATGGGCACAAGTGGCTGCATATTAAGGGCACAGTGGCTGCGTTTGATGGACACAATGGCTGCATATGATGGGCACAAGTGGCTGCATATTATGTGCACAGTGGCTACTTTGATGGGCACAATGGCTGCATATGATGGGCACAAGTGGCTGCATTTGATGGGCACAAGTGGCTGCATATGATGGGCACAGTGGCTGCATATGATGGGCACAAGTGGCTGCATATGATGGGCACACGTGGCTGCATATGATGGGCACAATGGCTGCATATTATGTGCACAGTGGCTGCATTTGATGGGCACAATGGCTGCATTTGATGGGCACAGTGAGGCTGCAATTGATGGGGGGTTTCAGTATTTTTCAGTTTGTTTGTGCCCCCCAAAAATTTTGAGCACCAGCCGCCACTGGTCTAATTAGAAACTTCTTAGGATGGACTAAAGCACAGAGTAGATAGGCTGGCGCTGACTTCCAGTGCCACATCACAGTTTCTGAAGCTGCATTCCAGGCTGGTTGGACAACCGTTGCAGAATCTCCTCATCACCGCTGATCTTGTCTTCACGTCTCAGACACAAAGACGGATGCTGCATCATGATTATTCTCAGGGGCACTGCAAAAGGACTTTGCTGCAATATTCATCTAAGGGTATCTCTATTAATAAATATATATACCTGGATACGTGCCCTTTAAATGTATGTTAAATTTAACTAGTGTAGGTTGCTGAATTAGGCCGGGTTCACACTGGTGCACTGTGTTTTCACTTCTGGAATGCAGAAGACCACCACCCCAGGCATTCGTTCCTGAATGCATAGGGCCCTAAATGTGGTTACCACTCTGTGAAGGGTTCAGCTCTGGTTAGCTGCAGACTACCATAGACTTCAGCAGGCTACAGGCAGTGGGGCTGGAAGCTGCACCTGTGCCTACTGAGTGCATTGACATGCCTGGAAGGATGCTCAACAGCTATATGTCCTCCTTATACAAGGGGCAAAATTCATCACCTGCTGCCCATTCTTTGTCCAATCAGTATGCTGGAAGTAGGTTCTTGACCAGCAGCACTGTTTAAAGTGTAAGTAAACCCCCTATCATTTTCAGCCAAGGAAGCTGCCATCTTTGCCTCTGTTTAATCTACAACTGCCATGATGCTGCACATGTGATCAGTTATGACACCAGCCATTGGATGGTTTGACAGTTTGGTTGAGAGAACAACCAATGGGAGTGTTACATTTTTGGCACGTGCCATAAATTAAACTGTTTTATGGATGGGTTTACTTCAGCTTTAACTAAACTGCCTGGTTATGCAGTGGGGATGGGGTAACTGGATCACATCTCTCACTAAAAACTAAAATCTTTTGGCAAGTAGGGCATTTTATATCGTTTTATCTGTGTTTCAACTATTTTGCAGAACTATTACTGAAAACTAGGGATGAGCTTCGAGTTCGAGTCAAACCCATGTTCGACTCGAACATTGCCTGTTCGACCGTTCATCGAATTGCAAATGATATGGGCCGTTTGTGCCAAATTCGAGTGGCGTGTCACGGCCCATAATTCACTGCGACATCGCAGTGCATTGCTGGTTGATGATTGGCCAAGCATGCACTATGACCCGCATGCTTGGCCAATCACAGTGCCGTCTGTACAGAGAGCCGTAATTGGCCAAAGCCAGGGTGGCTTTGGCCAATTATGGCTTAGGGGGTTTAGAACACGCCCCACACCATATAAGGCCGCCTGCACCTCGGCTCTGTATGGTGTGTTCTGGCTTTGAGAGAGAGATAGAGAGACAGTGTAATTAGATTTAAGTTAGATAGAGTAGGCAGGTGAGTCAGTTAGCTGCACTTACAGTGTATTGTGTATATATATATATATATATATGCATCCTAGGTGTTGTATATATATATATATATATATATATATATATATATATATTATATACACTGTATTCAGTTTAGCTAGATCCGTTCCTGTTATTTTCTTCCCACTGACAGGCAGGCAGGTGTTTTTACAGTGTTTACAGCTACCTGAAGAAAATTGCTGGTGTTCTTCTGATCCTATTAGTCCTATTAGCTACAGTATTTACAGTTAGTGTAGTGCGTCCTCTGCACAGTGTGCACCTAAAGCTACCTGAAGAAAATTGGTGGTGTTCTTCTCATCCTATCAGTACCGCAAGCAGCTGCAGTATTTACAAGTTAGTGTAGTGCATCCTCTTCACAGTGTGCACCTAAAGCTACCTGAAGAAAATTGGTGGTGTTCTTCTGATCCTATTATTTCCACAGGCAGCTGCAGTATTTACAGTTGGCGTAGTGCCTCTTCTGCACAGTGTGCACCTAAAGCTACCTGAAGAAAATTGGTGGTGTTCTTCTGATCCTATTATTCCCACAGGCAGCTGCAGTATTTACAAGTTAGTGTAGTGCTTCCTCTGCACAGTGTGCCCCTAAAGCTACCTGAAGAAAATTGGTGGTGTTCTTCTGATCCTATTAGTACCACAGCCAGCTACAGTATTTACAAGTTACTGTAGTGCGTCCTCTGCACAGTGTGCACCTAAAGCTACCTGAAGACAATTGCTGTTGTTCTGCTTCTATTAATACCACAGGCAGGCAGCTACAGTATTTACAGTTTGTGTACTGTGTCCTCTGCACAGTATGCACCTAAAGCTACCTGAAGAAAATTGCTGGTATTCTTCTGCTCCTATTAATACCACAGGCAGGGAGCTACAGTATTTACAGTTAGTGCACTGTGTCCTCTGCACAGTGTGCACCTAAAGCTACCTGAAAAAAATTGGTGGTGTTCTTCTGCTCCTATTAATATCACAGGCAGGCAGCTACAGTATTTACAGTTAGTGTACTGTGTCCTCTGCACAGCGTGCACCTAAAGCTACCTGAAGAAAATTGGTGGTGTTCTTCTGATCCTATTAATACCACAGGCAGGCAGCTACAGTATTTACAGTTAGTGTACTGTGTCCTCTGCACAGTGTGCACCTAAAGCTACCTGAAGAAAATTGGTGGTGTTCTTCTGATCCTATTAATACCACAAACAGGCAGCTACAGTATTTACAGTTAGTGTACTGTGTCCTCTGCACCGTGTGCCCCTAAAGCTACCTGAAGACAATTGCTGTTGTTATGCTCCTATTAATACCACAGGCAGGCAGCTACAGTATTTACAGTTAGTGTACTGTGTCCTCTGCACAGTGTGCACCTAAAGCTACCTTTAGACAATTGCTGGTGTTCTGCTCCTATTAATACCACAGGCAGGCAGCTACAGTATTTACAGTTAGTGTACTGTGTCCTCTGCACAGTGTGTACTTAAAGCTATCTGAAGACAATTGCTGGTGTTCTTCTGATCCTATTAATACCACAGGTAGGCAGCTACAGTATTTACAGTTAGTGTACTGTGTCTTCTGCACAGTGTGCACCTAAAGCTACCTGAAGACAATTGTTGGTGTTCTTCTGATCCTATTACTACCACAGGCAGGCAGCTACAGTATTTACAGTTAGTGTACTGCGTCCTCTGCACAGTGTGCACCTAAAGCTACCTGAAGACAATTGATGGTGTTCTCATACTAATAATACTACAGGCAGGCAGTTGATTCTGCCAGCTGCAGTATCAGTATATATATAGACCCCAGCTTTGTGCAGCTACATCTCACTGCAGGCCATTAGTATGTCCGGAAGGCCGACAAGGAGAGGCAGACAGTCACAAGCCAATAAAAGAGGGCAAGCAGGCTCTGTGTCTAGAGGCAACAGTGCTGGTCGTGGAGACGGTGCATCCTCATCAGCACGTGGCTGTGGGACACGCTTGTCCTTTTTATCGGCAGCTGGTCGTGTTGAGCCGCAACATGCGGAAGACTTGGTAGAGTGGATGACCAAGCCGTCCTCATCCTCCTCATCCTCTCTCAGCCAGGCTCAGGGTACTTTGGCAAAGCAGCTGCCAACGCGGCCTCTTCCCTTGGCTCAATGACATCAGTTACTTCTTCCCTAGCCCCACCATGTCCTCCTGAGGAGTCCCCTGAACTGTTTGACCACAGTGTTGGGTACATGCTCCAGGAGGATGCCCAGCATTTCGAAGGCTCCGAGTAACGTGAGCCCAGAGAGAGGAGGTGCCCAAGAAGGACAGCAATCTGGCAGTCATATTCCCCCAGCTGCAGCATACTGCCAGGTTTGGTCCAGTGATGAGGAGGGAGGGAATGAAGAGGTCACTGACTCCACGTGTGTGCCTGATAGGAGAGAGGAGGAGGAGGCACATCACCAACGAGGCAGGATGCCCTCAAGGGGCCTGCTTAAGGGCAGCACACTGGCTGCATCACACCGCAGAACTCCACATGTACAGGGCGTTGCTGTCTCTGCGCCTTATTCCAAAAGTTATTTGGTGTGGGCCTTATTTGAGACGAATGCATCAGATCCCACCACTGCTATTTGCAACATATGTCTCAAGCGTATCTCAAGTGGCCAAAACATCATCCACTTGGGCACCACATGCTTGACCAGACATATGTCGACCTGTCATGCAGTTCATTGGCAAGCGTACCTAAAAGACCCACACCAAAGAACAAAGCGGACCTCTCCTTGCTCCTCATCAGCTGGGATCTCCACTATACCTTCAGTCCTCTCTGAGACCTGCACTGAGAGGAATGAAGGTGTAGAATTAGGTGTGTCACAGCCAAGTACTTGCAGGCAATCTGCTATTGGTACACCAACGTCAGATTGTACCAGGTAAATTTCCCTGCCCCAGCTGCTGCACCGCCGAAAGAAGTTCGCTCCCAGCCATCCACATGCCCAGCGGTTGAATGCTAGCTTGGCTCAGTTGCTAGCACTTCAACTGTTGCCTTTTCAGTTGGTAGACTCTGCCCTCTTTCATGAGTTTGTGGAATGTGCGGTTCCTCAGTGGCAGGCTCCCAAATGTCACTTTTTCTCACGGAAGGCGATTCCGGCTCTCTACCGGCATGTGGAAGGCAATGTCTTGGCCTCGCTGGACAGGGCAGTCAGCGGTAAGGTGCATATTACCGCTGACTCATGGTCCAGCAGGCATGGACAGGGACATTGCCTATCTTTCACCGCACACTGGGTGACTCTTCTGGCAGCTGGGAAGGATGCAGGACAGGGTGCAGTCATGTTGGAGGTTGTTTTACCACCACGCCTCCAAAATTCTACTAGTGGTGATTCTGCCACACCTCTCTCCTCCACCCCCTCCTCTTCTTCTTCCTCCATGGCCTCTTCCTGTGCTGATTTGTCCTCGGAACAAGCGGTGCTCCGTAGGTGTTCAAGCGGCTATGCAAGCACGCAGGCAAAAAAATGCCATGCGGTGCTTGAGCTGGTGTGCTTGGAGGACAGGAGCCACACTGGGGCAGAGATTCTGTCAGCTCTGCAGGGGCAGGTTCAGAGGTGGTTGACGCCACACCAGCTTAAGGCAGGTATGGTGGTTTGCGGCAATCTCCTCTCCACCCTCCGACAGGGACAACTGACCCATGTGCCCTGTTTGGATCATGTCCTTAACTTGGTGGTGATAAACTTCTTGGGCAGGTACCCAGGCTTACAAGATGTACTGAGGCAGGCTAGGAATGTATTTGTGCATTTCTGCAGGTCATGTAATGCCAGTGCTCGGTTGGCTGACCTCCAAAAGGAATTTACCCTGCCCAAGAACTGCCTAATCTGTGACATGCCCACCAGGTGGAACTCAACGTTGGCCATGCTGCAGCGGCTGCACACGCAGCAGAGGGCCATCAATGAGTACCTATGTGACTATGGCACCAGGACAGGGTCAGGGGACCTTGTTTTTTTTTCCCCCACACCAGTGGGCTATGATCAGGGATGCATGCACTGTCCTGTCACCATTTGAGGAGGCCATGAGGATGGTGAGCAGTGACAGTGCATGCATCAGTAACACTGTACCTCTTGTCCACCTGTTGGAACACACGCATGCGTGGAATAATGGACAGTGCACTTGAGGTAGAACAGCGGGAGGAAGATGAGGACTTCCTTACCTCTCAAAGGCCCCTTTATCCAGACAGTGTTCCTGCGTGCCTGCCGATCACACAGGAAGAGGATGAGAATTGTGTCAGCGTGGAGGTGGAGCCTGGCACTCAGCATCAGCAGCAGTCTTCAAGGGATCATTTACAGTTCCAAGAAACCCATGGACTTGTACATGGCTGGGAGGAGGTGGCTGTGGATCATGTCATCCTTAGTGACCCAGAGGACTCTGGACCGAATGCCTCAACAAACCTACGCTGCATGGCCTCCCTGATCCTGCAAAGCCTGCGTAAGGAACCTCGTATTCGTGGTATCAAGGAGAGGGATCAATACCGGCTGGCAATCCTCCTTGATCCACGTTACAAGGGTAAGGTTGTGGACCTTATCTTGCCATCGTAGAGGGGGCAGAGGATGAAACATCTTCGGGAGGCCTTGCAGAAAGGTCTGTGCAACGTGTTCCCAAAGACTGGGAGGTTACAAACTCCTGTTCCTGGACAGCGTGTTGCTGAGGCTTCTGTCAGTCAAAGAAGGAGCGGTGGAGAAGGTGGCCATTTGACCGATGCATTCAGACAATTTTTTAATCCGCAGCCCCAAGGTATGATCGGTTCCAACAACCATCACCAGCGTCTGTTTTACATTGTGCAGGAATACCTAGGGGCAAGATTTGACTTGGACACCCTTCCCACCGAAAATCCTCTGGGTTACTGGGTCTTGAGGATGGATCACTGGCCAGAGCTTGCACAGTATGCAATTGAGCTACTGGCCAGTCCTGCATCCAGCTTTCTTTTGGAACGCACATTCAGTGCTGCTGGAGGCTTTGTAACCGAGCACAGGGTGCACCTGTCCACCGACTTGGTCGATTGACTGACCTTCATAAAAATGGATCAGTCTTGGATCACCACCAGCTACCAAGCACCTGATGCTGATATAACCGAATAATTTTTTTTGAAATGTCAGAGCCCTTCAAGGCTGCCTGTGCTGATGCTGAGTGACTATCCTGTTATGCTGAGTGATTATCCTCTTCCTCCTGAATGATCATGCTGATAGCTTGTAAGAACATTTTTGGTTCTGGGCGCCGCCGCCAGTGGTTAAGGCCCAATTTTTCAGCCCCTGTTTAACAGGGGCATGTAATTACAATTTTTGATGCAATATTTTGCAGGAGGGTTCGTTGCTATGCTCCAGCTAGAGTATCTGTGAGGGGTTGCAGTGTTGTGGCACCAGCACCAGTGTCTAAGGCCCAATTTTTCAGCCCCTATTTAACAGGGGCGTGTAATTACAATTTTTGATGCAATACTTTGCAGCAGGGCTCGTTCCTGCGCTCCAACTATAGTATCTGTGAGGGGTTGCAGTGTGGTGGCACCAGCATCAGTGCCTAAGGCCCAATTTTTCAGCCCCTGTTTAACAGGGGCATGTAATTACAATTTTTGATGCAATACTTTGCAGCAGGGCTCGTTCCTGTGCTCCAACTAGAGTATCTGTGAGGGGTTGCAGTGTTGTGGCACCAGCACCAGTGCCTAAGGCCCAATTTTCAACCCCTGTTTAACAGAGGCATGTAATTACAATTTTTGATGCAATATTTTGCAGCAGGGCTCATTCCTGTGTTCCAACTATAGCATCTGTGAGGGGTTGCAGTGTTGTGGCACCAGTGCCTAAGGCCCAATTTTTCTGCCCCTGTTCAACAGGGACATGTAATTACAATTCTTGATCTAATATTTCACAGCAGGGCCCATTCCTGTGCCCACCAAGAGTAACTGTGAGGGCTTACAGTGTTGTGGCAACACCACCACCATCACCACCAAAGGCCCAATTTTTCTGCCCCTGTTCAACAGGTGCATGTAATTACAATTCTTGATATAATATTTCACAGCAGGGCCCGTTCTAGCACCCACCAAGAGTAACTGCGAGGAATTACAGTGTTGTGGCACCACCACCAAAGGCCCAATTTTTCTGCCCCTGTTCAACAATGGCATGTAATTACAATTCTTGATATTAATAATATTTCACAGCAGGGCCTGTTCCTGCGCCCACCAAGAGTAACCGTGAGGGCTTACAGTGTTGTGGCAACACCAACACCTAAGGCCCCAATTTCTGCAGAGTATATAGGGCAGGCCCCTACTTTCAAACATCCAACTTACAAACGACTCCTACTTGCAAACGGAAGGAGACAACAGGAAGTGAGATGAAATCTACCCCTAGGAAGGGAAATTCTCTCCTGTAAGAGTTAATATGGGAAAAACGTGTCTCCTCTCCACTGATTCTTTATCACCAATCCTTGTTTCACTAAAAACCCCAAATTTTCAAAAATCATTTGTCATTGGGACAGAAAGTGAGGTTAAATCTTCTGAAGAGGTGCACAGACAGCGAAACAAATGTTACAGGGTGATAACCCTTCCCTGTGTTTTCCAAAAAGCTTAAAAATAGATTAAAATCACTGCTCCCGAAAAAACTGTGTTTTTAAAAGTTTTTTTTGCATTGATACATGTCCCCTGGGGCAGGACCCGGGTCACCAAACCCTTTTTAGGACAATGCCATGCATATTAGCCTTTAAAATTAGCACTTTTGATTTTGAACGTTCAAGTCCCATAGACTTTAATGGGGTTCTAAAGTTTGCGCAAACTTTGGATCCGTTCGCAGGTTCTGGTGCGAACGGAGGGGGGGGGGGGGGGGGGTGTTCAGCTCATCCCTATTGAAAACACTCATACATCCACAATGGGATATATGATAACAAGAAAAGGAAAATAAACTATTTCTAAAAAAAAAAGTGTAAGATTCAGATAATTATGCTATGGCATAACCGATTTGCTGCAAGTCAGCTGCACTATGGGAGGTATATTAGCAGAGATCTGGTGACAGTGTTGCTGGTTTACATGAGAGGGCATGATCAGGATAAGAGTGAAGCAACAGAGGTAGACAAATAACTAAGAAGTGAATGCGGGTCTCTGATGACCTATAAAGAAGACAGTGTTGTCAGCTCAGTCTGCAGGAGACAGATTGCTACTTCATGTGAGATTGGTGATAATGTATTTTCTTTGTAGCTATTTTATTGAGGGTTTGCAGGACCTAAAGTTTGGTATCCTTTAAATGCAAAATTGATATGCTTGGAGTATACCTTCAAAGAAACTCTGTTTCTGAAATAAATAAATAAAAAGAAGAACTAAAAAAATGCAGCCTTTAAACATGCAGTATTAATAGATACTAGTTCTGCCACATATTTATCGCTCTCTTGCAGAGCTATACCATACGATAGAATATTTTGCATCCAATACTTCCACATACAATATGTGGGATATCTGTGTCTCCCTATTGCATGCTGTGGTTCCACACTGTGCTATGTAACTAATGTGTCCCTTTGGAGCCCCAACACACAGTATGGAACCACAGCATGCAGAAAGGGGATGCAAGCATTCAACATATCCAGTAGAGTTGGTTGCTGACGATGCTACTGCTACCATAGGTGTAGATCTGCAAGAAAGTCTGACAGTGGGGCTGGTACATAACATTGGGCCAAATGCTCAGTTTGTGGTGAGTTTGCAAACTTAATTGGCATTCAGGAGCGTTCTGTTAATTGGCATTCTGGAGTTCTTCAGTGCGTTCTGTTACTTCGTTCTAAGCAGCAGACCGTTTTCTAGCCATGTTGCATATATGTACTCCTCGTAGAGTTCGTGCTGTGCGGGGGCTTGGTGTTGGGGTCCTGACTTTGCACAAGTCCAGTCCATGAACAGGGTGGGGAGGAGTTCATGAACCAAGAATTGGTTGCTTCAGCGTGACCAGTTCTGTCATATGCCTTTGCTCCGTGAGATCCGTGAGAATAATCTTGATGATTTTAGGAACTTTCTCCGGATGACGGACCCCGTATTTCACCGTTTGTTGGCTTTGCTGACCCCCTATATCAGTAGGCAGGATACCTGCATGAGGCAAGCCATCACTCCGGAGCAGAGGCTAGTCGCCACCCTGCGGTACTTGGCGACGGGGAGAAGCCTGCAGGACTTGAAGTTCTTGACAGGCATCTCCCCCCAGGCTCTGGGAATTATTATCCCAGAGACCTGTTCTGCCATCATCCAGGTCCTGCAGAAGGAGTATATTAAGGTAAGACTTTTATCCTTTAATATCACATTTATTTGTATATAATGTTTGCTAATATATTGTATTTCTTTCCTCATTCCCTAATTACCATGATTGTAATATGCTGTGAATGTCCCCTTTCTCCTCATGCATGCTGGATTTTTATGTCATTATTTTTGTTGTCCTTCATACATATTTACCTTCACTTACCTCCCCAGCATGGTCTCCTGGCCCTATATTCACCTCATGTGGTCACTTAACAATGTATTTTATTAGCTCCATAGTAGTGCTTTACCCCAAACACCCCTAAAAAATGTTTTGAAATGTGATTGGTGCTTCAAATTCAGGCAGAGTGCCAGAGGCTTTTTTGGGGGGTCCCCAAATCATTTTGAACCCTCCCTCCCCCCAACTGCTAAGTCAGCTGATACCAATTCTCTATCTATCCTCAATCATCTATCTGCTGACTTTGCCAAACCCATACACACTATACCCATCTCTTCTGTGCTCAGATTTATAGATGAATTCCCCAGCATGTAGTGCAAGGGCCTGCCTGTATACTTTCAAATGGTACTGTTTAAATGGTACTGTTTAAAGTTTGGGTATCCTATTATTATCTTGATATGTAATAGCAGAATGTCCAAATGTGCAGAATGTACACTGTGTGTACAGTGTGTATTTATATCTTTGTATTATGACACTTCTTACCTGTCCAGTGGGCTGTCAATAGTGTAACTAAGGAGGGGCTGGCCAAAGTAACACATTATTTAGGCATTCATCTCTCAATGGAGTGGAGAGGGTTACCTGTCCAAGAGTCCCCCCCCTATAATGTTAGAAATGGCCCATGGGGGGGGGGGGGAATCTGATAGGTGTACCTTATACTTTGGTCTTTTAAAATTCCCATAAATAAATGGTATCTTGATGTTGGCCAAGAATGTTTGTGTCTAATCTGCTTTCCATGTTTATGTGCAAAAAGACACATTTTTTTTGGTTTTACTCCACAGTTTCCTTCCACGCCACAGGAATGGCAGACTGTGGCCTCCCACTTTGCCCAGCGGTGGGACTTTCCTAACTGCGGAGGGGCAATTGATGGGAAACACGTCCACATCATCCCACCACCCAACTCGGGGTCATACTATTATAATTATAAGGGGTTCAATAGTATTGTGATGTTGGCGGTGGTGTCGGCCACTTATGAATTTCTGTATGTGGATGTGGGGAAGAATGGCTGGATGTCCGATGGTGGAGTCATCGCCCAGACGGAGTTCTACAGGCATCTCCAGAATGGCAGCTTGGACTTGCCACCTCCAGAAGACAATGTGGAAGGACTCCCATTTGTCTTCATTGCAGATGAAGCTTTTGCGCTGGGGGACCATCTTGTGCGGTCATTCCCGGTGAGGACCCTCACCCTGGACCAGAGGGTTTTTAATTACCAGCTGGCCAGAGCCAGAAGAGTGGTGGAGAACACGTTTGGAATCATGGCCAGCCGGTTCCGCCTATTTCTGACACCTATCCATATGGCGGAGTATAAACTGAACCACATTATACTGGCGTGCTGTGTTCTACACAACTTCTTACGGCAACATTCTGCCAACTATGCTGGCTCAATTGGGCCTGAGGCTGGAATTCAAAATGAACCAATCCTGATGGCGCTTGAAAGTGGCCGTCCTGGCTTGCCCCCCCTGAGTGCCCGTGATGTCCGGCTAAGATACCTTAAATTCTTTGCGGGTAGGGGGGCTATCAATATGCCAGACAATGTAAAATGTAAAATATAAAACCTTTTTCAAATAAAAAAAATAAGCAAATCTTTGGTGACATTTACTGCTTGTGTTTGTTTTAGCTGACCCTGACAGAAATGTGGTGAGTCCTAAAATGGCGTGATTGTGTAACCTTACAAAGCACTGTTGGGTGTTATTTACTAAAGGCAAAGACACTTTGCACTACAAGTGCACTTGAAACTGCACTTGTAGTACAAAGTGGATTTGCCCTTAGGAAATAACACCCATTGTCACAGAAAACAGCAATTAGAGCATCACAAAAGTGTTGTAGCGTAGAGACAATAATCCACACATTCTTGATTAACAATCTTTTTAATACCTGCACAATCACATGTGCATTTAGAAAAGGTTTTTAAAACAAACCAACGTGTTTGTTGTATAACAATTTTTGGGGTCACATTAGAAAAAGTAGAAATGTCCGTTTAAGATAAAACAGGCATGTTTAAAACCCACAAGAAAGACACAAATCTTGAACTTACAAAGTTCACATTTGGTAGAACTTGAAGGCAATATCAGACATGAGTATTTACAAACTGTGTTTGACATTGCGTTCAGATGGGGTGAAGTCACCCCAGGAAAAGCCAAATTTTGAAAATGCACACAAATAGCCGAATGTCAACATGTGCTACCTGCCATCAAGGGGGGGGCAAGGGACGTGTTTTGGGGGTGCAACCCCTTCCTCTCAGCTACTTTATTATTGAGGAAGGGGTTGCACCCCCAAAACGCGTCCATTGATCTCCCGTGATTGCAGATAGCACATGTTGACACACTGTGTCTCTTCAAAATTTGGCTTTTCTCCAATTTGACAAAATATGTTACAAAATTTTAGCACACCAAAAAACAAAGGGATTTGGAGGGGTTTTAAACTCTCCCCAAACATCAATGATGTTCTTATTTTTTTGAAGAACATCATTGATGTTTTTCTTGATGTTTTCCAAGTCCCTATTACACCACATGATCTCCCCGATCAGGATCTGTGCACTTTCCGAGGTGAAAGGATTTGGATCCACAACATCACGATCACTTAAAAAGATAGAAACCAAAAAAAAACATGTATTATAAATATGCCGGCATTCATCTCTTACCTGAGCCTGTGGTCGCAGACACTCACCTGTTGTGCCAATCTCCACCACGTCTTCCTCCCCCTGCTCTTCTTGCCTTGGGTGTATTTCCCCTTCTTCCAGAGGTGGGGGGTCTCTGGTCTCCTCGGATGAGGGGTGTCCTCCAAGTCTTTTCTCCCCTATGTAAAAAAACAAATGGTATACTTAGCACACAGATATTTGATGGCAGAACTATAAATATGAAACATTGCTTGGAAGTGGGGTACAATTGTTTGTTTTGGCAGAGTTCCAAGATGTAGAATTTTTTGTGTCCTTTGTCAAGCTTCAATACTTTACCTGTTTTGTACAAGCTTCACAGATGGAGACACCCCTATAGTATCCACTGGAGCACCTGTGTGGGACCCCTAATAAAAAAGGTGTTCTTGTGTCCCACACTAGTGCTCCAGCGTCCAGATGTGTAACCAGCTGCTGAGTGTCCTCTCCTTACACAGAATCTAGTTTGCATATCATTCTAGTAACAAACACATCTACACAACCAAATTAGATTCAGACAAGTAGGCCCTAAAAAATGTAGGCAAATGCATATGGCCAAAACAATGGTGTTTTCTAGGCCGCACGAAAAATGTTTGATATGAACGAATAATGTGCCCATGAACATGAAAGTTCACATTTAGAAATGGATAACAGTTAAGAAAGCACATGGAGCAGCACAAACGTAATAAACATAAAGAATAGGAACACAGCACAACTACTTACTTTTTTGCAGCACTCTCCGTATCTTTCTGTACTGCTCATGCTCTCTTAATTTGAGGTCCGACCACCGTTTCCTGAGCTGATCTTTCGATCGTTGTACCCCGAAATTCCAGTGCAGACTCTTGACCACTTTCACCATGATCTTGGCCTTTCTGACATTGGGGTTGGGGTAAGGTCCATACTTCCCATCATAGTCGGCCTTCTTCAGGATGTCGACCATCTCCAACATCTCTCCAAAGGACATATTTGATGCCTTAAATCGTCTCTTTCGGGATCGGGATGTTTCAGGAACCAGGCTTTCCTCCTCCTCGTTGCTATAATTAGCACTCACCTGCTGTGTCTCCGCCATGTGCTCTTCCCCCACTGCGCCAAACAAAAAGGGGCGGGGAATAAACTAGAAAGAACGTCAGGGGCGGGCGGAGTTACACGCATGCGCAGTGTGTATAAAGCGTAACACGCGTGCGTAGTACGTACGATCTGTGAGCGGAGGGAGTATCGGAGGCGCCGATCGTGATAATGAAGGTAAGATCTAAACTTGGGCCTATACTGCTTCTAGATTGAGGCCTATATGGTAACAAGATTAGGAGAGTCTTGCCTGACATTAGGGTTTGTCTCGTGTTGCGTCTTGCAGATAAAATGGATGACCACAACTTCCTCCCCCTGTTTATAGACAAGTACAGGAAGCTGCCCTGCCTGTGGCAGGTGAAACATCCACAATACAATAATAAACAAAAGAGGCAGGTAGCACTGGAGAAACTGCTGGAGTTGGTGAAGCCGGTGGTCCCCACGGCAAAAATCCCCTATTTAAAAGCCAAAATTGGTGGCCTGAGGAGCACTTATCTTAGGGAGCGCAAGAAGGTCACAGATTCCCAGAGATCCGGAGCTGGAGCAGATGACATTTATGTCCCCAGGCTGTGGTACTATGAGACACTGCAATTTCTGTCAGACCAGACTGGAGTCAGGGAATCTCTCTCAACCCTTCCTTCCACTCTTGTAACAAGATTAGGAGAGTTTTGCCTGACATTAGGGTTTGTCTCGTGTTGCGTCTTGCAGATAAAATGGATGGCTTTAATGACCACAACTTCCTCCCCCTGTTCATAGACAAGTACAGGAAGCTGCCCTGTCTGTGGCAGGTGAAACATCCACATTACAATAATAAACAAAAGAGGCAGGCAGCACTGGAGAAACGGCTGGAGTTGGTGAAGCCGGTGGTCCCCACGGCAACCATCCCCTATTTAAAAGCCAAAATTGGTGGCCTGAGGAGCACTTATCTTAGGGAGCACAAGAAGGTCACAGATTCCGATGTCCAACCTGGGACTTCCAGCCAGGAAGAAGTGGAGGAGCCCAGATGGAGTCAGGTATAGCATTGTTCTACAGATTTCTGATCAATAAATAAATGATGTTTACTAGATGTTATTATTGATCAATAATTGCTGATTTAAGAAAGTGTTTTACATATCAATAGACAGTAGTGGGCAAAAATAATTGGGACAAGAATGAAAATTGCTGGGCTCAGAATGATAGTCTATTATATTTGTTAACATTCAATTTGCAACAATCATGAGCTGAAAATTGTGTGTGATTGATGAATAAAAAACTAAAACTATGTCCCTTTTTCATACACAGGAAGACCTCAGCCAGGACGAGGCTGTGGAATGTGGCAGCCAAGAGGAGGCTGTGGAATGTAGCAGCCAGGAGGAGGTGGGGGTTAGTGGCAGCCAGGAGGAGGTGGGGCTAAGTGGCAGCCAGGAGAAGCCTGGGACCAGTAGGAGCCTGACTGAATCGCAGGTTCCTCCCGTCCGCCTTCCATACAAAAGACCCAGGAAGAGGAGTCACGTTCAGGATTCAGCGCTCAGGCTCATTCAGGAGGCCTATGCGTCCCTCAGAGCCACCCCCACTCCTGAAGAGGCCTTTGCCTGCATGGCTGCCACCAAACTACAGGCCATGCAGGAGGGTCAACGCAAGCTGTGTGAGGACCTTCTGTATAAAGTCCTAAGTAAGGAGGTGAGTGGAGAAATCACACCCAATACCCACCTGAGTGAGTTGGCCCATCCCCCTCCTCCTCCTCCTCCTCCTGCCACAACTCCACCACCACAGCCACAGCGTGGAAGGAAGACCAAAGAGTGATAGCCCTGGGTTCAGTCTGGTCTGACAAAAGATACAGTCTTTTGTATGACCACAGCCTGGGGACACAGATGTCATCTGCTGCTTTCCGGATCTCTGGGACTTCTGGACCAGACTGCACTCCCTTAGATATGGACTCCTCAGGCCACCAATTTTGCTGGAAAATAATTGATGTCTGCCCTGGGGGCCAAAGGCTTCACCAATTTCTACTGTTTCTCTAGTGTTGCCTCCCTCTTTCTTTGGTTGTGAGTAGGGATGAGCTTCGTGTTCGAGTCGAACCCATGTTCGACTCGAACATCGTCTGTTCGCCCGTTCGCCGAATTGCGAACGATATGGGCCGTTCGCACCAAATTCGTGTGGCGCGTCACGGCCCATAATTCTCTGCGGCATCGCAGTGCATTGCTGGCTGATGATTGGCCAAGCATGCACTATGACCCGCATGCTTGGCCAATCACAGCGCCGTCTGAACAGAGAGCCGTAATTGGCCAAAGCCAAGGAGGCTTTGGCCAATTATGGCTCAGGGGATTTAGTACACGCCCCACACTATATAAGGCCGCCTGCACGGCGGCCCTGTGTAGTGTGTGTTCCGGCGTTCATAGATAGAGAGAGACAGACAGTGTCATTTGATTTGAGTTAGATAGATTAGGCAGAACAGTCAGTCAGTTAGCTGCACTTACAGTGTATTGTGTATATATATGCATCGCAGGTGTTGCATATATATATATATATATATATATATATATATATATATATACACTGTATTCAGTTTAGCTAGATCCGTTCCTGTTATCTTCTTACTGACAGGCAGGCTTTACTTGTTACAGTATTTACAGCTACCTGAAGAAAATTGCTGGTGTTCTTTTGATCCTATTAGTACCACAGTCAGGCAGCTAGACTATTTACAGTTAGTGCAGTGCCTCCTGCTCACAGTGTTCAGCTAAAACTACAAGTTAGTGGGGTGCGTCCTGCTCACAGTGTTCAGCTAAACCTACAAGATAGTGGGGTGTGTCCTGTTCACAGTGTTCAGCTAAACCTACAAGTTAGTGTGGTGCGTCCACCTCACAGTGTTCAGCTAAACCTACAAGTTAGTGCGGTGCGTCCTGCTCACAGTGTTCAGCTAAAACTACAAGTTAGTGCGGTGCGTCCACCTCACAGTGTTCAACTAAACCTAGAAGTTAGTGTGGTGCGTCCTGCTCACAGTGTTCAGCTAAAACTACAAGTTAGTGCAGTGCATCCTGCTCACAGTGTTCAGCTAGAACTACAAGTTAGTGTGGTGCGTCCACCTCACAGTGTTCAGCTAAACCTACAAGTTAGTGCGGTGCGTCCTGCTCACAGTGTTCAGCTAAAACTACAAGTTAGTGCAGTGCGTCCTACTCACAGTGTTCAGCTAAAACTACAAGTTAGTGTGGTGCATCCACCTCACAGTGTTCAGCTAAACCTAGAAGTTAGTGCGGTGCGTCCTGCTCACAGTGTTCAGCTAAAACTACAAGTTAGTGCTGTGCGTCCTGCTCACAGTGTTCAGCTAAACCTACAAGTTAGTGTAGTGAGACCTCTGCACAGTGTTCATCTAAAGCTACAAGTTAGTGCAGTGCGTCCTGCTCACAGTGTTCAGCTAGATCAGTTCCTGTTATCTTCTTACTGACAGGCAGGCTTGTCTTGTTACAGTATTTACAGCTACCTGAAGAAAATTGCCGGTGTTCTTTTGATCCTATTAGTACCACAGTCAGGCAGCTAGACTATTTACAGTTAGTGCAGTGCGTCCTGCTCACAGTGTTCAGCTAAAACTACAAGTTAGTGGGGTGCGTCCTGCTCACAGTGTTCAGCTAAACCTACAAATTAGTGGGGTGCGTCCACCTCACAGTGTTCAGCTAAACCTACAAGTTAGTGCAGTGCGTCCTGCTCACAGTGTTCAGCTAAAACTACAAGTTAGTGCTGTGCATCCTGCTCACGGTGTTCAGCTAAAACTACAAGTTAGTGTGGTGCGTCCACCTCACAGTGTTCAGCTAAAACTACAAGTTAGTGCGGTGCGTCCACCTCACAGTGTTCAGCTAAACCTACAAGTTAGTGCGGTGCATCCTGCTCACAGTGTTCAGCTAAAACTACAAGTTAGTGTGGTGCGTCCTCCTCACAGTGTCCAGCTAAACCTACAAGTTATTTTTTTGCGAGCTCTGCACAGTGTTCAGCTAAAGCTACCTGTAGAAGGTTGGTGGTGTTTTCCTGATCCTATCACTACCGCAGGCAGCTAAAACAGCTACAAGTTAGTTTTTTGCGAGCTCTGCACAGTGTTCAGCTAAAGCTACCTGTAGAAGGTTGGGGCTGTTCTCATACTACAGGCAGGTAGTTGATTTTGCTAGCTGCAGTATCGGTATATATATATATATATATATATATATATATATCCCAGCTTAGTGCAGCTACAGGCCATTAGTATGTCTGGAAGGCCAAGAAGGAGAGGCAGACAGTCACAAGCCAATAAGAGAGGGCAAGCAGGCTCTGTGTCTAGTGCTGGTTGTGGAGACGGTGCATCCTCATCAGCACGTGGCCGTGGGACACGCTTGGCCTTTTTTTCGGCAGCTGGCCGTGTTGAGCCTCAACATGCGGAAGACTTGGTCGAGTGGATGACCAAGCCGTCCTCATCCTCCTCATCCTCTCTCACCCATGCCCAGGGTACTTTGCCTGGCAAAGCAGCGGCCTCTTTCCTTGGCTCAATGTCATCAGTAACTGTTGGGTACATGCTCCAGGAGGATGCCCTGCATTTGCAAGGCTCTGATGATGATACTGAGCTCGATGAAGGCAGTAACGTGAGCACGGGCAGAGGGGGTGCCCAAGAAGGACAGCAATCTGGCAGTCATGCTCCCCCTGCTGCAGCATACTGCCAGGTTTGCTCCAGTGATGAGGAGGGAGGGGATGATGAGGTCACTGACTCAACGTGGGTGCCTGATGGGAGAGAGGAGGAGGAGGAGGAGGAGGCGGCACATCACCAACGAGGCAGGATGCCCTCCAGGGGCCAGCCTAAGGGCAGCACCTTGACTGCATCACACCCCAAAGCTCCACATGTGCAGGGCGCTGCAGTCTCTGCGCATTATTCAAAAAGTTCTTTGGTGTGGGCCTTTTTTGAGACAAGTGCATCTGATCGCACCGCTGCTATTTGCAACATATGTCTCAAGCGTATCTCGCGTGGCCAAAACATCTCCCGCTTGGGTACCACATGCTTGACTAGACATATGTTGACCTGCCATGCAGTTCATTGGCAAGCTTATCTAAAAGACCCACACCAAAGAATAAAGAGGACCTCTCCTTGCTCCTCATCAGCTGAGATCTCCAACCCCACTATACCTTCAGTCCTCTCTGAGACCTGCACTGAGAGGAATGAAGGTGTAGAATTAGGTGTGTCACAGCCAAGTACTTGTGGGCAATCTGCTTTTGGTACACCGACGTCAGATTGTATCAGGCAAATTTCCCTGCCCCATCTGCTGCACCGCTGAAAGAAGTTTGCTCCCAGCCATCCACATGCCCAGCGGTTGAATGCTAGCTTGGCAAAATTGCTAGCACTTCAACTGCTGCCTTTTCAGTTGGTAGACTCTGCCCCCTTCCGTGAGTTTGTGGAATGTGCGGTTCCTCAGTGGCAGTTACCCAAACTCCACTTTTTCTCACGGAAGGCGATTCCGGCTCTCTACCGGCATGTGGAAGGCAATGTCCATGCCTCGCTGGACAGGGCAGTCAGTGGTAAGGTGCATATTACCGCTGACTCATGGTCCAGAAGGCATGGACAGGGACATTACCTAAGTTTCACGGCGCATTGGGTGAGTCTGCTGGCAGCTGGGAAGGATGCAGGACAAGGTGCAGTAGTGTTGGAGGTTGTTCCGCCACCACGCCTCCAAAATGCTAATGATTGTGACACACCTCTCTCCTCCACCCCCTCCTCTTCTTCTTCCTCCATGGCCTCTTCCTGTGCTTTGTCCTCGGAACCAGCGGTGCTCCGTAGCCATTCAAGGGGCTATGCAAGTACGCAGGCCAAAAGATGCCATGCGGTGCTTGAGCTGGTGTGCTTGGGGGACAGGAGCCACACTGGGGCAGAGGTTCTGTCAGCTCTGCAGGGGCAGGTTCAGAGGTGGTTGACGCCACGCCAACTTAAGGCAGGAATGGTGGTTTGCGACAATGACACCAACCTCCTCTCTGTCCTCCAACAGGGACAAATGACCCATCTGCCCTGTTTGGCTCACGTCCTTAACTTGGTGGTGCAGCGGTTCTTGGGCAGGTACCCGGGCTTACAGGATGTCCTGAGGCAGGCCAGGAAAGTCTGTGTGCATTTCCGCCAGTCATATAATGCCAGTGCTCGGCTGACGGACCTCCAAAAGGAGTTTAACCTGCCCAAGAACCGCCTAATCTGTGACATGCCCACCAGGTGGAACGCAACGTTGGCCATGCTGCAGCAGCTGCACACGCAGCAGAGGGCCATCAATGAGTACCTGTGCGTCTATGGCACCAGGACAGGGTCAGGGGAGCTTGGTTTTTTTTCCCCACGCCAGTGGGCCATGATCAGGGATGCATGCACTGTCCTGTCACCATTTGAGGAGGCCGCGAGGATGGTGAGCAGTGACAGTGCATGCATCAGTGACACTGTCCCCCTTGTCCACCTGTTGGAGCACACGCTGCGTGGAATAATGGACAGGGCACTTGAGGCAGAACAGAGGCAGGAAGAGGAGGACTTCCTTAGCTCTCAAGGCCCCCTTTATCCAGACAGTGTTCCTGCGTGCCCGCCGATCACACAGGAAGAGGAGGAGGAGGAGGAGGAGGAAGATTGTGTCAGTATGGAGGTGGAGCCTGGCAGTCAGCATCAGCAGCAGTGTTTAAGGGATCGTCCCAAGAAACACATGGACTTGTACGTGGCTGGGAGGAGGTGGCTGCGGACCATGTCGTCCTTAGTGACCCAGAGGACTCCGGACCGAATGCCTCAGCAAACCTATGCTGCATGGCCTCCCTGATCCTGCAAAGCCTGCGTAAGGATCCTCGTATTCGTGGTATCAAGGAGAAGGACCAATACTGGCTGGCAACCCTCCTTGATCCACATTACAAGGGTAAGGTTGTGGACCTTATCTTGCCATCGCAGAGGGAGCAGAGGATGAAACATCTTCGGGAGGCCTTGCAGAAAGGTCTGTGCAACGCGTTCCCAGAGACTGGGAGGTTACAAACTCCTGTTTCTGGACAACGTGTTGCTGAGGCTTCGGTCAGTCAAAGAAGGAGCGGTGGAGAAGGTGGCCGTCTGACCGATGCGTTCAGACAATTTTTTGGTCCGCAGCCCCAAGGTATGATCGGTTCCAGCAACCATTGCCAGCGTCTGTTTTACATGGTGCAGGAATACCTAGGGGCAAGATCTGACTTGGACACCTTTCCCACCGAAAATCTTCTGGGTTACTGGGTCTTGAGGATGGATCACTGGCCAGAGCTTGCACAGTATGCAATTGAGCTACTGGCCTGTCCTGCATCCAGCATTCTTTCGGAACGCACATTCAGTGCTGCTGGAGGCTTTGTAACCGATCACAGGGTGCGTCTGTCCACCGACTTGGTCGATCGACTGACCTTCATAAAAATGAATCAGTCTTGGATCACCACCAGCTACCAAGCACCTGATGCTGATGTAACCGAATAATTTTTTTTTGAAATCTCAGATCCCTTCAAAGACTGCCTATGCTGATGCTGAGTGACTATCCCTGAGTAATTATCCTCTTCCTCCTCAATCATCACGCTGATAGCTTGTAAGAACATTTTTGGTTCTGGGCGCCACCACCAGTGCCTAAGGCCCAGTTTTTCAGCCCCTGTTTAACAGGGGCGTGTAATTATAATTTTTGATGCAATACTTTGCAGCAGGGCTCATTTCTGCATTCCAACTAGAGTATCTGTGAGGGGTTGCAGTGTTGTGGTACCAGCACCAGTGCCTAAGGCCCAATTTTTCAGCCCCTGTTTAACAGGGGCATGTTATTACAATTTTTGATGCAATACTTTGCAGCAGGGCTCATTTCTGCGTTCCAACTAAAGTATCTGTGAGGGGTTGCAGTGTTGTGGCACCAGCACCAGTGCCTAAGGCCTAATTTTTCAGCCCCTGTTCAACAGGGGCATGTAATTACAATTCTTGATCTGATATTTCACAGCAGGGCCCATTTCTGCACCCACCAAGAGCGAGTGAGGACTTACAGTGTTGTGGCACCACCACCACCAAAGGCCCAATTTTTCTGCCCTTGCTCAACAGGGGCATGTAATTACAATTCTTGATCTAATATTTCACAGCAGGGCCCATTTCTGCACCCACCAAGAGCGAGTGAGGACTTACAGTGTTGTGGCACCAGCACCACCACCACCACCACCACCACCACCAAAGGCCCAATTTTTCTGCCCTTGTTCAACAGGGGCATGTAATTACAATTCTTGATCTAATATTTCACAGCAGGGCCCTGTGAGGGCTTACAGTGTTGTGGCCACAACAACACCTAAGGCCCACATTTCTGCTGAGTATATAGGGCAGGCCCCTACTTTCAAACATCTAACTTACAAACGACTCCTACTTGCAAACGGAAGGAGACAACAGGAATTGAGATGAAATCTACCCCTAGGAAGGGAAATTCTCTCCTGTAAGAGTTAATATGGGAAAAACATTTCTCCTTTCCACTGATGCTTTCCAATCCTTGTTCCACAAAAAACCCCAAATTTTTTGGCCGGAGCTAAACACATTAAAAATGTACCCGTTCAAAATTACAAAGAGATTCTACTTAACAACAAACCTACATTCCCTGTCTTGTTTGCACCGCCTGTATACTGCTGTTCAGAGTATATAGGGCCTGGTGGCCCCACACCTTTCCTTATTTTAATTTGGGTGTGGGGTTCCCCTTAATATCCATACAAGACCCAAAGGGCCTGGTAATGGACTGGGGGGTACCCATGCCGTTTGTCTCACTGATTTTCATCCATATTGCCAGCACCCGACATTACATTAAACCCGCAAGCAGTTTTAAATGAGATTTTTTCCTTTAAAAATGACATTTTGTGCAGGGACTGTTCTAAACACGGGAAACACGAGCCACTTTACAGGCATACTATAGACACACCCCAGGTACGATATTTAAAGGAATATTTCACTTTTTTTTTTTACTTTAAGCATCATTAAAATCACTGCTCCCGAAAAAACGGCCGTTTTTAAAAGTTTTTTTTGCATTGATACATGTCCCCTGGGGTAGGACCCGGGTCCCCAAACCCTTTTTAGGACAATACCATGCAAATTAGCCTTTAAAATGAGCACTTTTGATTTTGAACGTTCGAGTCCCATAGACGTCAATAGGGTTCTAACGTTCGTGCAAATTTTCGGTCCGTTCGCAGGTTCTGGTGCGAACCGAACCGGGGGGTGTTCGGCTCATCCCTAGTTTTGAGCCCTTATTAAAGGAATTTTTGTTTCAATTATACTCGCCTATGTGTGTTTTCCTTAAAAAAAAAACAGTTTGTTGGTGAGGATTCAGGTACATTTCAAAATACAATGTGAAATTAACAAGGGACACCAACACCAAACAATCTCATTGAGATTAAATAATACAAGATATCAATGGTGTTGTGGTAGCTTGACACACAAAACACACACAAAAATATTCTGGAGTAAAAACCAAAAAAAAAACAGCCTTGAAAAAAATACAAACCCAAAAAAAACCAAGTAAACAGCCTTGAAAAAAAATTTCAAAAAATTAAAAACAACCAAAAAAAAAATTGTTCAGAATTGACAAATCCAAATATATTGAGGGAATCCCGATAAAGAATAAAGAAAGAAGTTTGTGAGAAGTCTGTGTGAATATGAGCAGCAAAACTACTTAATTCTTCTCACATTATAAAGATGAACAGAGTGTGCTGTATTAAACTATTTAAAACATTGCAGCGTGACGAAAGTGCTGTATCCATTCCGAACGCTCATTTTACCAAATCGAGCTGTTCCGTCTCGGAATTTCTTCTGAGCATGCGTGGCACTTTGTGCATCGGAACTGGTCACACACGGTCAGAATTGATGTGATCGGATTTTGTTGTCGGAAAATTTTATAGCCTGCTCTCAAACTTTGTGTGTCGGAAAATCCGATGGAAAATGTCCGATGGAGCCCACACACGGTCAGAATGTCCGACAACACGCTCCGATCGCACATTTTCCGTTGGAAAATCCGACCGTGTGTACGGGGCATTAGAAGGTAACACTAAAAGGTTAAAATTCCTTTAAATAACATATCTTGGGGATACCCTGAACCATAGCTCCCAACTGTCCCTGATTTCGAAGGACTGTCCCTGATTTGGAGCAATGTCCCTCCATCCCTCATTCCTCCTCATTTGTCCCTCATTTTGGTCTGATCTATATAGTTGTATATAAAATGCACTTTTTATCTATCAAAAAGTGTTTTCCAGCGCTAAACCTTTCATCCAATTTCTAAATTGCTGCATTTGTAAATTCCAAAAGCCAATACAAAGGAATAGTAGTGGTAAAAAAAGCACTTGTGGGTTTAACTAATCTTGTTTTTTTTTTTGTACAATTCTCCTTTAACCACTTCCACACAGGGCATTTTCACCCCCTTCCTGCCCAAGCAGCTTTCAGCGCTGTCGCACTTTGAATAACAATTGCGCGGTCATACAACACTGTTCCCAAATGACATTTTTATCATTTTTTCCCCGCTAATAGAGCTTTCTTTTGGTGGTATTTGATCACCTCTGCAGTTTTTATTTCTTGTGCTATAAACAAAACAAGAGTGACAAGTTTGAAAAAAACACAATATTTTTTACTTTTTGCTATAATAAATATCCAATTTTTTTTTTTTTTTAAACAAATTTCTACCTCAGTTTAGGCCGATACGTATTCTTCTACATATTTTTGGTAAAAAATATCACAATAAGCATATATTTATTGGTTTGCGCAAAAGTTATAGCGTCTACAAAATAAGGGGATAGATTTATAGCATTTTTATTATTATTTTTTTTTACTAGTAATGGCGGCGATCTGCGATTTTTATCATGACTGCGATATTGCGGCGGACACATCGGACAATTTTGACACATTTTTGGGACCATTCACATTTATACAGCGATCCGTGCTATAAAAATGCATTGATTACTGTATAAATGTGACTGGCAATGAAGGGGTTAACCAGGAGGGGGCACTGTAAGGGTTAAATATGTTGCTAGGGAGTGATTCTAACTGTGGGGGGAGGGGACTCACAAGGGGAGGAGACCGATCGGTGTTCCTCTGTACAGGGAACACACCATCGGTCTCCTCCCATCTGACAGAACGTGGATCTGTGTGTTTACACACACAGATCCACGGTCCTGCTCGGTTACCGGGCAATCGCGGGTGCCCGGCGGACATCGCGGCCGCCGGGCACGTGCACCGGGACCAGAACAACAGCTGCACCATCCCGCCGTCATATGATGGTGGGCGGGCAGCAAGTGGTTAAGGGGGCATGGCAAGGGGTATGTCCTATGCCTGCATACTTTTGCTGATAGGTGTCCCTCATTCCCATCTCAAAAAGTTGGGAGGTATGCCTGAACCTACCTGTGAAGTGGTGCCTTTGTAATATTTACACAGCTGACTACATCAAAATAGATTTTTACAAAGAAAAAATGCATGTAGACAAAGCAACCAGGGATCTGATTTATTTATATCAGACCCTTAAGCTGTATGAGGGCATAGTATAAATCTTAATGGGGATCCCACACAAAAAAAATGGATGTCAAAGGGACCAGCCCACAGCAGCTGGTATGGATTTTAACTACTTCCTTACCAGCCAATTCTGACACTTCTTACACATGCTAAAGTCAGCATTTTTTTGCTAGAAAATTACTTAGAACCCCCAAACATTATATATTTTTTAAGCAGAGGCCATGGATATTAAAATGGTTCCCCCTTCCCAGGCATGCCTGCCCTTAATCTATCTATTATTATAAGCGATGAGTGAACGGTTCAGCCCGAGCATAAGTTCGGGCCGAACTTTCGATGTTCGGTCGTTCAGCGAACAGCCGAACAAATGGGTTGTTCGACCATTTGTTTGCCCCCCGAACCGACCAAAATGCATTGCGGCGCTGAACAGTGCATTGCAAGCCCTGATTGGCTGAAGCAGTGAGAGCTTCAGCCAATCAGGGCACAGAGCACTGTCAGAGTCATGATTGGACACTGTCATCATGACTTTATCCAATCATGGCTCATTCCTGTCCCACAGTATAAATGTATTCTTTCAATGGCAGCCATTTTCAGTGTGATTTCAGTGTGGAGAGAGATAGAACAGCGCTCTGTTCAGTGCTATTCATTAGTTAGTGTGCAATACTGTGTTATTTTGCTTCAATTGTCAGTGTAGAATATTAGTTTAGTGTCAGTCTAGGGATAGTGTGAGTGTAGTGAGGAGGACCATCATTCAGCTTTGCATAGTGTTCAACTAGTGTAGGGACAGCTCAGATAGTTTCACTGTAGTGTAATGAGGCGGTGTCATTCATACATACATTAGTGTAGAGCAGGGACAGCTCATATAGATTCAGTGTAGTATAGTGAGACCGTGTCAGTAATCTTGACATTAGTGTATAGCTAGAGTAGGGACAGTTCGGATAGTGTCAGTGTAGTGATGGTTGAACACCGTCTATTAGATTGCGTTACTGCCAGTTTAATGCCATTTACTTCTGTGTGTGTTACTGCCAGTTTAACACCATTTACTTCTGTGTGCGTTACTGCCAGTTTAACGCCATTTGCATGCGTACTGCCAGTTTAATGCCATATAGTTCTGTGTGCGTTACTGCCACTTTAATGCCAAATAGTTTTGTGTGCGTTACTGCCAGTTTAACACCATATAGTTCTGTGTGCGTTACTGCCAGTTTAAAGCCATATCGTTATGTTCGCATTACTGCCAGTTTAGTGCCATATAGTTTTGCATGCATTATCACCAGTTTAACGCCATATAGTTCTGTGTGCATTACTGCCAGTTTAACACCATACCATTTTGGGTGCGTTACTGCCAGTTTAACGCCATATAGTTCTGTGTGCGTTACTTCCAGTTTAACGCCATATAGTTTTGTGCATCACTGTACGTTTGGCACATTATATTGCAGTATATTATAGTGTATCCATGGAGTGTCTGTGTACTGTGAGTACTCAAATTAAAGTGCACCAAACACCTCTTTACATTGATTAAAATGCATCTATGCACAGATTTCAACTTCTTTTTTATATTTACTTATAAGCACCACCCCCTCCCTTTCAATAATGTCTGGGAGGACAATAAGGAGAGTCAGACGTTCCCTTGGCACTGTAAGGGGGCCAGCAACAAATTTGTCCACAGGCAAAGGTGGACGTGGTGGTCGGTTCTCAGGCAGGGCATCATGTCCTCTGTTTAGTGAGTTTTCCCTTGCTATCCAGCCACAGCATGCAGAGGAGATGGTGGACTGGCTTACTAAACCTTCCTCATCCTCCTCATCCTCTGTCATACAAGCAGAGACAAGTGTGCAGTCCCCTGCAGTTTCCTGGATAAAGTGGATAAACCTTCCTCCTTGTCCACATCTATTCCTGCCATAGCCCCAACATCAGCCATGGAGGAGTCAGCTGAGTTATTTGACCACAGCGTCAGCCACTTGCCCCTTGATGATGCCCAGCCATTAATGGTGTTATGGTTATGCAGTAATGTGTGTCTGTCAGCTCACCTTTCCTCCTGTGTTCACCTTTAGAGGCCAGACATCCTTACCTGACTGTTTAAATAATCTTCCCTCAGCATAGCTCCACCCCGGCCTCTAATTAGGAACACTATATTAACCTGGGCATCGCAAGCCAACCTTGCTGATCAACCATTGTGTGTTAGCTTTCTTGTGTACTCACTGTGTTTCCTACGTCTGATTCCAGTTACCGACCTTGGCCTGTTCTCGACAATCCCTGTCTGCTTGTGACCCTGACCTTTGGCGTGTTATGGTTATCCTTGTCTGCTTGTCCCCCCGACATTTGGCCTATCCCTTTACTATCCTTGGTGTTCCAGCCTGCTGCCTCCTTCCTCTTCTGCTCTAGTCTACCGTGAGCTGTGAGACCCTGGGGGCCGTGACCTGGAGCCAGACTGCAGCGCAGTCCATCCTCACCACTAGAGGTTCTGGTGAACACCTGCTGGCTCTTAGACTCCGCCCCCTGGGGAATCTATGCTCTAGTGTTAGTGATCCAGAAGACCTGCTTCCTGAACCTCCCAGGGTTCAATCTGCAGCAGTCAGTCCTAGGGTCCACTACCTTAGCGGTGCACTCCTGACTCCCACGGAGTGCATCTGTCACCTGGTCTCAGGTGACCTGACAACTGGATTCAGATGTTGGTTTTGAGGTTGAGGATGACAGGAACATGAGCCCTAGAGAGAGAGAGAAACACTGGTAGACAAATTGGCATTCATGATCCCCAAGCGACACCATATTGCCAAGCTGTCTCCAGTGGTAAGGATGAAGATGGAGGAGATGGAGATGATGATGATGATGTGGTCACTGATGCGACTTGGGTGCCAGAGAGAGCAGAGGAGGAAACTGAAGGTGAGGTGGCACAACCCCAAGGAGGCCGACATCAAGAAAGCTCACTCCCCAAATCTCAGCTGTCTGGGCCTTTTTCAGCGCATCTGCAGCAGATCGCACTGTTGTTATCTACAAATTGTGTCTCAGGCACATACAATGTGGCAAAAACATCAACCATTTGGGTACCACATGCCTAACAAGGCATTTAACGTCCAACCACTCAGCCCGTTGCCAAGAGCACTTAAAAGCCCCACAAAAGGGGCACAAATCTGTCCCTCCTCCTTACCCACTTCAGTCTGCTCCTGTGAGTCATTACCTTTCAGCAGCCTCCACTGACAGGGATATTGGTATAGTACAGGTTGTCCCAGGTCCTAGCAGCACACCTGCCAGCAGCACACCACCAGCTGTAGACTGTAGCTGGCAAATTTCTCTGCCCCATCTGCTGCAGCGGAAAAAAAAATACAGTACTTGCCACCCACATGCCCAGCATCTGAATGCAAGCTTGTCAAAGATGTTGGCTCTCCAACTTCTGCCTTCCAGCCTGATGGATTCTGCCCCCTTCCATGAATTCGCACAATGTGCTGTACCACAATGGCAGGTTCCTAGTCGCTACTACTTTTCACGTAAGGCTGTTCCATCTCCCTACCATCACGTGGAAGGGAATGTTCTGGCATTATTGGGCAAGGCAGTCAGCTGTAAAATCCACCTTACTGCTGACATGTGGTTCAGCAATAATGGCAGGGATGATCTTGCAGCTCTGCAGGGACAGGCCTAGAGGTGGTTCACACCATGCCAGCTGGAGCCAGGAATGGTGGTGTGCGATAATGGCTCAAACCTCCTGTCCGCCCTTAGACAGGGAAAGTTGACACATGTGCCATGCCTGGCACATGTCCTCAATTTGTTGGTGCAGTGTTTCCTAAGTGTGTACCCAGGGTTGCAAGATTTACTAAAACATACCAGAAGAGTCTGAAGCCATTTTAGCCGGTCATACACAGCCAGTGCTCAGTTGGCTGAAATTCAGCGTGAATTCCACCTGTCCATAAACCGCCTGATTTGTGACATGCCCACCAGGTGGAACTCAACTTTGGGAATGCTGCAGCGGCTATACATGCAGCAGAGGGCTGTCAATAAGTACCTGTGCCTGTACGGCACAACGACAGGCTCAGGACACCTCTGCTTTTTTTCCCCACGCCAATGGCTGATCATTAAGGATGCATGCACTATATTGTCACCGTTTGAGGAGGCCACAAGGATAGTGAGCAGTGACAGTGCATGCATCAGTGACACAATCCCTGTTGTGTTCCTGCTGGAGCAGACCCTGCATGGCATTATGGACAGGGCACTGGAGGCAGAGCAGCAGGGGGAAGAGCAGGACTTCCTTTCCTCTCAAGGCCCACTTTATCCAGACACCATCATTCCTATGTCACAGAACACACAGAAGAAGAGAGGGGAGGAAAATGAGGAGGAGGATTCTGGCACTTTCATAGGCTTTGAAGAAGAGGAAGACATGCGTCAATCTGTAAGCGATGGCTTTCCAACCCCAGGACCCTTGGCAGTAGTACGTGGCTGGGAGGAGGAAGTTCCAGATGCTGTCATCCTGAGTGACCCCGAGGAGTCTGCTTCTCAAGCCTCTGCAAATTTGAGGCGAATGGGCAACCTCATGCTTTAAAGCCTGTGAAAAGGACCCAAGAATATGTTTCATAAAGGAGAAGGATGATTACTGGTTGGCAACCCTCCTTGATCACCATTCTAAGGGGAAGGTCTCAGAACTCATCCTGTCCCCACAGAGAGTGCACGTTGAGGACACGTTAAAGAGGACACGTTAAAGAGGATTTTATTGAGAGGTTTTCCTGACATCAGTAAGTTACAGTGTCATGGAAAACTTAGTTTTGAGTCTTCTGTTGGTCAAGAGAGGAGCGTTGGAGAAGGCGTCCACCTAAGTGAGGCATTTCGGAATTTTTTTAGTTCTCGCCGCCCAGGGCTGTCAGCTTCCACATCTCATCGGCAGCATCTGCATCGCATGATGGATGATTACCTCAGGGCCAAAACAGAGATGGAGAGCTTTCCAGCTGATGATCCACTGACTTCCTGGTCATGAGAATAGACCACTGGCTAGAACTTGCCCAGTATGCTATTGAGTTGTTGGGCTGCCCTGCATCCAACGTGCTTTCAGAACGGGCATTCAGTGCTGCAGGAGGTTTACTGATCATAGAACGCATCTGTCAACAGACTCCGTGGACCGTTTGACTTTTATAAAAATGAATCAGTCCTGGATTACCAGCTATGAAGCCCCTGAAACAGATGTCACTGATCAAGTCTTTTTGGGATGTGAAATCTCTGCAGGACTTCAAGGCTGCCCAGCTTTGAGGGTGTTCAATCATTTCATCTGAAAGAATGTTTTTAGTATAGGTTTCATGGGCACAATTAACACCCAAAGACCAATTTTTCAGCACCTGTTTGACAGGTGCATATCATTGCAATTTTTTACAGCAAGGCCAATTCTTGCTTTCATCAAGAGTACCTTTATACGGTTATGGTGGAAAGCACCCCCGACACCCAAAGAGTAATTTTTCTGCACCTGTTTGACAGGTGCATGCCATTGTAATTTTTTACAGCAAGACCAATTCTTTCTTTCATCAATAGTACCTCTATAGGGTTACGGTGGGAAGGCGCCCCCAACACCCAAAGACAAATTTTTCAGCACCTGTTTGACAGGTGCATATCATTGCAGTTTTTTACAGCAAGGCCAATCCTTGCTTTCATCAAAAGCACTTCTATAGGGTTACGATGGGAAGGCACCGCCGACACCCAAAGACCAATTTTTACGCACCTGTTACTTCTATCCAAAGTCAAAGTGACACCAGAATGTATCCAAAAAATCTCTAATCTTGTTTCCTGTGCACTACATTGTGGCCTCATCATACACACTGGCTAACAGCTGTTGCTGAGTAAAATAAAGGCAGCTTGCAGGGAAAATGTCATTTTTTTTTGTCTTTATAAATGCAATTATTGCTGCAGCAGATTCTAGACATGGTACAGATCTGCCACTTTACAGGTAGACTAAGGGGACCCCCCAGACACTATATTGGAAGGAATTTTTCATTTTTATGCTTTCACTTGAAAAATCACTGCTCATTTAAAAATGTCGTTTTTCACAAACTTTTTTTTAATAGATGCATGTCCCCCGGGGCAAGACCCGGACCCCTATAACCATTGTATGCCCAATTACTTGCACATAAGCCTCCAAAATGGGCACTTTTGATTTTTGATGTTCGGGACCCATTGACTTGTTCGGTGTTCGATGGTTCCCGTTCGAACAGAACAGGGGTCAGTTTGGCCCATCCCTAAATATTATATATGTGCTCCAACTTTGGAGAGTTTCAAAATTTATAGAACTAGGACAGCAGTACACTGGGGTGCCATGATGTAGCCTCTGCAGCTTACACATATATTTGCAAATGTGTGCAAACTAAACCCCTGGTTTTACGGTGAACTGGTAGACAGGGTTAATTCAGTCTGTTGCATTCTGGCTGGTAAGTGAGCTAGGAATTTTTCTTTGCTTCCATGTGCTCCTTGCTGCAAAGGCCAGTTATAGGTTAGGGTGGTTTTCATTTGTTTGTACTGATGCCTGTAGCTGCAGGCATCATCCCACTACAACCACTTAAACCCCAGGATATCATATGACATCCACTCGGGGAAGTGGTTAAGCAGGAACTAAAAAAAAAAAACAAAAACAAAACGAAAAAAAAAGTTTAGTACCGCCAAATCCATACCAGACCCTTATCCAAGCATTCAGCCTGGCAGGCCACGGAAGAGTAGGGGAGAGCATGCCCTCCAAACCATACCAGGCTACATGCTCTCAACATGGGGAGGGTACCTTGCCAGGTGGGAGACCACTGGCAAAGCTGCTTGTCCCCATATTGATAAAGACAAAGGAGCTCTTCACTACAACCATGACCTGGTGGTTGTGAGGTCTGTGGGCAGGTGACTTATCAAAATCTAGAAATCCCCTATGTGAATGAGTAAGGGGTACAAGCCAGGGTTGTGTAGAAGAGACCCTTTTCCCCACCAACATAGGAACAAAGTGCTTTGTTAGGGGGGTCACCCCCCAGCAAAGTACCCTCCCAATGTTGAGGGTATGTGGCTTTTAAATATTTTAAATTTTGTTGCTATTCTCCTGTATCAAGCCTAGAAATAACATAATTGTGCTAAACTCACCTTTTGGGATCTCTGATAAGTTTATCAAAACACATTCATGCTTAATTATTACAGTGGGGGGAGGCACACTATTGAACCCCCCCTTTCCTGGCCTGCCAGGCTACATGTTAAGGTAAGGGTCTGGTATAGATTTTGAGGGACACCACATTTTCCATTGTTTTTTTGTGTAGGGTTCCCGCTTAAAATCTATACCAGACTTAAAGAGCTAACTAACGAACCCACCCACTTTGTTTACACTTATTTGTCAGCTGGGGATTCCTGACTGACAATTTAATGAGCCGGGTGGAAATACGTCACTGGTTGTTAGGATGCCAGCAGCCACCTGCCCCTCAACAAGTAGGAGACCTCAGAAAAAGCTGTCACATAAATATTTCACTTCCTACTGCAGCTTGACCAGACATGCATTTAGTTTGGCTATTCACCTTTCTCCAAATTTCTGACATCAGGTCCAAATCTGGGTCAGGACTGAGCAGGTAGCATATACCTACTGGTAAGTATCATTATTGTACTCTTCAAAGGCTACTATAAAATTGAAAAAAAATAACACAGTTGACATAATGATTATCTTTCTTTAAATATAAGTTAAATTTCACATATTTTAAATGTTGTTGCTATTCTCCTGTATCAAGCCTAGAAATAACATAATTGTGCTAAACTCACCTTTTGGGATTTCTGATAAGTTTATCAAAACACACTGATGCTTAATTATTACTTTCTGAAATATCTTCAGATTTCTAGGTTGTAAACTACATTGTTTAAAAAAAAATCTCACAGTACTGGCAATTAAGATGTATTGACTAAACGGTAACATCTTGCCAACCTCATCCACATACCACCTGGGTAATATGATAACCATGGTTGTCAGAAATACAAAATAGCCATGAAATGATATATCTGCTTTGGGCAGCCATGGCATATGCTATTTACTAGTGAATGCATCTTCATCTGTTATGGTTACTGAGGAGGAAGTGAGCAAAACATTTTCTATATAGGGCTAAGTGACACAGCTTTCATGTATATATGTTATGGATTATAACCTTTAGACACTTTGCATTATAATTAATAGATTGCAAACACAATCAGCCTCTTTTCTAGAGAAGCCCTGAGCAAAAGGAAATTAAATGACATAAGTGAAGGGCAGGCATGACAGGGTTAAGCAGGACACAGGGAGAATAGAGTTTATGTAAAAGATAAAGAGATTGGTGGGTTAAGCAGGGGGGAGGAGCTAGCTGCTTGAAGAAACACATGTGTCCCTCCCCCAGCTCAGTGGTAGCATTGGGAGCGAGCTGTGAGGAGCGGCAGGACCATGGCTGAGATAGAGGCTTTGCTGGACAGGCTTAGGGTGGAAGTGGTGACAAGGGGGGTGGATGGCTGCAGGGACGGCTTACAGCGGCATTAGGAGAGGGGTCCCCAGAACTGAATATAGCAAGGAGAGAGTCCGCATGAGCTCGGCAGCCACGGCCTCCGGAGCGCTTCTCACCAGACTCCACCCCTCCCCCCAGGGTTCAGGGGCAACACAGGAGTCCCTTGAGGGTCCCCTGCGAAACAATCAGTGGTGCGCACAGCGGGGGGGGTCCTGGGAGGAATCCCCAGCATGGCCGGAGCGTGACTAGTGGGGCTGCTGGCAGATCTGCAGCCCCCCTAGGCCAGACACGCACAGGGAGATGGAACATGCGGGCTCCACCCCTGGCGTTATTGCAGCGGGGGCAGGGCTCCGACGTGGGATGCATTTGGCAGCGGCCCCAGGGCCTTTTCCATCTGCAACCGGCGACCCCCAGGTGGTGGCAGGGCAGAGGATAGAGCCAGAGGAGAGGAGAGAAACAGGCAGACAGAGCGGTGCGGGCAGCAGAAGCCCAGGAAAAGCGTCCAAGAAGTCGGTGGATCCAGAGCGTGGAGGCGCAGCAGAGATCAGCGCGGATCCTCGGCATCCGGGGATGAATCCCCCGGAGGGCTGTCAGCAGGAGCCGAAAAACTGGTGGGCGATTGATCTGAGGGTGAGCTTTCACTGTCAGAGGATGAAGTGCCGTGAAGATGTCCAGCGGCGATGGAGGCAGGACCGTCGGCTGGTGGGACTCTTCCTAGGCAGCCTGGTAAGTCAGTCTTTTCTTAAATGTGTATTGTGGGGGATGCTGGGTTGGGGGCGGGTGGTGGGATTAGGCCTGTTAGTCAGATTCCCCAGCAGCGGGCGATTCCGCCCGTTTCCCCTACTCTGGCCGTGTCAATCAGCGACCATGCCACGGCGGACCTGGGGTTACAGGGGTTTCTGGCAGGTTTAAAGGATTTGGTAAAACGGTTTGAGCCAGGGACGAACGGGGTCCCATCACTGGCTATGGCATGGGTGGCGCAGGAAAAAGGGGGGTCACGGTAGTGGGAAATCCCATTGCAGGGGTTGCGCCCATGCCTCCCACAGCAGCGGCAGCACCCACAGTGGCTGTATCAGCGGTGGTAGGACAGGAGGAGTTCCCAAGACGGGAACGGGGGAAACAGCAGGGGAGGCAGCTAAATAACAGGATCTGGTCAGGTTGGCAGCTGCTGCAAAATGTGAGGTTTATGTATGTTTCGAGGGGCCTCTTGGGGCGCACCTGAAGCCGGAGGTGAGGGAGAAGATATGGAAAGGTGAGTACGTGGAGATATTTGCACTTCTGCCACTGGAGAAATTTAATTTAGATGGGGTAAAGCCAGAGGATCATAAGAAAGAGGATGAGGAGAAGAGGAGATACAGGCTTATTCCGCGGACTTTCCAGAATTGGCTCCAGGCTTTAGCCATAATGGCTAGTGTGATAGATGAGAAGAACCCTGAACATTGTCCGGCACTGTTCTGCTACCTGGACGCCATGGGTGAAGCACATAGAGTCTACGGGGGAATGGCATGGTTGCGCTATGATGAACAGTTCAGGCAGAGGAGGGCGATACGGCCATCACTACGGTGGGATCACAAAGATATTAATCTGTGGATGCGACTTAGGACGTTGGCGAGGATAACAAGTTTTTTCCAGGTGGGGGACGGTGGCTCATCCAGCCCCAGACAATTAGCCGCAAGAAAAAAGAGGGTGTGCTGGCAATATAACGAGGGCTCCTGTAAGTTTGGGGAGTCCTGCAAGTACAAGCATGAATGCTCAGGATGCGGAGGTGGGCACCCATTGTCATGCTGTTTAAGCAAGGAAAGGGCTGTGCCAGGGAGTCTGTTAGTAAGATGGACGACACCGGTGATAATGGAAAAGATGCAGCCATTTCTCGATAGGTAGGGGAGCGGCCAGGTTGTTGAGCATGGGGTTTTTAGAGGAGTTTAGGATTCCGTCGACCCTGGTCGATGCACCTCCAGTGGCTCACAATCTGCGCTCAGCTTTACAGCATGTGGACGTAGTTTCTGAGAAACTAAGGAAGGAGGTGGTTTTGGGCCACATGGGTGGCCCATTCCCTAGTTTGCCATTACCGGATTTGGTGGTTTCCCCTTTGGGGGTTGTGCCAAAGAAGGATCCGAATAAATTTAGGCTGATCCACCATCTTTCCTTTCCAAAGGGGGATCGGTCAATGACGCAATTAACCCAGAAATGTGTGCAGTATCATACACGTCTTTTGATGCGGCTGTATTTTGGGTTCGCAAGTATGGGCAGGGTGCCCGTATGGCAAAAGTTGACATAGAATCGGCTTTTAGACTTCTTCCAGTACACCTGGATAGATTTAGGTTGCTAGGTTGCCATTGGCAGGAGGAGTTTTATGTAGACCGCTGCCTGCCTATGGGTTGCTCTATTTCTTGTGCATTGTTTGAGCAGTTTAGTTCATTTGTAGAGTGGGTGGTTCGAGACATTGCAGGATTGAATTTGATCATGCACTACCTGGATGACTTTCTGCGTGTGGGCCCAGCCTCATCAGGGGTTTGTGCAGTCCTGTTGACTGCCATGGAACACGTTGCCGCTCGTTTCAGCATCCCGTTGACCCGAGAGAAGATGGAGGGACAGACTACGGTACTGAGCTTCTTGGGCATTGTCCTGCATTCGGATGCCATGGAGTGCAGACTACCAGAGGATAAGCTGTTGGCGCTACAGGCTGAGATTCGGGGAATAATGGGACTACACAGGGTACAAGTTTGGACATTGCAGACACTATTGGGTAAGTTGAATTTTGCATGTCGCATCCTTCCGATAGGAGAGTGTTCTGCAGACGGCTGTTGGCAAGCATGGCGGGCATTACGGCCCCCTCTCATTATGTGCGACTGAGACGGGAACATAGGGATGATTTAAGGATTTGGCATGTTTTTGGATGATTTCAATGGAAGGGCATTATGGATGTCAGAACAGGTTAGCAATTTTGATCTGAAACTTTACACAGATGCAGCTGGATCGGCGGGTTTTGGTGCCTTCTTTCAAAGTAAGTGGTGTGCGGGGCCCTGACTGGATTTGTGGAAAGAGGCAGGTTTCTTGCAGAACATGTTGTTGCTGGAGCTGTTTCCAGTAGTATTAGCAATGGGGGGAGTCATTCAGAAACTCGAAGGTGCATTTTCACGGGGATAATCTGGGGGTGATGCAGGTCATCAAAAAAGTGTCGGCGGCATCCCCACCTGTTGTATGGCTACTCAGACACCTAGTTTTGTGTTGTCTACAGCTGAATGTTTTTATTTATGTGGTTCACCTCCCAGGAGTAGAAAACGTCATTGCTGATGCTTTGTCTTGTGGGACAAGTTCCGGGAGTTGGCACCGGAGGCGGAGCAACGAGGGGTTCCTTGTCCCGAAGGGTTGTGGAGAGTTGCCTTGGAAGACTATCCGGATGGATAAGGTAGTCGGTGAGCTCGGCGTCATGGGTGGCGTATAATAGGGAATGGCGAGAATGGTTGTCCCTGTTGCAGGAGGTCACGAGTGACTGGGAGGAGCAAGACTTGAGATTGATGGTACTGTACTTTGTTTTGCGTAATATGGAAGATGGGGTGTCAGTATCAGGGTTGGAAAAGAAGTTAGCGGGGCTGGCCTTTTGGTTTAAATTACAGCGTCCCCCAGACTTTACTAAAGATCTTTGGGTAAGGCAGGCAATGAAGGGATACAGGCGATCCATGCCAAGTAAGGATTCATGGCGACCCGTTTCTTTTGAGCTCTTGGGTAGGTTATTGGGGCAGTTGGTTCATACGTGTTCTTCCCAATATGAGGTGGTGTTGTTTAAAGCGGCATTTTCTCTGGCGTTTTTTGGGGCTTTTCGGATTACTGAGTTGGTTAGCGCTTCTGACAAGTTACAGGGGAGTTTAGGGTCGACCGAGGTTATCTGTGGTGATGATCGATTGTCTATATGGGTGAACAGATTGAAAACGGATCAGCGGGGCAAGGGGCAAAATGTGCAGGTATTTGCAATACCGGATTCGCCCTTGTGCCCAGTGGGGTTGGTGAAGGGATTCCTTGCAGTATGTCCTGACATGATGGGGTCATTCTTGGTACATAGGGACGGCAGTTCGTTATCAAGATTTCAGTTTATTGCAGTTTGGTGGCCCTAGGGTTGGGTGATCAAAAATTTTCATCTCATTCATTTCGTATTGGAGCTGTTACGGAGGCAGTCAGATGGGGGTTGGATGAGGCAGCAGTAAAACACATTGGGAGATTGGAGTCTAGCCGGTTTAAGTCATATGTTAGACCCCATCTTTTGACAGTTTAGCTGGGTAGTGGGGGTGCATGGGGTGTGTGTGTGGTCCTTTATATATATATCTGCTCAGGCGAACAATTATTGTTATATGGGTTGTTTCTCTTTCAGGAGGAACCCAAGGATACTGGGCCATTCATATGTCTTTTGGGGGGCAAGGAAGGTGGATGTGCGGCCAGGGGGTAGACAATTAGGCATTCCAAGAAGTGAGGCATGTATTAGGTGGCTGGGGTTTCCTGGGATGCTATGGCATAGGACCATTCCAGAAGTGCACAGATTTTGCACGTTTGGACATGCCCCCTGACATTCTTGTTTTGCATGTGGGGCTAAGGTCCATGTTGGATATTGTGCGAGATTTCAAATTTGATTTTTTGCAGCTCCGCATGGCCTTTCCAGAGATGATAATAGTGTGGTCCGACATTGTGGCACGGACGACTTGGAGATTAGCGAGGTCAGTAGAGCGGATTAACAAGGCCAGGAAGAAAGTAAACAGGGAAGGTCAGCAGGATTTGTGGTTCGGAATGGTGGGTTGGCGATCAGACACTTGGAGCTGGAAGTCAATACATGGCGTTACCTTTGTGGAAATGGGGTGCACCTCAATGCTGTGGGGATTGATAAGTGGGCTCTAGGTTTGCAAGATGGGATACAGAGAGCATTGAGGGTATGGCGGTGCACAATAAGGGTAATGGTTTTACCCTTTTGTGCTGTGGCGGGTAGTTGGTCTTTGCGGGTGAAGGAAGTAACCTTGGATACGGAAAGAGTTCGGGATCATCGTGGCATGTTGGTGGTATTCCAGCTAACGGTGGTTTAGGCTGGAATTTTGGTTAATGGGTGCACTGCGGTCAGTGTTTGGCTGTCTCGAGCTAGCATGTCAGCTGGAGGCCTATTTGAGTTTAAGGTACCGCAGCGCCGGTATTGGATCATGTGACAAGCTTGAAGTTTTCCAACACAAGTATGTACACTGATGAGTGGTGGTTTAAATGGTTGTTTTATAAAGTTATGTAAATTTACTTGAGTGTTAATAAAAAATGGCTGCTAGTGGCCAATATTTACTCCAGCTTGGCGTGGTCTCCATTCATGGGGAAGGGGAAGGTAAAGCAGAGCTGGGTATTGGTCTGGCAGAGTTGGTTTAATTATGTAGCATCTGTTATACGTCATGTCTAATTTCTAAAACCTACCAACGAAAATGACAAATGGGATTCTGAAAGCTAAAATCTGATTGGTAGTTTTAAGATAAACATTGACAGTTCTATATACTGTATACTTTGATACACATAGAGAGCTATTTTCACCAGTGTAATTTTTTACTTTACTTTGGCATTCACATACTGTATCCCTGAAATTGCTCTGAGGTCTATTGTCTCTCTTCCCTTCCAGCTGCAGATGCTGGTATCCTTGGGGTTCTATCACTTCCCCACACTGCCTACATATGCTGATCCCTTGCATGCATTTTATCCCTACTGGGGCTTAATCATAGAGCAAGAGAAGATATTTACATACAGTATATATATTCTACCCTCATTCTTACTGAAGGGTATTGGCAGGTTCCCTAAAAAGCCAGGGAAAAGGAAAATACAGTCCTGATTGGTGAAAGAATATCCTTCACTACAGGGGATAGCTTGAAGCAAAAGGAACAATGCAATAGTCACAGGATTTCTGGTTCTGCACAACTTAATTTTTTAAAATAATTTTATGTAGAGCACAGGCCAGTGATTATGCAAGAGAATGCTAATGGCCTGTCACACATCAACCATATATTGACAAAATGTGCTCTTTCCTACAGATCTGAGCAGAGGAGGAGGGTATGTGGGACAGTGCCTGGGTTGTGAATAGCGTATATGTGTCAGCTAGGTTCCATACCTACGCATCATGAGGAACAACAGGGTTTGTTAGTGATATAAAGAAAACAAACTTCATTGATCTTAATATTTTCTTTCCTGGATCCTGGAGGCTATGTAGAGCTTTGGGTGGGATACAACTTCCATTCCTAGTTTCACATTTTACCTAGTAGCCAAACTTCATTTATTAGTCTCAGCTGTCCACTTTTTATATGTGAGCTGATTGATGCTCAGAGCTTCTTATACATGTTCTCTGCTGTGGGAGCCTGCTGTGGAGTGAAAAAGCTGACTACTGACAGAACACTAAAAAGGTACAAGAGTTGCTTTATTTTTAAGAGTTGCCTGTTTGTTTTGGTAAACCCAGTAAGAGCACACTGTTATACAGGAAATTAGATGAGTTTTACATATTATTATTTTATTGGCTCAGAGGAGAAGATATTTTGTTTGTTTTATGCAATTGACTTCCCGTGCTAAGCCTTTTTGCATTGTATCACAATACAGTCTACTTAAAGTGATTGTTAAGGCAGAAGGTTTTTTTTTATCTTAATGCATTCTATGCATTAAGATAAAAAACCTTCTGTGTGCAGAAGCCCCTCCTTAGCCCCTCTAATACTTTACTGAGCCCCATCTTTATCCAGCAATGTTGCAGGAGTGTCTCGGCTGTTGGGTACTCCCCTCCTCATTGACTGAGACAGCAGCCAATGAGCAGAGAAAAGGGGTGAGGCTGAGTCACGGCTCTGTTTCTGAATGGACACACAGAGCTGTGACTCGGCTTCGGCTCGGGTGACCCCATAGCAAACTGTCTTCCTCCTCCTGTTAGTCTTGCCAAGACAGGGCAGCGAGCTTCAGCTGCCCACAGGTAAAATGGTTGCAGCCAGATTCAGTGGGGGGAGATTTCTGCAGCATATTTGCAAGTACAGAATCACATGTATATATAAAACAATATGCAAAGTGGTTGGAGGGAAGCTTCAGAATGGCAAAGTTGTTTTCATTACATAATTATGTGAGCAGACTGCAGTTCCTCTTTAAGGTAAGAAAACATGGTCTGCATGCTCTAATACCATAAGACACCCAAAGCTTCTTAATGCCCCATAAAATGCAAGATGAATGATGAAACATAATGACGGTTTCAGGGCTGCTAGATTGTTTTTTTAATTTACGTAGCCAGTGTCACTTGTTAAAGTTTCCAGACTGCAAAAGCAGGGCGCAACAACTCCATTAAATTTGTAAAAACTTAAATTAAAGCAAATAGGACCTTCCTAAATTTAAATCAGCCTTTTTGTAGCATTTTTTTTCAGTTTTGCAGTGTTGTAATGAAACCTTTGAAAAGGTCACCTGAACAACATGCATATTTATATATATTTAGTGCTATTGCCACCTGATGCCTGCTCTTCCTTTGAAATGTCACTTTACCCTTTAGTTTTCAAGTATTCTTTACTCCCCTCTTTTAGGCAGAAATCATATTATTTTTTTCATTAATTATTTTATTAAGAGCCAATGCACTTTAATTCCAATTAAATTATATTGAAAGCAATTTGCCACCTTGCTCTTTCTTTAACCAATTCAGCCCCGGAAGGTTTTACCCTCTTCCTGACAGAGCACTTTTTACAATTTGGCACTGCGTTGCTTTAACTGGTAATTGCGCGGTCCATGCAATGCTGTACCCAAACTGAGATGTGTGTCCTTTTTTTCCCCCACAAATAGAGCTTCTTCTTTTGGTGGTATTTGACACCTTGCGTTTTTATGTTTTGCAATATAAACAAAAAAAGGACCGAAAATGTTGAAAAAAAATGATATTTTCTACTTTTTGCTAAAAAAAAAAAATACAATAAACTCAATTTTAGCAATAGATTTAGGCCAAAAAGCATTCAGCCACAAGTCTCCGGTAAAAAATAATAAATAAGCCTATATTTATTGGTTTGCGGAAAAGTTATAGCTTGTACAAACTAGGGTACATTTCTGGAATTTAGGCAGCTTTTAGTTTATGACTGCATATCACATTTCTTGCAGTGCTAAAATGGCAGGGCAGTACACCCCCCCCCCCCCCGCCAAATGACCCCATTTTGGAAAGTAGACACCCCAAGGAAATTGCTTGAGAGGCATGCTGAGCCCATTGAATATTTTATTTTTTTGTCACAAGTGATTGAAAAATTGGCAAAAAATAAAATAAAAAATTACACAAAGTTGTCACTAAATGATATATTGCTCACACATGCCATGCTTATATGTGGAATTACACCCCCAAAATACATTCTGCTGCTTCTCTTGAGTACAACACTCCCCCCCCCCCCCCCCAATGACCCAATTTTGGAAAGTAGACACCCCCAGAAAATTGCTGAGAGGCTTGTTGAGGACATTGAATATTTTATTTTTTGTCACAAGTGATTGAAAAATGACAAAAAAAAATGTACACAAAGTGGTCACTGAAATGATATATTGCTCAAACATGCCATGGGCATATGTGAAATTATACCCCAAAATACATTTTGCTGCTTCTCCTGAGTAAGGAGATACCACATGTGTGGGACTTTTTGGCATTCTAGCAGCGTACAGGACCCCGAAAACGAAGCATTGCCTTCAGGTTATCTAAGGGTGTAAATTTTTGATTTCACTCCTCACTACCTACCATAGTTTTGGAGGCCATGAAATGCCCAGATAGCACAAACCCTCCCAAATAACCCCATTTTGGAAAGTAGACACCCCCAAGCTATTTGCTGAGAGGCATGTTGAGTCCATTAAATATTTTATATTTTGCCACAAGTTTCAGGAAAATTACAATTTTTTTTTTCACAAAGTTGTCACTAAATGATATATTGCTCAAACATGCCATGAGCATATGTGAAATTACACCCCAAAATACATTCTGCTGCTTCTCCTGAGTACGGAAATACCACATGGGTAGGACTTTTTGGGAGCCTAGCCGCATACAGGACCCCAAAAACCAATCACCCGCCTTTCTAAGGGTGTAAAATGGTGATTTCACTCCTCGCTACCTATCACAGTTTCGGAGGCCCTGAAATGTCAAGATAGTAACAACCCCCCCCCCCCCCAAATGACCCTATTTGGAAAGTAGTCACCCCAAGGTATTGTTATAATATTTTTTCTTCACAAAGTTGAAAATAAATTTATATTGCTCAACATTGTCATGGGCATAATGTTTTTTCTAAGGGAGTAAATTCTTGATTTCATTTCTCAATACCTATTAGGGAATGAGCTTCGAGTTCGAGTCGAACCCATGTTCGACTCGAACATCGCCTGTCCGACCATTCGTTGAATTGCGAATGATATGGGCCGTTCGAACCAAATTTGAGTGGCGCGTCATGGCCCATGATTTACTGCAGCATCGCAGTGCATTGACTGGCTGATGATTGGCCAAGCATGCACTTTGACCCGCATGCTTGGCCAATCACAGTGCTGTCTGTACAGAGAGCCATAATTGTGGCTCAGGGGGTTTAGTACATGCCCCACACTATATAAGGCCGCCTGCACGTTGACCCTGTGTTAGTGTGTTGCGGCGTTGAGAGAGAGGGATAGAGAGAGAGAGAGACAGTGTCATTTGATTTAAGTTAGATAGAGTAGGCAGGCGAGTCAGTTAGCTGCACTTACAGTGTATTGTGTATATATATGCATCCTAGGTGTTGTGTGTGTGTGTGTGTATATATATATATATATATATATATATATATACACTGCATTCAGTTTAGCTAGATCCGTTCCTGTTATTCTCTTCCTACTGACAGGCAGGCAGGTGTTTTTACACTATTTACAGCTACCTGAAGAAAATTGCTGGTGTTCTTCTGATCCTATTAGTCCTATTAGCTACAGTATTTACAGTTAGTGTAGTGCGTCCTCTGCACAGTGTGCCACCTAAAGCTACTTGAAGAAAATTGGTGGTGTTCTTCTGATCCTATTATTCCCGCAGGCAGCTGCAGTATTTACAGTTTAGTTTAGTGCGTCCTCATGCACAGTGTGCACCTAAAGTTACCTGAAGAAAATTGGTGGTGTTCTTCTGATCCTATTAGTACCACAGGCAGCTGCAGTATTTAAAAGTTAGTGTAGTGCGTCCTTTGCACAGTGTGCACCTAAAGCTACCTGAAGAAAATTGGTGGTGTTCTTCTGATCCTATTAGTACCGCAGGCAGCTGCAGTATTTACAAGTTAGTGTAATGCATCCCTCTGCACAGTGTGCACCTAAAGCTACCTGAAGAAAATTTGGTGGTGTTTTCTTCTGATCCTATTAGTACCGCAGGCAGCTGCAGTATTTCCAAGTTAGTGTAGTGCGTCCTCTGCACAGTGTGCACCTAAAGCTACCTGAAGAAATTAGTGGTGTTCTTCTGCTCCTATTAATACCGCAGGCAGTTACAGTATTTACAGTTAGTGTACTGTGTCCTCTGCACAGTCTGCACCTAAAGCTACCTGAAGAAAATTGGTGGGTTCTTCTGATCCTATTAATACCACAGGCAGGCAGCTACAGTATTTACAGTTACTGTACTGTGTCTTCTGCACAGTGTGCACCTAAAGCTACCTGAAGACAATTGTTGGTGTTCTTCTGATCCTATTAATACTACAGGCAGCTGCAGTATTTACAGTTAGTGTAGTGCGTCCTCTGCACAGTGTGCACCTAAAGCTACCTGCAAGAAAATTGGTGGTGTTCTTCTGATCCTATTATTCCTGCAGGCAGCTGCAGTATTTACAGTTAGTGTAGTGCGTCCTATGCACAGTGTGCACCTAAAGCTACCTGAAGAAAATTGGTGGTGTTCTTCTGATTCTATTAGTACCACAGGCAGCTGCAGTATTTACAAGTTAGTGTAGTGCATCCTCTGCACAGTGTGCACCTAAAGCTACCTGAAGAAAATTGGTGGTGTTCTTCTGATCCTATTAGTACCCGCAGGCAGGTTCAGTATTTACAAGTTAGTGTAGTGTGTCCTCTGCACAGTGTGCACCTAAAGCTACCTGAAGACAATTGCTGTTGTTCTGCTCTATTAATACCACAGGCAGGCAGCTACAGTATTTACAGTTAGTGTACTGCGTCCTCTGCACAGTGTGCACCTAAAGCTACCTGAAGAAAATTGGTTGTGTTCTTCTGCTCCTATTAATACCACAGGCAGGCAGCTACAGTATTTACAGTTAGTGTACTGTGTCCTCTACACAGTCTGCACCTAAAGCTACCTGAAGAAAATTGGTGGTGTTCTTCTGATCCTATTAATACCACAGGCAGGCAGCTACAGTATTTATAGTTAGTGTACTGTGTCTTCTGCACAGTGTGCACCTATAGCCACCTGAAGACAATTGTTGATGTTCTTCTGATACCACAGGCAGGCAGCTACAGTATTTACAGTTAGTGTATTGTGTCTTTTGCACAGTGTGCACCTAAAGCTACCTGAAGACAATTGTTGGTATTCTTCTGATCCAGTAATACCACAGGCAGGCAGCTACAGTATTTACAGTTAGTTTACTGTGTCCCCTGCACAGTGTGCACCTAAAGCTACCTGAAAACAATTGCTGTTGTTATGCTCCTATTAATACCACAGGCAGGCAGCTGCAGTATTTACAGTTAGTGTAGTGCGTCCTCTGCACAGTGTGCACCTAAAGCTACCCGAAGAAAATTGGTGGTCTTCTTCTGATCCTATTCGTACCGCAGGCAGCTGCAGTATTTACAAGTTAGTGTAGTGCGTCCTCTGCACAGTGTGCACCTAAAGCTACCTGAAGAAAATTGGTGGTGTTCTTCTGATCCTATTAGTACCGCAGGCAGCTGCAGTATTTACAAGTTAGTGTAGTGCCTCCTCGGCACAGTCTGCACCTAAAGCTACCTGAAGAAGATTGGTGGTGTTCTTCTGATCCTATTAGTACCACAGGCAGCTGCAGTATTTACAAGTTAGTGTAGTGCGTCCTCTGCACAGTGTGCACCTAAAGCTACCTAAAGACAATTGCTGTTGTTCTGCTCCATTTATACCACAGATAGGCAGGTACAGTATTTACAGTTAGTGTACTGTGTCCTCTGCACAGTGTGCACCTAAAGCTACCTGAAGAAAATTGGTGGTGTTCTTCTGATCCTATTAATACCACAGGCAGGCAGCTACAGTATTTACAGTTAGTGTATTGTGTCTTCTGCACAGTGTGCACCTAAAGCTACCTGAAGACAATTGTTGGTGTTCTTCTGATCCTATTAATACCACAGGCAGGCAGCTACAGTATTTACAGTTAGTGTACTGTGTCCTCTGCACAGTGTGCACCTAAAGCTACCTGAAAACAACTGGTATTGTTCTGCTCCTATTAATACCACAGGCAGGCAGCTACAGTATTTACAAGTTAGTATACCGTGTCCTCTGCACAGTGTGCACCTAAAGCTACCTGAAGACAATTGCTGTTGTTCTGCTCCTATTATTACCACAGACAGGCAGCTACAGTATTACAGTTAGTGTACTTGTGTCCTCTGCATAGTGTGCACTTAAAGCTACCTGAAGACAATTGTTGGTGTTCTTCTGATCCTATTAATACCACAGGCAGGCAGCTACAGTATTTACAGTTAGCGTACTGTGTCCTTTACACAGTGTGCACCTAAAGTTACCTGAAAACAGTTACTGTTGTTCTGCTCCTATTAATACCACATGCAGGCAGCTACAGTATTTACAGTTAGGTGTACTGTGTCCTCTGCACAGTGTGCACCTAAAGCTACCTGAAGACAATTGCTGGTGTTCTCTTGCTAATAATACTACAGGCAGGCAGTTGTTTCTGCTAGCTGCAGTATCAGTGTATCTCTCTCTCTCTCTCTCTCTCTCTCCTCTCTCTCTCTCTCTCTCTCTCTCTCTCTCTCTCTATCTATATCTATATCTATATCTATATATATATATATACTATATATAAACTACTACTACTACAAATATATAAACTATAATAGATATATCCCAGCTTTGTGCAGCTACATCTCACTGCAGTCCATTAGTTATGTCTGGAAGGCCAACAAGGAGAGGCAGACAGTCACAAGCCAATAAAAGAGGGCAAGCTTGCTCTGTGTCTAGAGGCAACAGTGCTGGTCGTGAAGATGGTGCATCCTCATCAGCACGTGGCCGTGGGACACGCTTGTCCTTTTTTTCAGCAGCTGGCCATGTTGAGCCGCAACATGCGGAAGACTTGGTAGAGTCAATGACCAAGCCGTCCTCATCCTCCTCATCCTCTCTCAAACAGGCTCAGGGAACTTTGTCTGGCAAAACAGCTGCCAACACAGCCTCTTCCCTTGGCTCAATGCATCAGTTACTCCTTCCCTAGCCCCACCATGTCCTCCTGAGGAGTCCCCCAAACTGTTTGACCACAGTGTTGGGTACATGCTCCAGGAGGATGCCCAGCATTTTGAAGGCTCCGATGATGGTACCCAGCTAGAGGAAGGCAGTAACATGAGCCCAGAGAGAGCCCAAGAAGGACAGCAATCTGGCAGTCATGTTCCCCAAGCTGCAGCATACTGCCAGGTTTGCTCCCGTGATGAGGAGAGAGGGGATGATGAGGTCACTGACTCTATGTGGGTGCCTGATAAGAGAGAGGAGGAGGAGGGAGGCACATCAACAGCGAGGCAGGGATGCCCTCCAGTGGCCAGAATTAAGGGTATCACACCGACTGCATCACACTGCAGAGCTCCGCATGTGCAGGCGCTGCTGTCTCTGCGTGTTATTCCAAAAGTTCTTTGGTGTGGGGCCTTTTTTTGAGACAAGTGCATCAGATCCCACCACTGCTATTTGCAACATATGTTCTCCAGCGTATCTCGCGTGGCCAAAACATCACCCGTTTGGGCACCACATGCTTGACCAGACATATGTCGACCTTGCCATGCAGTTCGTTGGCAAGCATACCTAAAAGATCCACACCAAAGAGGAACCTCTCCTTGCTCCTCATCAGCTGGGATCTCCAATCCCACTATACCTTCAGTCCTCTCTGAGACCTGCAATGAGAGGAATGAAGGTGTAGAATTAGGTGTGTCACAGCCAAATACTTGCGGGCAATCTGCTATTGGTACACCGATGTCAGATTGTACCAGGCAAATTTCCCTGCCCAAGCGGCTGCCCCGCCAAAAGAAGTTTGCTCCCAGCCATCCACATGCCCAGCGTTGAATGCTAGCTTGGCTAAATTGCTAGCACTTCAACTGCTGCCTTTTCAGTTGGTAGAGTCTGCCTCCCCTTCCGTGAGTTTGTGGAATGTGCGGTTCCTCAGTGGCAGGTTCCCAAATGCCACTTTTTCTCACGGAAGGCAATTCCGGCTCTCTACCAGCATGTGGAAGGCAATGTCTTGGCCTCACTGGACAGGGCAGTCAGCGGTAAAGTGCATATTACCGCTGACTCATGGTCCAGCAGGCATGGACAGGGACGTTACCTATCTTTCAACCGGTGCACTGGGTGACTCTTCTGGCAGCTGGGAAGGATGCAGGACAGGGTGCAGTAGTGTTGGAGGTTGTACCGCCACCCCGCGCCTCCAAAATTCCACTACTGGTGATTCTGCCACACCTCTCTCCTCCACCTCCTCCCTTTCTTCTTCCTCCATGGCCTCTTCCCATGCTGATTTGTCCTGGGAACCAGTGGTGCTCCATAGCCATTCAAGGGCTACGCAAGCATGCAGGCAAAAAGATGCCATACGGTGCTTGAGCTGGTGTGCTTGGGGGGACAGGTGCCACACTGGGGGAGAGATTCTGTCAGCTCTGCAGGGGCAGGTTCAGAGGTGGTTGACCGCCACACCAGCTTAAGGCAGGTATGGTAGTTTGCGACAATGGCACCAACCTCCTCTCCGCCCTCTGACAGCTACAACTGACTCATGTGCCCTGTTTGGCTCACGTCCTTAACTTGGTGGTGCAGCGGTTCTTGGGCGGGTACCCGGGCTTACAGGATGTCCTGAGGCAGGCCAGGAAAGTGTGTGCATTTCCGCAGGTCATATAATGCCAGTGCTCGGCTCGCTGACCTCCAAAAGGAATTTAACCTGCCAAGAACTGCCTAATCTGTAACATGCCCACCAGGTGGAACTCAACAATGGCCATGCTGCAGCAGCTGCACATGCAGCAGAGGGCCATCAATGACTACCTATGCAACTATGGCACCAGGACAGGGTCAGGGACCTTGTTTTTTTTTTCCCCACACCAGTGGGCTATGATCAGGGGTGCATGTACTGTCCTGTCACCATTTGAGAAGGCCACGATGATGGTGAGCAGTGACAGTGCATGCATCAGTGACACTGTACCTCTTGTCCACCTGTTGTAGCACACACTGCGTAGAATAATGGATAGGGCACTTGAGGCAGAACAGAGGGAGGAAGAGGAGGGCTTTCTTACCTCTCAAGGCCCCCTTTATCCAGACAGTGTTGCTGCGTGCCCGCCAATCACACAGGAAGAGGATGAAGAGGAGGAGGATTGTGTCAGCATGGAGGTGGAGCCTGGCACTCAGCATCAGCAGCAGTCTTCAAGGGATCATTTAAAGTCCCAAGAAACCCATGGACTTGTACGTGGCTGGGAGGAGGTGGCTGCGGATCATGTCGTCCTTAGTGACTAAGAGGACTCTGGACCAAATGCCTCAGCAAACCTACGCTGCATGGCCTCCCTGATCCTGCAAAGCCTGCGTAAGGATCCTCGTATTCGTGGTATCAAGGAGAGGGATCAATACTGGCTGGTAACCCTCCTTGATCCACATTACAAGGGTAAGGTTGCGGACCTTATCTTGCTGTCGCAGAGAAGCAGAGGATGAAACATCTTCGGGGGGCCTTGCAGAAAGGCCTGTGCAACGCATTCCCAGAGACTGGGAGGTTACAAACTCCTGTTCCTGGACAACGTGTTGCTGAGGCTTCGGCCAGTCAAAGAAGGAGCGGTGGAGAAGGTGGCCATCTGACTGATGCATTCAGACAATTTTTTATTCTGCAGCCCCAAGGTATGATCGGTTCCAGGAACCATCGCCAGCGTCTGTTTTACATGGTGCAGGAATACCTAGGGGCAAGATTTGACTTGGGCACCTTTCCCACCGAAAATCCTCTGGGTTACTGGGTCTTGAGGATGGATCACTGGCCAGAGCTTGCACAGTATGCAATTGAGCTACTGGCCTGTGCTGCATCCAGAGTTCTTTCGGAATGCACATTCAGTGCTGCTGGAGGCTTTGTAACCGATCACAGGGTGCGCCTGTCCACCGACTCGGTCGATCGACTGACCTTCATAAAAATGAATCAGTCTTGGATCACCACCAGCTACCAAGCACCTGATGCTGATGTAACCGAATAATTTTTTTTGAAATGTGAGATCCCGTCAAGACTGCCTATGCTGATGCTGAGTGACTATCCTGTTATGCTGAGTGATTATCCTCTTCCTCCTGAATGATCATGCTGATAGTTTGTAAGAACATTTTTGGTTCTGTGCGCTGCCACCAGTGGCTAAGGGGTTGCAGTAATGTGGCACCAGAACCAGTGCCTAAGGCCCAATTTTTCAGCCCCTGTTTAACCGGGGCATGGAATTACAATTTTTGATGCAATACTTTGCAGCAGGGCTCGTTCCTGCGCTCCAACTATAGCATCTGTGAGGAGTTGTAGTGTTGTGGCACCAGTGCCTAAGGCCCAATTTTTCTGCCCCTGTTCAACATGAACATGTAATTACAATTCTTGATGTAATATTTCACAGCAGGGCCCATTCCTGCACCCACCAAGAGTAACTGTGAGTGCTTACAGTGTTGTTGCAACACCACCACCACCACCACAAAAGTCCCAATTTTTCTGCCCCTGTTCAACAGGGACATGTATTTACAATTCTTGATCTAATATTTCACAGCAGGGCCCATTCCAGCGCCCACCAAGAGTAACTGTGAGGACTTACAGTGGTGTGGCAACACCACCACCACCACCACCAAAGGCCCAATTTTTCTGCCCCTGTTCAACAATGGCTTGTAATTACAATTCTTGATCTAATATTTCACAGCAGGGCCTGTTCCTGAGCCCACCAAGAGTAACTGTGAGGGCTTACAGTGTTGTGGCAACACCTAAGGCCCCAATTTCTGCAGAGTATATAGGGCAGGCCCCTACTTTCAAACATCCAACTTACAAACGACTCCTACTTGCAAATGGAAGGAGACAACAGGAAGTGAGATGAAATCTACCACTTAATATTGGAAAAACTTGTCTCCTCTTCACTGATGCTTTATCACCAATCCTTGTTTCACTAAAAACCCCACATTTTCAAAAAACATTGGTCATTGGGACAGAAAGTGAGGTGAAATCTTCTGAAGAGGTGCACAGACAGCAAAACAAATGTTACAGGGGTGATAACCCTTCCCTATGTTTTCCAAAAAGCTTAAAATAGATTTTTTGGCTGGAGCTACACTTTTTTGCTTCCATCATGAAAGAGGTAAAAGAAAACAAACAATATAGAAGAAATAAGGTTAATGTTGCAAAGTTAACAAACTTATTAAGAAAGGGATCATTGAACCGATCCATTTGCAGACGTAACTGCTATTTAGGTGGTGGCAGGGAGAAGACAGGGATCAAACTTGGACACCCTGTTTCCGGAGAGAAGAGATGATATTGGTCGTGGTGTACTCATGCATTTTCACCGGCAGATTTTTTTGAGGAGCGTTTGCGGGAGACCACTTGCCAGTCCTCTTGTATTGGAGAAGGTGTAGAAGCTTGGGCAAGCGGTGGAGTAAGGGCTGGTAGAATGCCCCATTGTCGCAATGCTGCGATGCCTTCATCCAATGTGGAAATCAGGATTGACGTACCATTATGAGTAGCGGACAGCTTGGCGGGGTATTTCCACTTGTGAGCAATGTTGTGGTTTCTTAGAGCCTTAGTGATGTTGCGACGTTGTTGGAGAGTGTGTCTGGATAGGTCAGGTAACAGCTGCAGCTCAGCGTATTGTGGGTGTCTGCTGTCAGGTTTGCGAGACACTATCAGGAGTTGTTCCTTGATATGGTAGTAGTGCACCCTGAGTAATACATCCCTGGGAGTATTTTCTGGGAGGAAGGATGGTTTGGGGATGCGGTGGATACGATCCACAATGAGATCTTGTGGAGACAGGGATGGGATTAGAGTGGAAAAGAGCGCTTGGGTATATGCCAGTAGTTGTGTAGCAGGGATCGATTCAGGTATCCCCCTAATCTTTAGATTGTTCCTTCTGGAACGGTCTTCCAAATCTGCTACTTTTGACTTCAGCCATGCGATTTCTTCAGTGTGATTGCTGTGTGCATCCACCATTGTATTAAAGGATGAGGTAAAATCACTCATACTGTGTTCAATGTGGTCTACTCTGTTACCCAGGGCCTGCACTTCCCTCTGGCAGTGGTTTATTCCTGCTGTCATATCAGCATGTAATGAGGCTTTTAATGACAGTAACACGTCCTTCAGGACTGTATCAGACACCGGTTTGTCAGAGGTGGGGAAAGCTGCTATAGGGTCTGGTGTGTGGGATGCAGCTGGCGCTTCAGTGGTGTGAGGCCTGCTTACCTCCATGTCAGGGTCCATCAGCGGTCTTACAGGGGAAACAGTTCTTTGTTTTTGCTTCGCCGGACTCCTGGTGGATGGACTAGAGGTCCCAGAAGAAGACCCGCTTTCCGTACGGGTGTTTCGCTGTTCGTTTTGAGGGCTGGAGCGGCCGTTCGGTGTGGATGCTGCTCGCTGTGCTTTCTGGCTCAGCCTCGCGCCGGCGCCATTTTGGTGATGATCGCGCGCCTGGAAGAAATCTTGCATTTTCTGCAGATTTTGTTGGATTTTTCTGTGCCTAGGCATAACGGCTGGCTCAGTGGGTTCCAGGGATCCCGTGGATGATTTTTTGGGTCTGGATGTTGCCGGTGAGCGTGGATGGATGCGGATTCTCTCCGGCGGCCGAGTGGAGCTCCTACAGTAAGCGTCCATGTTGGAGCTCGGTCGCCACGCCCCCCTGGCTGGAGCTACACTTTAAAAATGTACCAGTTCAAAATTACAAACAGATTCTACTTAACAACAAACCTACAGTCCCTGTCTTGTTTGCACCGCCTGTATACTGCTGTTCAGAGTATATAGGGCCTGGGGGCCCCACGCCTTTCACTTTTTTTTCACTTTAAGCATCATTAAAATCACTGCTCATACAAAAACGTCCGTTTTTAAAACTTTTTTTGCATTGATACATGTCCCCTAGGGCAGGACCCGGGTCCCCAAATCCTTTTTAGGACAATAACATGCATATTAGCCTTTAAAATTAGCACTTTTGCTTTCAAACATTCGAGTCCCATAGACTTTAATGGGGTTCTAAAGTTCGTGCAAACTTTTGGTCAGTTCGCAGGTTCTGGTGCAAACCGAACCAGGGGGTGTTCGGCTCATCCCTACTACCTATCACAGTTTTGGAGGCCATGAAATGCCTAGATAGCACAACCCCCCCTCCCAAATGACCCCATTTTGGAAAGTAGACTCCCCAAGCTATTTGCTGAAAGGCATGTTGAGTATTTTGCAGATCTCGCTTTTTGTCACAAAGTTTTGAAAATTGAAAAAAGAAAAAAAAAACTTTTCTTTCTTCATTTTCCAAAACAAACGAGAGCTGCAAAATACTCACCATGCCTCTTAGCAAATATCTTGGGGTGTATATTTTCCAAAATGGGGTCATTTGGGGAGTTTGTACTATCTTGACATTTCAGGGCCTCCGAAACTGTGATAGGTGGCAAGGAGTGAAATCACTATTTTATGCTCTTAGAAAGGCGGTGATCGGTTTTTGGGGTCCTGTACGTGGCTAGGCTCCCAAAAATCCTACCCATGTGGTATTCCCGTACTCAGAAGAAGCAGCAGAATGTATTTTGGTGTGTCATTTCACATATGCCCATGGTATGTTTGAGCAATATATCATTTAGTGACAACTTTGTGAAAAAAAAAATTGTAATTTTCCTGAAACTTGTGGCAGAGTATAAAATATTCCATGGACTCAACATGCCTACTTTCCAAAATGGGGTGATTTGGGGGGGGGGGGGGGGTACATACCAGTACGTTGCTGGTCCTTGTTGGGCATATATTGTAATATTGTTGGGTTGAACAAAAAAAAGAGATTGAGCGGTGGTTATGCCCACCATTAGAATACCGCCCTGCATCCTCCCACTTCTAACGATGGGCATACATGCACTGTTTTTTTTAACTATGGTGGTAAAATCACTTCCTACAGTGCTGGAGTTGCTGATTTACGTATCGCGAGAGCAAACGCTGTTGCTGTCAAGATAATTAAATCAGTGCTGCAGCTGAATGGTGTACCTTTTAAAGCAAACAATGGTAACAATAAAACATTAACTCAATAAAAACAACAACAATCTGCGCCAAAAAAAAGAGTAAAAAAATATATGCCAAAGCATGGGGGAAATCCGCCCCTCCACCCCTGCTACCATGCTTGGCATATATGCCTCTTTTTTTTTTAACTGAGGTGGTGAAATCACCCCCTAAGTGCTGGAGTCACTGATTTATGTATCGTCAGAGCAAACGCTATTGCAGTCAAGATAAATAAATCAATGCTGCAGCTGAATGGTGTACCTGAAAAGAAAATAATGGTTAACAATAAAACACAGTAAACAGTAAAGTATAAAATAATTACAAAGCTAAAAAGCAAACTTGATAAAACATAGTAACAATAAAACATTACAGTTAAGCATAAAATACAATAAAAAAAGCAGAACAATAGAGAGAGAATAGAGTGAGAGAGAAGAACAATAAAATGACAACTTATTTTTGGCTTTTTTATTTCATTTTTTTTTTTTTTTTTTACCTTTTTATTTTTTTACACTTTTATTTGTAACTGTAACTGTAAGTGTGCCCTAGTCTGTGCAATGCTGTACCCTACGCTAATACTCCCAAGTGTGTGGTAGCGTTCAAAACATTCACCGATGCAAAGGACCAGGTTGGCCAGGACAGGAGGGACAAAGAATACCTATATCCACGTTTCCTAAAGACACAACATTTTCTTTGGGGTGGTAGGGGTACCAGGGATGACATAGGGAAAATGCCTCTCATGCACTAAATTTGCATTGGAAAGGTGGGGCACAGCACCGTCTGGAAACAGAAGGGCTGTGATAATCTCTTCCTGGAAATTAAGGAAGGGATCCAGTTCATCCTGGTGCTTTGTATAGCACATAAGCGTTCAGCAGAGCCAATTGGAATAAGTATATAGACACTTTTTTGTACCAGCATCTGGCCTTACGGGCAATTAGGTATGGCACCAACAACTGGTCGTTGAGGTCCACCCCTCCCATATTAAGGCTGTATTCATGGACACAGAGGAGTTTCCCCCACAACACCAGTCGCCATTTGAATTTGGACTGTCGTATTGGCGTGAAGGGAGGACAGAATGAAAACATTCTGATTATCCCCCCACTTTACTGCGAGCAAATTATTACTTCTCAAGCAGGATCTCTCCTCCAGTCTAAGTCGGGACTCTACAAGCTGCTGGGGTAAGCTCCAGTGATTAGACCTCATGGTGCCACAAGCGCCAATTTCATGATCAAACAAGTGACTAAAAGTGGCACGCTTGTGTAATAATTGTCCACGTACAAGTGGTACACCTTTCCAATAAGGGTGACACCAAGTCCCACGCAATCTTACCAGTGCTCACTATGTAGTTTGAGCAGTTCTCTGGCTCCACGTGACTATCTTTTCCCTCGTAAACCAAAAAACTATATGTATTAACCTGTTGCCCTGTCACAGAGCTTATATATTCTGACCCCATATCTGGCACGAGAGAACACGGGGGTAAAAAAGAACCCAGAAGGCTCTGCTTAACTATATTGTAACAACAAGCAGAGGTTCAATAATATCTGTGCCTGTGTATAGTGAAAGTAATTGCTAACACCCGTAGCACTAAGCCTATAATGGGGGTGCGCTCCCCCCAAATTAATTATACATATCAAAAAAAGGGGGGGGGAGAAATGGAATTGGGAACCAATTCCAAACAAAAGCAATTCATCAAAGAGGAGCAGGCAATTAACAAAAATATGAATAAGGTTAATTAGTAACTCACTTGAACACCAATTAATTATAAATAATTAAAAACAGGTACCACCACCAATTCATAAAATAGACAACGTTGTCTTGGACAAACACAGATGGCCACCACACACAGAAACCATGTACACCTCCTATCAAATGAATATAAGATGATATATCCTATTGGGTCATCTAGTAGGAAACTAATTATCCTGATAAGTGTCAGCGTCCAGGCTGATTGCAAATAAAAGGAAGGTGGATGATAAATGCAGCCTGTATGGGATCAACGTCCCAGTATGCAAAATGTCAATAAGGGGAACCATGACAATGACCAACTTAGCATCAATGCATTAAGAATTTCAGTCAGCTGTGTCAGATAAATCATCGGTGCATTTAGGGGAAAACTGAATATAAACAATCAATCCCAATAGTAGGGGTGTAGAGGTAGGATCTCACCCAATTGTAGGCACTGGAATGTGACACCCGGTCAGATGAAAAAGCCGTATCTTGCTCGAGCCGTCCCCGGGTATCGGTCAAAATTTCTTCCATCCAGATGCATAGTATTGCCTGTGAAGTCCAGCTGGTATATGAGCGGGGAGCATGCACTTGACTGGTAAGATGCAGTGAGCGATACGATGCATACATTCATCTAGTTCCCAGGGCTCATGTGGATGACCTCACAGAGGTGCGAAGGAGTTCCCTGGGCAGGTGGGTGGGTCTGTGGATGTGCTATGGAGAGCGTGATGGCGTCATGCTGACACGTTCATCCATCACTCGGATTTCTTCAGAGCATGCGCCGTAGCAGAGACATTCACCTTAAATAGCTAAAACTTAAACTACGTAGATACGTTGGCTTCTGGTTGTCTCGGCAACGGCGCAACTAATTGACAGCCATACGTACGTAAAGAACAGCGCAAATGGATGAAATATAAACAGTAATAAGGAAATAAATAAGTGGTTATGGAAAGAAAAAAAAGAAAAGAAAAGAAAGAGAAAGAAAATAGATTTGAACCATCCAGTGAATAATGGGTAGTAAATGGGGGAATTGACACGGATGTAAGCAAGGACCCGGCATCGGGGGATAGATCCCATTGTAACTGGCCGGGATTAAGGTGTAAGAAACACGGAGAGGTTACACTCATTGTTTAACCCAAGCGGATGCATGCTATTTAAATTATAGATCCACATTTTTTCTTTTTGACAAAGAATTCTGTCAAAATCCCCCCTCCTAAGGGGAAGGTTCAGCTTATAGATACCCTTAAATGTGCGTCTGGAAGGATTCCCACCATCGGACCGATTCTGACGGGAAGAAACAATTTAAAATACATAACTTCATCAACTGCAACAACTACCAGAGTGATTTACATGCTCACTTGCCCTGTGGGAAAAAATATGTGGGCAAGACCAAGAGACAACTCAGGGTCATAATCGGTGAGCATGTCCAAAGCATCCTCAGTAAGGACGATGAGCGCCCCATCCCCCTGCATTTCCTTAAATTTCATGGTGGGAATCCTTCCGGACTCACATTTAAGGGTATCTATAAGCTGAACCTTCCTCTTAGGAGGGGGATTTTGACAGAATTCTTTGTCAAAAAGAAAAAATGTGGATCAATAATTTAAATAGCATGCATACGCGTGGGTTAAACAATGAGTGTAACCTCTCTGTGTTTCTTACACCTTAATCCCAGCCAGTTACAATGGGATCTATCCCCCGGTGCCGGGTCCTTGCTTACATCCGTGTCAATTCCCCCATTTACTACCCATTATTCACTGGATGGTTCAAATCTATTTTCTTTCTCTTTCTTTTCTTTTTCTTTTTTTTCTTTCCATAACCACTTATTTGTTTCCTTATTACTGTTTATATTTCATCCATTTGCGCTGTTCAAATTTTGCTTTTACTCTGTGGATTTCTCTGCACCCACAGACCGGCCCGTCGTCCATGTATTGTTCTTTACGTACGTATGGCTGTCAATTAGTTGCACCGTTGCCGAGACAACCAGAAGCCAACGTATCTTCATGGTTTACGTTTGGGCTATTTAAGGTGAATGTCTCTGCTACGGCGCATGCTCTGAAGAAATCCGAGTGATGGATGAAATGCGTCAGCAAGATGCCATCACGCTCTCCATAGCAAATCCACAGACCCACCCACCTGCCCAGGGAACTCCGTCCGCACCTCCATCCACATGAGCCTGGGAACTAGATGAATGTACGCATTGTACTGCTCACTGCATCTTACCAGTCAAGTACCATGCTCCCCGCTCATTACGAGCTGGACTCCACAGGCAATACTATGCATCTGGATTGAAGATAGTTTGACCAGATACCCGGGGACGGCTCGAGCAAGATACGGCTTTTTCATCTGACCAGTGTCACATTCCAGTGCCTACAATTGGGTGAGATCCTACCTCTACACCCCTACTATTGGGATTGATTGTTTATATTCAGTTTTCCCCTAAATGCACTGATGATTTATCTGACACAGCTGTCCATCTAAGGCTGCTCCATTTCTCCAGCACCCACGGTCACTCATATAGAGGTCTTCCTCCCTTGCAATCTGTTTTCCACGGCAATATATGTCTATGGTGAACCCTGCACACTAGGACTGTAATTCTCAATGCATTGACGCTAAGTTGGTCATTGTCAGTTCCCCTTATTGACATTTTGCATACTGGACGTTGATCCCATACAGGCTGCATTTACCAACCACCTTCCTTTTATTCACAATCAGCCTGGACGCTGACACTTATCAGGATAATTAGTTTCCTACTAGATGACCCAATAGGTGATATCATCTTGTATTCATTTGATAGGAGGTGTGCATGGTTTCTGTGTGTGGTGGCCATCTGTGTTTGTCCAAGACAACGTTGTCTATTTTATGAATTGGTGGTGGTACCTGTTTTTAATTATTTATATTTGATTGGTGTTCAAGTGAGTTACTAATTAACCTTATTCATATTTTTGTTAATTGCCTGCTATTCTTTGATGAATTGCTTTTGTTTGGAACTGGTTCCCAATTCTATTTCTTCTCCCCCCCCTTTTTTTTTTCCCATATCTGGCACGCTTGCTGGGAAGATACTGTTTGAAAGACAAGTGGCCAGAAAACCTAATCAGGGACTCATCAATGCAGACAACTTGATCAGGAGTAAACAAGGCTGCAAACTGTTGGTTGAAGTGGTTTACGAGGGGCCGAATTTTGTGGAGTGGATCGTATTCAGGGTCACCCCGAGGATGACAGAGTTCATTAAAATGCATGAACCGCAAGATCTGCTCGTATCTAGCCCTGGCCATGGATGCAGTGAACATGGGCATATGATGAATTGGGTCAGTGGACCAATATGACTCACTTAACAACAAGCAACTCACTTTAGTTAGGCCCATAAGGAGGGATAGGCCCAGAAAGGTCTTTGTGACGGGAGGCCCGTGGAACCAAGAATCCCTTGGAAAGGTTGGGAAATCCATGTTTCAGCTCCCCATACACCTCTTATGTCTAATGCCCCGTACACACGGTCGGATTTTCCGACGGAAAATGTGTGATAGGACCTTGTTGTCGGAAATTCCGACCGTGTGTAGGCTCCATCACACATTTTCCATCGGATTTTCCGACACACAAAGTTCGAGAGCAGGATAGAAAATTTTCCGACAACAAAATCCGTTGTCGGAAATTCCGATCGTGTGTACAAAAATCCGACGGACAAAGTGCCACGCATGCTCAGAATAAATAAAGAGATGAAAGCTATTGGCCACTGCCCCGTTTATAGTCCCGACGTACGTGTTTTACGTCACCGCGTTTAGAATGATCGGATTTTCCGACAACTTTGTGTGACTGTGTGTATGCAAGACAAGTTTGAGCCAACATCCGTCGGAAAAAATCCTAGGATTTTGTTGTCGGAATGTCCGAACAAAGTCCGACCGTGTGTACAGGGCATCAGTCACCCTGTGCCATCCTGGCACAGGGTGACTTAGAAAATATATCTTGGATTACTTAAAATAGGACAGTAATATTTATCCACAATATCTCCCAGGATGTATGTAAAGACTATTCTTGGTTTGATTCTGAACTCAACATGTTAGTTGAGAGAGCTGATCATATTGGCCTCTGTGCAATGAAGCAGACGGGCCGACTCCTACTGGAGCTCCTGCTATTGTGTAAAGGTGTCCTGTGTTTATACTTATAATAATGTATAATATACTGTGTGAAGCTCGGTGACAACAAGTCTGACCTGTAGTGAAATCCTGATTAATCATAACAATGCTCAGGAAGGCACGGAGTCACATCGGCTTCGCCTGCTTTAAGAGATTAGTTAATTAGCTCATGTTAATTAGGTTTCTGGTTACAGTTGTATTGTTAGAGTAAAATGAGCAGGAGGGGGACCTCCTCTTCTACTGTATATAAGACTTGTATTTTGGTTCTAATAAAGACTCCATGTCTAGCAACTAAACAAGTATCGTCTTGTTTTGTGCTTGTGAGTGGTTGGAATATCTGATATCTATATTCAGACTGGAAGGAAGCGGTATATGACGAAAGCACTCATGCGGAGTGTGGGGATGTTTTTTATTACATTGGTGTCAAGCAGTGGGACGCTTCCTGCAGTCTGGGACATCCAAACTTACACCTAGATCCAAGGTCTGGATAGCAGGAGAGGATAGGAGAGGTACAGATACCAGCCGCCATGAAAGAGGAATTCAGAAGGAGGTTGCGAGAAATGCAGATACAGCACAGAGGCCAAATATAAGAGCAGGTTCTGCTGGGATGGTTTGATTCTATCCGTTGCAAAACTCTGGAAGTGAGCTTCCAGAGTTCTTCTTCCGCTCTTCTCATCCCACATCTTCCTCCGGCTTCTTCTTCACTCCGTCTGCATGATCCACCTCAGTGGGAGTCTTCCGCCGTGTGACACTTTGGTTCTTCTGAGACTTCTTATATAACGGAGGGCGGGGTCACTGGGTGGCCCCGCCCTCCGTTATATAAGAAGTGTCAGAAGAACCGAAGCGTCACACAGCGAAAGACTCCCACTGAGGCGGATCGTGCGGATGGAGCGAAGAAGAAGCTGGAGGAAGATGCGGGACGAGAAGAGTGGAGGAAGAAGAAGATGGAGAAGTAGATGGAGGAAGAAGAAGAACACCGAAGGAAGACCAGAAGAAAGAAAATAGAAGAATTGGAAAGTAATTAATAAAGGACTTGTCAAAAACCGTCTCTTGTGTTTTTTAACCTTTTTGACACTTTTTTTTTGAAATGGTAGGGGTACATTTGTACCCTATTACCAATTCACGGGGGGCTGGGATCTGGGGGTCCCCTTGTTAAAAGGGGCTTCCAGATTCCGATAAGCCCCCCGCCCGCAGACCCCCACAACCACCGGGCAAGGGTTGTGGGCATGAGGCCCTTCTCCCCATCAACATGGGGACAAGGTGCTTTGGGGGATTTTGGATTTTTTTTATTTTGGCGCGGCGCTCCCCTTAAAATCCATACCAGACCTGAAGGGTCTGGTATGGAATTTAGGGGGACCCCCACGCATTTTTTTTTAAATTTTGGTTCGGGGTTCCCCTGTGGGGAAATTCCATGCCGTTTTTATCAATTAACTTTTATGTGTGTTGCCGGACCGACAATTCATTATAGCCGGCGCTAGCGATAGTAGTTTTACATGACTTTTTTTCCTTTATAAATGCCATTTTTCTGTCAGACTGTTCTAAACACGGGAAACATGCGCCCCTATACAGGCATACTATAGACACCCGCCAGGTACGAAATTTAAAGGAATATTACACTTTTATTGTTTCACTTTAAGCATTATTAAAATCACTGCTCCCAAAAAAATTCAGTTTTTAAAATTTATTTTTGCATTGATACATGTCCCCTGGGGCAGGACCCAGGTTCCCAAACACTTTTTATGACAATAACTTGCATATAAGCCTTTAAAATTAGCATTTTTGATTATTCATGTTCGTGTCCCATAGACTGTAACAGTGTTCGTGTGTTCGAACAAATTTTTTGCCTGTTCACATGTTCTGGATGCAAACCAAATCGGGGGGTGTTCGGCTTATCCCTAGTGAGCAGCAACACCTGGGAAAAGTTCTCCCTTCCATCCAGGAAAGGTACTGGTCACAGTATGGATTGCGGGTGCTGTTTTTGGGAGAAAAACCGCACAAGGAGCAGACAGCTGAATTAAGCAGGCTGGTCTGGGCAGAGATGTGGCTGGATGAGAGCTACAGAGCCCTCCGGTGGCATGTATCCCAAGCATGCCCTTGGATAGCGGATGACAGCCCAGTGGAAGGCTTTGGCTACGGCAGCCTGGGACTGTTGTATGTGAAGCTGACAGGGGACCCTAACTTTGGGAGTGGTTTGGAGTGGCGGTTGGACGAATGTCAGAAACCATAAATCAGACCAAGACAGAAGTACAGTAAAATCACACTTGTTTATTAATAAAAATAAAAAGGTAGATAGAGTAAGTGTAGTCAAAGCATAGCCAGAGTCCAGTCACTGGATTGGGTAATCAGCCAGGCCAGAAGTCAGGGATCAAATGGAACAGCAAGCAGGCAAAGGAGCCAGAAGGGATGTCAGCAAAGCCAGTCAAGCAGGCAGGTCAGACGATCAGGATCAGGAACAGCTGGGTAACTGTGGAGAGAGATTAGAGTTGGCAATTAGCTGACAGCTGAGCGGCCAGCTCAGAGAAGGAAGGGCTGAGCCAGCCCTGACAGTACCCCCTCCTCAACGACCCCTCCCCCTCGGAGGACCACCGGGCTTGAGGGGAAAACATCTATGGAAATCGCAGAGGAGGGGAGGGGCATGTACGTTTAAGGATGAGACCCAGGAGTGTTTCTCCGGACTGTACCCCTTCTAATGCACCAGGTACTGTATGCACCCACAGAACCTACGGGAGTCAACAATGGATTGTACCTCATACTCCTCATGGTTCTCAACCTGTATAGGGTGAGGACGTGTCACCGAGGTGGTAAATCGGTTGCAGACCAACGGTTTCAATAAGGAGACATGAAACACATTTGAGATGCGCATACTAGGCGGAAGGTCCAACGCATAAGCCACCGGGTTAATCCTGCGAAAGATACGGAAAGGCCCAATAAACCGAGGTGCGAACCGAGGGAACATGAAGTCGGAGGTTACGAGATGACAGCCAGACCCTGTCCCCAACCTGGTAGGAAGGCGCAGGCAGGTGTCTGCGGTCAGCATGGAGTCTGTACCTATCATTAGCATGACGCAAAGCCTCCTGGACTTGTGCCCAAGTGGAACGAAGACCACAGAGATGCTCCTCTAATGCAGGAATACTCTGTGGAACAAAATGAGCAAAAATGGAAGCCAGTTCCTTAGAAGTAGGCTACTTCTTGAGTAGAATACAATGACACATCTTTGAGAACCGGTCAACCACCATAAGGATAACAGTGTTGCCTTGGGAGTTGGGCAACTCCACAATGAAATCCATAGACAAGTGGGTCCAGGGCCTCTCTCCATTGGGTATGGGTTTCAGGAGGCCCACTGGAAGGTGTCGTGGAGTCTTACTCTGAGCACACACGGAACAGGCAGCTACAAAGACAGTTACATCAGCATGTAGACTAGGCCACCAGAATGGTTGGGAAATGGCCCAAACGAGTTGATTCCTCCCAGGGTGGCCAGCTGCCTTGGGAGAATGGTAAGTCTGGAGCACCGCAGTATGGAGACACTCTGGGACAAAGCAACGGTCACAAGGTTTCTCAGGAGGAGCATTGACCTGAGCAGCAAGAATTTTGTCATCCAAAGGAGAAGTAAGACTGGTGTGAACTGTAGCCAGAATATGATCAGGAGGAATCACAGGAACCGGAACCGACTCCAACTTGGAAGTGGAGGAAAATTGTCGTGACAAGGCGTCAGCCCTTACATTCTTAGTACTGGGTGAGAATGAGACAATTTCATTGAAACTTGACAAGAAAATAACCCATTGCGCCCTTCTGGGAGAGAGGCATTTAGCCTCAGACAAGAATGTGAGATTCTTATGGTCAGTAAGAATGAGAACCAGCACAGTGGTACCTTCGAGGATATGTCTCCTTTCTTTCAGGGCTAAAATGATCACCAATAGCTCTCTGTCACCAATTTCATAATTGCACTTCGCAGGTGACAATTTCTTGGAAAAGTAGTCACAAGGTTGCATAGCACTCTCAGAGGTGGGATGTTGAGACAGAAGGGTGCCAACACCGGTCTCAGAAGCATCAACCTCAAGGATAAAAGGTAACATAGGATCAGGATGTGCCAACACAGGAGCAGAAACAAAGGCAGCCTTGACACTCTCAAAGACCAACTCTGTGGGTTTCAGGTCATATCAGTCAGGGGCTTGACCAGAGATGAGAAGTTACGAATAAACTTCCGATAATAGTTGGCAAAACCCAGGAAATGCTGCAGAGGACGTAAACCCATGGGTCAAGGCCACTATATGACTACCAAAAGTTTCTCTGGGTTCATCGAAAAACCTGCAGTGGAAATGACATAGCCCAGGAATTTAACCTGTTCACAATGGAACTCGCACTTCTCCAGTTTACAATCGAGATTCTCTCTTAGTTTCTGAAGCACACGACAGACATCTGTGTGGTGGCTCTCCAGGGACTTGGAAAATATGAGGATATCATCGAGATAAACCACCACACATAACTGCAACAAATCTCGGAGGACATCGTTAATAAATTCCTGGAAAACTGCCGGGGCATTACAAAGGCCAAAAGGCATTACGAGGTACTAATAATGGCAGGTTCTGGTATTAAATGCAGTTTTCCACTCGTCGCCCTCCTTAATCCTCAAAAGATTGTAAGCCCCTCTCAGATCAAGCTTTGTGAAAACCGTTGCTCCCTTGAGGCAGTCAAATAACTCAGTAATCAATGAAATCGAGTAGGCATTCTTAATTGTGAAACGATTGAGACCCCTATAATCAATACGAGGTCTCAGTTCACCGCTCTTCTTCTCTACAAAGAAGAAACCGGCACCAGCAGGAGACGAGGATTTGTGGATGAAACCTTGAGAAAGTGCATCTGCAACATACTCCTCCATGGCTTTATCCTCCAAGACCGACAAAGGGTAAACCCGGCCACAAGGGGGTATGACACCAGGTTGAAGGTCAATTGCGCAATCATACGGCCGGTGTGGAGGCAAACTACCGGCTTGACCTTTATCAAAGACATCGCTAAAATCACAGTACTCCTCTGGCAGGGAGGAGAGTGAAGAGGTGCACAGGACCTTGGCTACCTTCCGGAAGCATTTCTCACTGCATTGTGGTGACCAGGACAGAACCTCAGAATGGAGCCATTCAAATGAGGGGTTGTGGCTCTGTAACCAAGGATAACCAATAACCAGTGGAAACTTAGGTGAGGAAATAACTTGGAATTGGATTATCTCATGGTGAAGTGTCCCTACGGCCATGGACAATGGAACCGTCTCATGAGTCACATGGACAGGCTGTAGAGGTCTCCCGTCAAGAGTCTCACTGGCAAGTGGAGTGTCACACAGCTGCAGTGGAATCGAGTGGTTTGATACAAAGGCAGCATCAATGAACAGGCCTGCAGCCCCAGAGTCGATTAGAGCCTGTATCACGATAGACGACTTAGCCCAAGAAAGGGTGACCGAAACCAGGGGCTTATCCTTCTGGAAAACTGGGGACAACACAACGCCAGCTAATGTCTGTCCATGACAGGACCTCAAGGTTCGGGTGTTCCCAGGACGGGTAGGACAAGACTTCAAAAAGTGACCTGCCTGGCCACAATAAAGGCACAATCTCTTCTTTCTCCTAAAGGCTGTCTCATCCGCAGAGAGACATGTGAAGCCCAAGTGCATGGATTCATCTTCACTGACCGACTCGGTACCAGGAGGCATGGGAGGTGAGGGAGGCACGGGTGGGACTGCAAAGCTCGGAGACAAGCGTACAGGAGGCTTCCGCAAGTGCTCCATAAAAGAAAGTCTTTCTCTTAGTCTGGAGTCAATGAGGATGGCAAACGAGATCAACTTCTCCAGCTCAGTGGGTATATCTCAGGCTGCTATCTCATCCTTGATGGAATCCGAGAGACCATGAGAAAAAGCAGCCACGAGGGCCTCATTGTTCCAAGCAACCTCTGCTGCCAGAGTACGGAATTCAATGGCATAGTCGGCAACAGTTCTCGTACTCTGTTTGATGGACACACAGTGACCACAGTGAGACAGAACAAAGCACCACTGGAAATGTACAGTAATAGAAAATGCCTCTACCATAGCAAACACTGCCGCTTACCGGATCACTATGGTCCCTTATTACAGGGGACCATAGAGCACAGATGGCCAATACCCCAGCCTGGGATCTCTGGGCAGACACTGGACTCCTTAGCTTCAGATCACTATGATCCCTTATTACAGATGACAACAGAGCTCGGATAGCTGATAACTCAACCCGGGATCTTTATGTAGACATTAGGCTCCTTGGCTTCCACATTAGTGGTCCTCATATAGATCAGGCACAATTGTAAATCCTATACTGCTCACTAAACGCTCACCAGCTTCTCTCTTCGTCCAGTCGGCACAGTCAAAACTGTCCTGAGAAATTACACATAACACGATGCATCTTGGTAAATAATATGTTGATAGATATTTACACATGTAGAAGGTGGTTTAAGAAATCTGTGCCATCTTAATACTCCTATTGGCTTTTACTCATAAAGTGCTCAATTCTTGTAAGGAAATGCAAATAATTAAACCGTTTGCAATATTATGTTCTCTTTTGCAAAAGTCGCATTGGTTCTGCATTCTTAAGCAACGTTCCCATTGGAAGTCAGATCCCACTTTACCACTTTCAAAGCTGCACTTTTTGAAGGGGGAGGGGATGTTTTTCCCATATGTTGTCAGAGAGGGAAGATGGGGTGAGCACTATGGCTGCCAGTCTGATAATAGAATCATAGAAGCTGGAGTATGTGAAGTATGGGATTACAATACATGGGATGCAAAGGATATCAGAACAAAATAAGGAAAGCAGAATTTAAGCAGGGAAATATTAAAGATGTAAAAGAAACTGAGAGAATGATATGCATGTGTTGTGTACAAATGGGAAAAATGTAAGCGATTTTAGAGAGATATTTGTGTATGTGTGTGAATGCCAGAACCTTTAGTTCTATCTCTTGTGTGTGTCATGTATGCAGATGTGACCCCCTCCTTTGCGCTCTCATGAAAGAATGTAGCTAGGATGAGAGATCAGTGATAAGCTGGAAGGACATCATGCCAATTTCTGTTTTTTTAGACAAAACATTAATAACAAAATGTGCTTGATTAATTAATCTAATGATAAACAATGTGATCACAATTATTTTTGAATCTGTTTTCCAAACATGGTAAAAAGAAGATTAAATTTAACTGTGTATTACACAAATTGAATATCCTTTGATAGTGCAAACAGTGCATTTAAAAAAGGTAAATTAAGTAAAATGTCCTCCTTTAAGGAAATATATCTGTGGATATATATTAGTATCAGGGTGTGATATTGAGATTATCACTTGAGTATTAATTTCTGATATGAGTTTAACAATTTTATTAATAATATAGATATATCGTAACTGGTTTAGACAACCTTTGGTTGGAAATGAAATCTAAGTTATTGGGGAAATTTGTAAAATGGGATTAGTTTAGATTAGGATAACAATTTTGTAATTTTACATTTATACAATAAACCCTTATTGAGAGAAAAAAAATTAAGATGAGGTTGTTAATTGGGATACAGCTGCCATAATATTTAACAAAGCCAAGATGGATGGGATACATAAGATTTTTTTCTACAAAGATGAAATCTAAAGATCTGTTAATAACTTGATGTTGATGTTTTGATCTGGCTGAGAGCTTTCTGTTCTGTCATATACAGATTGTTGGTCCTTTTGTTTTAATTTATTATTTTTTTTTAATCTAAAGCAGAATATGTGGATTGTGAAACGATGTGCCCCTTTTCCTTGTAAGTGCCGTAGTATAAGCGGAAGAATAATTATGACACCGGGAAAATAATATCGGATGGAAACTAAGGACTTGTGTTGTCTCGCTAAAACTAACAACAGAGCAAGCAATGAGAAATTATAATATTGCCAGGAAAAAGTTGTCTTTTTGAAACATAAACCTGAAGTTCTTACACAAACAGCGTTATAGAAAACGAGCCATTGTAATAAATTTATGCAAGCTGGACCCAGTAATGAAGGGTTCACCCTGATATCAGCTATTATATTCTCCACAATGGAGTTTTGCCTCTTTGGCCAGGACTACTTCCACCTAAGCGTGTGGAGGTTCCAGGTTAAAGGTGATAGCAGGTATGGTTAGTGATCCAATATTGATCAAAAGAGAGGAGATTGTAAATGAAATTTGTAAGTTCTGTATATAATTGTATTCTATTTTGTATGTATTGCACACTGCCCTCACTGTGCACACGGCACTAATAATGTTTTCATTACATGTTTACAATCTTTCGAGTCCCGATTAGAATTAGTCTGCCTATGTTACACCCCTTGTTACCATAAACATACAATTGTAATATTAATGTGATACCTAAGTAATCATGTGTATAAAAACCTTCAATTGCATCACAATAAAGCAGAACCGTTATTTGGAAAGATGCTGAGTGTATCTTTTGTGTCTGTTCTCTACTGCAGTAGATATTATTAATTTGGAACCATTAATCAATATGAGAATAGGAGTTGCCTATCTATAAAATTCCATGTCCTTAGTATGAACACACAATCTGTCTCCTCTCCCCAGAGAGAACTGGGATTTGAGTGTTTACACACACAGATCCTGTTTCTATCTCTGTCACGAGTGATCGCGGGTGCCCGGCGGTCATTGTGCCGTGTATTGGGCATGTGTATTGGCTCCGGGGACACGCTTCAGTGGCGCGCACATGGATGCTGTGACATCTTAGAGGAGCGACGTGCAGCTACGCTGATTTGCCCAGGCGAGCCAACCTGCAGCAGTATAACTGTGGCGGCTGGTTGGCTAGTGGTTAAATGTGATTTGACTTTTTTTTTCTTTAGAAATGTAATTTTTGCTGCAGCATGTGTTATACATGCTGCAGATGTGCCACTTTGCAGACAGACTAAGGGGACCCCCCCCAGGCACTATATTTAAAGGAATTTTTCATTTTTATTGTTTCACTTAAAGTGGGGTTCCCACCTTAAGTAAAACAATAAAAATGAAAAATTACTTTAAATATAGCGCCTGGGAGGTACCCTATAGTCTGCCTTAAAAGTGGCATTTCTGTAGCATGTATAGAATATGCTGCAGCAAAAATGACAATTCTAAAGAAAAAAAATGCATTAAAATGACAATGACAAAATTAAATTGCCGGAAATAGAATACCATTGTCAGCAATAGAAAAATGTTTAAAAAAATGGTATGAGGCCCCCCCAGTCCATACCAGGCCCTTCGGATCTGGTATGGATTTTAAGGGGAACCCCATGCCAAAATCTGAAAAAAGAAAACTGGTGTGGGGCCCCCAAAATCAGTACCAGACCCTTATCCGAGCATGCAGCCCGGCATGTCAGGAAAGGGGACAAGAGCCTCTTCCTGACAACCCAGGGCTGTGGTTGTCGGGGCCTGCGGGTGGGGGGCTTATTGGAATCTAGAAACCCCCTTTAACAACGGGGCCCCCAGATCCTTCCCCAATTATGTGAATGGGTATCGAGTACATCGTACCCTACCTATTAACCAAAAAAGTGTCAAAAAGTAAAAACAACAAGAAACAGTTTTTGACAAGTCCTTTATAAAAAAAAATAGTGTCCCTCGATGTACATCCATCGGCAATCACGATGCCCGCCGGACCTGAAAAATACAAAAAATAACAGCGCTCTGCCTTCTGGGAGGCTACCCACCGTATGCCCACTCTGCGATTTGACAGTTCTTATATAGGTAAGGGGTGGAGCCACCCGGCTAAGTCACCCGGTGGCACCGCCCCATCCTTCTGACGTCATGTATAGTTTGTATTCGGACAGAAACAAATTGCATATGTCTACTGATAGGCACTGATAAGGCTGCACTGATGGGCACTGATCAGGCTGCACTGATGGGGCTTCACTGATGGGCACTTATGGGACTGCACTGCTGGGCACTGATAAGGCTGCACTGATGGGCACAGGTAAAGCTGCACTAATGGGGCTGCACTGATGGGCACTGATGGGACTGTACTGATGGGCACTGATGGGACTCTACTGATGGGCACTGATAAGGCTGCACTGATGGGGCTGCACTGATGGGCACTGAAATTAATAGATACAACATTTAAAATGGTATACAAAACAACAAAATATACAAGTAGGCACCCAGTACCCACTTTTAATGTACAGAAAGCAAGAGGTGGAGCTTTGAGAGAAAAGGTGGAGCCTAAAGAGGAAGGGTGTGGTTTGCAGATGAGGGGATGGGTCTTAAACAGGAAAGGGCTTGGCCTTGACAGGAAGGGGTGGGTCATAATTAAATTAGGGGGTGCACGAGTTTAGTCAGGCCTAGGGCAGCACAAAACCTAAATACACCACTGGCTGGGGGGGGGGGGGGTTGGGCGCACATGCGAAGGTGGTGCATGTTGGGATTCTTCCAATAAAGTGGTTAAGTGGCACTTCCACTCTTGCACTTTACAATCAATAGATTTTTATTAAAATTGTGAAAGTAAGTACAAAGAATTTAGCATACGCAGATGCTCAGGAGCTCATGCTCCAAGTAATACATAATAAACACAAAAAAGAAAAAATAACAATGTTAAATTGTATTTGGATTTTCAATGTGTATTAGAACAAAAACAATATATTAGTAAGATCTAAATATCATCAGATTCATGTTTTGTGACCTGAATTCCACTCTATCCTGGATTGACAGAGGTCAGATATAGGTTAGAACCCATATTTGTAGGAGAAATCAGTTCTAACCAGGGAGAAGGATTCTGGTGGGTTAAATTCCAACTGGGATTACAACCCCTGGCAAAAATTATGGAATCACCAGTCCCTGAGGATGTTCCTTCAGTTGTTTATTGTTGTAGAGAAAAAGCAGATCACAGACATGGCCAAAAAGTAAAGGCATTTCAAATGGCAACTTTCTGGCTTTAACAAACACTAAAAGAAATCAAGAAAAATAATTGTGGTGGCCAGTAACAGTTAGATTTATAGAACAAGCACAGGGAATAAATTATGGAATCACTCAATTCTGAGGAAAAAATTATGGAATCACCCTGTAAATGTTCATTACAAACACTAACACCTGCATCAGATTAAATCTGCTTGTTAGTATGTAGGTAAAGAGGGTAAATCATCAGGCAGTGCTGCACAAAATGTTGGTTGTTCACAGTCGGCTGTGTCTAAAACATGGACCAAATACAAACAACATGGGAAGGTGGTGAAAGGCAAGCATACTGGTAGACCAAGGAAGACATCAAAGCATCAAGACAGAAAACTTAAAGCAATATGCCTTGAAAACAGAAAATGTACAACAAAACAAATGAGGAACAAATGGGAGGAAACTGGAGTCAACATCTGTGACCGAACTGTAAGAAACCACCTAAAGGAAATGAGATTTATATACAGAAAAGCTAAAAGAAAGCCATCTCTAACACCTAAACACAAAAAACGGTTAAAAAAGGTTACAATGGGCGAAGGAAAGGCAATCGTGGACTGTGGATGATTGGATGAAAGTCATATTATTATTATTATTATTATACAGGATTTATATAGCGCCAATAGTTTGCGCAGCGCTTTACAACATGGGGCAGACAGTACACTTACAACACAAATCAATACAGGAGGGATCAGAGGGCCCTGCTCGTTAGAGCTTACAATCTAGAAGGGAGGGTCAAGTGGAGACAAAAAGTAATAACTGTGGGGGATGAGCTGATGGAAAAAAAATTAAAGTACAGTTGTTAGGTGTGGGTAGGATAGGCTTCTCTGAAGAGAAGGGTTTTCAGGGATCTTCTGAAAGCTAATAAAGTAGGAGATAAGCGGACAGATTGGGGTAAGGAGTTCCATAGGATTGGAGAGGCTTTGGAAAAGGCCTGGAGGCGAGCATGGGAGGAGGTGACAAGGGAGCTAGAGAGCAGGAGGTCTTGAGAGGAACGAAGAGAGCGAGTAGGTTGGTATTTAGAGACTAAGCTAGTGATGTAGCTGGGGGCGAAATTGTGGATGGCTTTGTACGTAGTTGTTAGAATTTTGAATTTAATTCTTTGGCCGAGCGGAAGCCAGTGGAGGGATTGACAGAGAGGAGTGGCAGACACAGAGCGATTGGTAATGGATTGAGGAGGTGATAGACTATGTAGAGGTAAGCCAATGAGAAGGGAGTTGCAGTAGTCGAGGCGAGAGATGACCAGCGAGTGAATTAAGAGCTTTGTTGTGTCATTGGTTAGAAAGGGGCGTATTTTGGAGATGTTGCGGAGGTTGAGGCGGCAGGATTTGGACAGTGATTGGATGTGTTGCTTGAAGGAGAGTTCAGAGTCTAGGACTACACCTAGAACCTTGGCATGTGGGGATGGGCTTATAGTTGTGCCATCGATTTTGACAGAGAGATCAGGGGAAGAGGCATAGGGGGGAGGAAAAATTATAAGTTCGGTTTTGGCTAGATTGAGTTTAAGGAAGTGGTGAGACATCCAGACTGATATATCTGAGAGTAAATTACTGATACGTGAGGAGACAGAGGGAGTGAGCTGAGGGGTAGAGAAATAGATTTGGGTGTCATCAGTGTAGAGGTGGTATTGGAAGCCATGGGAGGCTATCAGTTGACCCAGGGAGGCAGTGTAGATTGAAAATAGTAGAGGTCCAAGAACAGAACCCTGAGGGACCCCAACAGAGAAAGGAAGAGGAGAGGAGGAAGTAGAGTTATAAGAAACGCTAAAGGTGCGGTTGGATAAGGAGGAAGAGAACCAGCGAAGTGTACAGTCACGGAGACCAAAGGCGTGTAGTTTTTTGAGGAGGAGGGGGTGGTCAACCGTATCAAAGGCAGCAGAGAGGTCCAGGAGTAGGAGTACAGAATAGTGTCGATTGGTTTGGCCGTTAGTAGATCGTTTGTTAGTTTTAGGAGAGCAGTTTCTGTGGAGTGTTGAGGATGAAATCCAGACTGAAGGGGATCGAGAAGGCCATTATCAGCGAGGTGGACGCTCAGTCGGTTGTAGACCAGACGTTTGAGGAGTTTGGATAAGAAGGGGAGCAAGGAGATGGGGCGTAGGTTGTTAAGATTGGATGGGTCCAGTGAGGGCTTTTTAATTATGGGTCTGACAAGTGCATGTTTTAGAGAGTTAGGGAAGATGCCAGAAGAGAGGGAGAGATTGAAGATGTGGGTTAGAGAGTGTAGTATAGGGACAGAGGGTGAATGTAGCATTTGTGAGCGAACAGGATCCAGAGGGCAGGTGGTAAGGTGGACATTAGCAAGTAGTTTAGCAACTTTGTCTGTAGTGGTGGGGTTGAAAGAGGGAAATAATGATTGTGCCTGTGGGCATGAAGTGTAAAGCGTGGAGGGTGTCGGCACAGTAGAGATCTCAGCGCGAATAGTATCAATCTTCTGTTTGAAGTGATTGGCGATCTCCTGTGCAGTGAGTGAGTTGGCGGGTGGAGGCAGTGGAGGACGAAGTAGAGAGTTGAAGGTGGAGAAGAGTTGATGGGGACAGGATGATAAGTTGCTAATGAGAGTGGTAAAATAGGTCTGCTTGGCAGAGAGGAGGCTGGAGTTGTATTTTTGGAGGGCAGATTTTTATTGGTAGAAATCTCTCTGGGACTTAGTCTTACGCCACAGGCGCTCCAGAGCACGACTACGTTTTTTCAGACTTCTAGTATCATCTGTTTGCCAAGGTTGAAGGGGTCTGGGCTTGATTCTGTGTGTAGTGAGGGGGGCAAGTGAGTTCAGTGAGGCTAGAAGTGAAGCGTTGTACACAGAAGTGGCTAGGTTGGTGCAGGATAGGGGTGAGATTTTGTCGTAGAGGTTGTTGATAGCAGAGTAGAGAAGAGAAGGGTTGAGATGACGTAGGTTTCTGCGGGTAACTTTAAGGTGGTTGGAGGGAGAGGAGGTGAAGGAGAGGGAGAGAGTGAAACTAATAAGGTGGTGATCAGAGAGAGGGGATGGATAGTTAGAGAGGTTGCATGGAGTGCAAAGGTGAGAGAACACGAGGTCAAGGATATTGCCTTCTGAGTGAGTTGGAGCATGTATCCACTGCTTCAGGTCAAAGGAGGATGTTAGGCTGAGAAGTTTGGAAGTGAAAGGAGTGTTAGTATTAATAGGGATGTTGAAGTCCCCGAGAAGGATAGTGGGGATTTCAGAAGAAAGAAAGTAGGGTAGCCAGGCAGAGAAGTCTTCAATAAAGGTTGATACTGGTCCAGGGGGCCTGTAGATCACAGCTATCCTATATCACCTATATTCAGTGATGAATCTCGAATCTGCATTGGGCAAGGTGATGATGCTGGAACTTTTGTTTGGTGCTGTTCCAATGAGATTTATGCAGACGACTGTCTGAAGAAAACATGCAAATTTCCACAGTCAATTATGATATGGGGCTGCATGTTAGGTAAAGGCATTGGGGAGATGGCTGTCATTAAATCTTCCATAAATGCACAGGTTTACATTGAAATTTTGGACACTTTCCTTATCCCATCTATTGAAAAGATGTTTGGGGATGATGAAATCATTTATCAAGATGATAATGCATCTTGCCATAGAGCAAAAACTGTGAAAAAATTCCTTGAAGAAAGACACATAAGGTCAATGTCATGGCCTGCAAACAGTCCGGATCTCAATCCATTTGAAAATCTGTGGTGGAAGTTAAATAAAATGGTCCATGACAAGGCTCCAACCTGCGAAGATGATTTGGCAACAGCAATCAGAGAAGGCTGGAGCCATATTGATGAAGAGTACTGTTTATCACTCATTAAGTCAATGCCTCAGAGACTGCAAGCAGTTATAAAAGCCAGAGGTGGTGCAACAAAGTACTAGTGATGTGTTGGAGTGTTATTTTGTTTGTTTGTTTTTCATGATTCCATAATTTTTTCCTCAGAGTTGAGTGATTCCATAATTTATTCCCTGTGCTTGTTCTATAAATCTAATGCCCCGTACACACGGTCGGATTTTCCGATGGAAAATGTCCGATCGGAGTGCATTGTCGGAAATTCCGACCGTGTGTGGGCTCCATCGGACATTTTCCATCGGATTTCCCGACACACAAAGTTGGAGAGCAGGAGATAAAATTTTCCAACAACAAAATCCGATCGCGTCAATTCCGACCGTGTGTGGCCTGTTCCGACGCACAAAGTGCCACGCATGCTCATAAGAAATTCCGACACGGAACAGCTCGTTCTGGTAAACTTAGCGTTCGCAATGGATACAGCACTTTCGTCACGCTGCAATGTTAAAAATGGTTTAATACAGCGCACTCTCTTCTTCTTTATAATGTGACAAGAATTAAGTAGTTTTGCTACTCATATTCACACACACTTCTCACAAACTTATTTATTTACTATTTATCGGGATTCCCTCAATATATTTTGATTTCTCACATCTGACAACATAATTTTGTTGTTTTTTTTTTTTTTGGTTTGGCTTTAATGTAGATTCTTTTTTTGTGTTTGTATTTTTTTGAAGGGTGTTATTTTTTTGGGGGGATTTTTATTTGTACTCCCGAAAATGTTTGTGTGTGTTTTTTTGTGTCAAGTTACCACAACACCATTGATATGTTGTTCTATTTAATCTGTAGGAGATTGTTTGGTGTTGGTGTCCCTTGTTAATTTCACATTTTATGTTAGAAATGTACCTGAGTCGTCACCAACAAACTGTCCTTTTTGGATTAAAACACACACAGGAGAGTAGAATTTCCCTAAAAAAATTTTAATAAAAAGGGGTCACAACTAAACAAAGAGGGAGGCAACGCTGGAGAAACAGCAGAAGTGGGTGAAGCCTTGAACCCCCAGGGCAGACATCAATTATTTTCAAGCAAAATTGGTGGCCTGAGGAGTCCTTATCTAAGGGAGTGCAGTCTGGTCCAGAAGTCCCAGAGATCATGAAAGCAGCAGATGACATCTGTGTCCCCAGGCTGTGGTCATACGAGAAACTGCAGCTTTTGTCAGACCAGACTGAACCCAGGGCCATCACTCTCTGGTCTTCCTTCTACGCTTCCTTCCACGCTGTGGCTGTGGTGGTGGAGTTGTGGCAGCAGGAGGAGGAGGATGATCCAACTCAATCACGTCGGTCTTGGGTGTTAGTTCCCCACTCACCCCCTTACTTAGGACTTTATACAGAAGGTCCTCACAGAGCTTGCGTTGACCCTCCTGCATGCCCTGCAGTTTTGTGGCAGCCATGCAGGCAAAGGCCTCTTCAGGAGTGGGTGAGGCTCGGAGGGATGCAGAAGCCTCCTGAATCAGCCTGAGCGCAGAATCATGCACGGGAGTCGTCTTCCTCGCCCTTTTGTATGGAAGGGGAAGAGGAGGAACCTGTGATTCAGTCAGGCTGTGACTGGTCCCAGGCTTCTCTTGGCTGACACTTAGCCCCGCCTCCTCCTGGCTGTCACTAATCCCTGCCTCCTCCTGGCTGCCACATTCCACATCCTCCTCCTGGCTGAGGTCTTCCTGTGTATGAAAAAGGGACATAGTTTTAGTTTTTTATTCATCAATCACACACAATTTTCATCTCATGACTGATGCAAATTGACTGTTACCAAATGTAACAGACTATCATTCTGAGCCCAGCATTTTTCATTCTTGTCCCAATTTTGGGTGCCCACTACTGTCTATTGATATGTAAAACACTTTTTGCAATCACCAATTAGTGATATATAATAACATCTAATAGACATAATTTATTTATTGACCAGAAATCTGTAAAAGAATGCTATACCTGACTCCAGCTGGGCTCCTCCACTTCTTCCTGGCTGGAAGGCCCAGGTTGGCCTCAGCTGGGGTGGAAGGAAGAGTAGAAGGAAGAGTAGAGAGGGATTCCCTGACTTCAGTGTGGTCTGACAGAAATCGCAGTCTCTCATAGTACCACAGTCTGGGGACATAAACCTCATCTGCTGCAGCTCCGGACCTCTGGGAATCTGTGACCTTCTTGCGCTCCCTAAGATAAGTGCTCCTCAGGCCACCAATTTTGGTTTTTAAATAGGGGATGGTTGCTGTGGGGACCACCGGCTTCACCAACTCCAGCAGTGTCTCCAGTGCTGCCTGCCTCTTTTGTTTATGATTATAATGGGGGTGTCTCACCTGCCACAGACAGGGCAGCTCCCTGTACTTGTCTATGAACAGGGGGAGGAAATTGTGGTCGTTGAAGCCATCCATTTTCTCTGCAAGACACAACACAAGACAAACCCTAATGTCAGGCCAAACTCCCCTAATCTTGTTACAATATAGGCTTCCATTTCGAAGCAGTATAGGCCCAAGTTTAGATCCTACCTTCGTTATCACGATCGGCGCCTCCGATGCTCCTTCCTCCGCTCACAGATCGTACGTAAGACGCATGCGTGTTACGCTTTATACACACTGCGCATGCGTGTAACTCCGCCCGCCCCTGACGTTCTTTCTAGTCTATTCCCCACCCCTTTTCATTCGGGGCAGTGGGGGAAGAGCACATGGCGGATACACAGCAGGATCGTGATAATTGTAGCAACGAGGAGGAGGAGGAAAGCCCGGATCCAGAGACGTCCCGATCCAGAAGGAGATTTAAGGCCTCAAATATGTCCTTTGGGGAGATGTTGGAGATGGTGGACATCCTGAAGAAGGCCGACTATGATGGAAAGTATGGGCCTTACCCCAACCCCAATGTCAGAAAGGCCAAGATCATGGCGAAAGTGGTCAGGAGTCGGAAATTCGGGGTATGACGATCGAAAGATCAGCTCAGGAAGCGGTGGTTGGACCTCAAATTAAGAGAACATGAGCAGTACAGAAAGATCCGGAGAGTGCTGCAAAAAAGTAAGTAGTTGTGCTGTGTTCCTATTCTTTTGATGTTTAGTACGTTCGTGCTGCTCCATGTGCTTTTAGGAACTGTTGTACAGTTTAAAATGGCAACTTTCATGTTCATGGGCACATTATTCGTTCGTATCAAACATTTTTCTTTTGGCCTAAAAATCACCATTGTTTAGGCCATATGCATTTGGCCACCATTTTTACACCCTATACTTGTCTTAAAAGAATTTGGTTGTGTAGATGGCTTTGTTACTAGAATGAAATGCAAACTAGATTCTGTGTAAGGAGAGGACACGCAGCAGCTGTTTTCACATCTGGACACTGGAGCACTAGTGTGGGACACAAGAACACCATTTTTATTAGGGGGCCCACACAGGTGCTCCAGTGTATACTATATGGGGGTCTCCATCTGTGAAGCTTGTACCAAACAGGTAAAGTATTGCAGCTTGACAAAGGACACTGAAAATGCTACATTTTGGAACTCTGCTAAACTTGCCCATTGTACCCCACTTCCAAGCAATGTTTCCTATTTATAGTTCTGCCATCAAATATCTGTGTGCTAATTATACCTTTTTGTTTTACATAGGGGAGAAAAGACTCGGAGGACACCCCTCATCCGAGGAGACCAGAGCCCACCCCCCTCTGGAAGAAGGGGAAATCCACCCAACACAAGCTGAGCAGGAGGAAGAATACGTGGTGGAACTAGTCACCACAACAGGTGAGTGTCTGCGACCACAGGCTCAGGTAAGAGATAGATGCCGGCAGATTTTTGAGACCTAATTTTTTTTGGGGGTTCCTCTCTTTTTAGGTGATCGTGATGTTGTGGATCCAGATCCTTTCACATCCGAAAGTGCCCAGATCCTGATCGGGGAGATCATGGGGTGTAATTTACAATTAGAAAACATCAAGAAAAACATCAATGATGTTATTGGAAAAACTAAAAACATCATTGATGTTTTGGGGCGAGTTTAAAGCCCCTCCAAATCCCTTTGTTTTTTGGTGTGCTACAATGTGCAAATTGTTTTTGTGATTTTTCCAAAAGCCAAATTTGGAGGATGCACACAGTGTGTCAACATGTGCTATCTGCCATCACGGGAGATCAATGGACGCGTTTTGGGGGTGCAACCCCTTCCTCAATAATAAAGTAGCTGAGAGGAAGGGGTTTCTCATCCCAAACATGTCCCTTGATCCCCCGTGATGGCAGCTAGCACATGTTGAAATTCATAAATTTCTGTGCATCTTCCAAATTTGGCTTTTCCTGGGGTGACTTCACACCATCTGAACGCAATATCAAACACAGTTCCTAAATACTCATGTGTGATATTGCCTTCAAGTTCTACAGTTTGTAAGTTCAAGATTTGTGTCTTTCTTGTTGGTTTTACACAGGCCTGTTTTATCATAAATGGACATTTCTATTTTTGATAATGCTACCCCAAAAATTGGTATACAACAAACATGTTGGTTTGTTTGAAAAACCTTTGGTCAATGCACATCTGATTGTGCAGGTATAAAAAAGTTTGTTAATCAAGAATGTGTGGATTATTGTCTCAACGCTACAACACTTTTTGGGTGATGTCATTGCTGTTTTCAGAGAAAATGGGGGTTATTTACTAAGGACAAATCCTCTTGGCACTACAAGTGCAGTTTCAGTGCAGTTGCAAGTGTACTTGTAGTGAAATGTGTCTTTGCATTTAGTAAATAACAGCCAACAGTGCTTTGTATAAGGTAACACAATCACGCCATTTTCTGGAATAAACACATTTCTGTCAGGGTCAGCTAAAACAAACACAAGCAGTAAATGTCCACAAAGAATGTTTTTTTTTGTTTTTTTATTATAAAAAGGCTTCACATATTTGCTGGCATATTGATGGCCCCCCTCCCGCAAAGAACTCCAGGTATCGTAGCTGGACATCACGGGCACTCAGGGAGGGCAAGCCAGGACGGCCACTTTCAAGCGCCGTCAGTGTGGTTTCATGTATCATTCTGGCCTCAGGCCCAACTGAGCCAGCATAGTTGGCCGAATGTTTCCTTAAAAAGTTATGGAGAATACAGCATGCCAGTATAATATGGTTCAGTTTATACTCCGCCATATGGATAGGTGTCAGAAATAGGCGGAACCGGCTGGCCAGGATCCCAAATGTGTTCTCCACCACTCTTCTGGCTCTGGCCAGCCGGTAATTAAAAACCCTCTGTTCCGGGGTGAGTGTCCTCATTGGGAATTGCCGCATCAGGTGGTCCCCCAGCACAAATGCTTCATCAGCCACGAACACAAATGGGAGTCCTTCCACATTGTCCTCTGGAGCTGGCAAGTCCAAGCTGCCATTCTGGAGACGCCTGTAGAACTCCGTCTGGGCGATGACTCCACCATCGGACATCCGGCCATTCTTCCCCACGTCCACATACAAAAAGTCGTAATTAGCCGACACCACTGCCAATATCACAATACTATTGAACCCCTTATAGTTGAAATAGTACGACCCCGAGTTGGGTGGTGGGACGATGTGGACGTGTTTCCCATCAATTGCCCCTCCGCAGTTAGGAAAGTCCCACCGCTGGGCAAAGTGGGAGGCCACAGTCTGCCATTCCTGTGGCGTGGAAGGAAACTGATGAGGGAAAAAAAAAATTACTATTTTTGCTCAGAAACATGGCAAGCAGATTAGGCACAAACATTATGGGGCAACCTCCAGATAGCATTTATTAAGGGGAATTTAACAACGCCAAAGTATAAGGTACACCTATCATATTCCCCCCCCCCCCCCCCCCCCTCATGGGCCATTTCTAACATTATGGGGTGTGTGGAAATCTTGGACAGGTAACCCTCTTCACTTCATTGAGAGATGAATGCCTAAATACAGGGTATTACTTGGAACAGCCCCTCCTTAGTTACATTATTGGCAGCCCACTGGACAGGTAAGAAGTGTCATAATACAAAGATATAAATACACACTGTACACATTTGAGGACATTTGGACATTATGCTACTACCTGTCAAGATAATAATAGGATACAAAAACTTGAAACAGTACCATTTGAAAGTATACAGGCAGGCCCTTGCACTACATGCTTTGGGTAATTCATCCATAAATCAGAGCAAAAAACAGATGGGTATAGTGTGTATGGGTTGGGGAAAGTCAGCAGATAGATGATTGAGGATAGATAGAGAATTGGGATCAGCTGACTTACCAGTTGGGGGAGGGAGGGTTACTAAAAATGATTTGGGGACACCACAAAAAAAAGCCTCTGGCACTCTGCCTGAATTTAAAGCTAAAATAGCATTTCTAAACATTTTAGGGGGTGTTTGGGGTAAAGCACTACTATGGAGCTGATAAAATACATTGTTAAGTGACTACATGAGGTGACTATAGGGCCAGGAGAGAACATGTTGGGGAGGTTATTGAAGGCCAATCTGTATGAAGGACCTAAAAAAATAATGACATCAAAATCCAGCATGCATGAGAACAAAGGGGACATTCACAGCATATTCCAATCATGGTAATTAGGGAATGAGGAAAGAAATACAATATATTAGCAAACATTATATACAATAAAATGTGATATTAAAGGATAAAAATCTTACCTTCATATACTCCTTCTGCAGGACCTGTATGATGGCAGAACAGGTCTCTGGGATGATGATACCCAGAGCCTGGGGGGGAGATGCCTGTCGAGAACTTCAAGTCCTGCAGACTTCTCCCTGTTGCCAAATACCGCAGGGTAGCGACCAACCTCTGCTCCGGAGTGATGGCTTGCCTCATGCAGGTATCCTGCCTGCTGATATAGGGGGTCAGCGAAGCCAACAGACAGTGAAACACGGAGTCCGTCATCCTGAGAAAGTTCCTGAAATCATCAGGATTATTCTCACGGAGCAAAGGCATATGAGAGAACTGGTCACGCTGAAGCAACCAATTCTTGGTCCATGAACTCCTCCCCACCCTGTTCATGGACTGGACTTGTGTCAAGGTCAGGACCCCAACACCAAGCCCCCGCACAGCACGAACTCTACGAGGAGTACGCATACGCAACATGGCTAGAAAACGGTCGGCTGCTCAGAATGAAGTAACAGAACGCACTGAAGAACAGCAAGGCCTGTGAAGAGCGAACTGAAAAACAGTAACGAACGAACAAGAATACAATGACTAATTAAAGTCACGAGGAACTTGCTTACACGCACTGAAGAGCAGATACAAACCCACAAGCACAAACTGAACGGCAGAAAACGATCTGAAAGCCACGAGTCTGAAAAAGCGCGAATCGTCTCTCACCAAACTTTTACTAACACGAGATTAGCAAAAGGAGCCCAAAGGGTGCCGCGCTTGGTTCTGAACTGGCCTTTTCTAGTCTCGTCGTACGTGCTTGACGTCACCGCGTTCTTAGCGATCGGAAATTCCGACAACTTTGTGCGACCGCGTGTACACAAAACAAGTTTGAGCCAACATCCGTCGGAAAAAATCCTAGGATTTTGTTGTTGGAATGTCCGAACAAAGTCCGACCGTGTGTACGGGGCATAACTGTTACTGGCCACCACAATTATTTTTCTTGATTTCTTTTAGTGTTTCTTAAAGCCAGAAAGTTACCATTTGAAATGCCTTTAGTTTTTGGCCATGTCTGTGATCTGCTTTTTTTTCTACAACAATAAACAACTGAAGGAACATCCTCAGGGACTGGTGATTCCATAATTTTTGCCAGGGGTTGTAAAAGTAACTAAAATGTGTAGTTCTATTAAAAAATTACATATTGTCTTTTCTTGAGATAGTATAAATAACATATTGTTAACAACAAAGGGTATATCATACCTAAGGTATTGAACAAGTAAAAGAGTAATAAAAAAAAAAAAAAAAAAAAGGAAAGATAAAAAAGAAAGATGTGGGTAAGATAAGGGCAGTTAAGGTTTTATTCTTCAATTTCCAATATTTATAGATGAATCTTTTACCCACGGTTGCCATGTTTTGTCAAAAACAGCTAGGCACTTGTGTTAGAAACAAGTCAATTTATCATTAATCATAACCCAGTTTAATTCTTGTATGACATAATCAAACATTATTCTAGGTTGATTCCAAATGGTTATTCTAGCAGCTAGGATTATATAGGAAATTAAGCATTGGTGTGTTTAGGTAAGCTCATATCAATTTTTTGAAAGAGCAATCTCAGAGGATTTATAAATATATATTTTGGTAATTTCATGTATAAAGTTGACTATTTTGATCCAAAATTTCCATACTTTGGGCTTCATGTACATGGGGTGTTTTTACAACCGCTCCTGAACGATTTAACTTGACAGATAGTAACCCACATTTAAAACGTCCGTTTTGCCATGTTCGCGTTTAGAAGTGTTTAAAAAAATAAATAATAATTTGCAAAATAGCCAAAAATGAAAAACGCCTGTAAACGAAACGTGGCTAAATGCGAGTCACCGCGTTTAGAAGCATTTGGTGCTTCTCCGTCCATTTAGCAGCAGCAATGTACAGGAGACCTAAGCGACTGCACAAAGCAAAAATCTATAGCAGGCTACTTTACTAAACACCAGTCTACAGGTGAAATTGTTTAACCATTCAGTTCTCTGTCCTCTCTGTAACATGCACTCTCTACCTCTCCTTTTCACAGTTTTCACTCTTTAAACTTTGTTTCCTTCACCCCTCTTCTCCACCCTACAATCTGTATATATCACACACTTAATTCTGCACTCTCCTTAATTACAGCACTCATAATCTCCTCCTAACTCTAATCCCACATGCTAATAAAACCCCAGGATGCTGAGGCATGTACCCTCATGTAAATCACACTCTCATGTTACCACCCTTCTGCTTCTCATAACCTCTGGAGATATATCCCAAAACCCTGGGCCTCCCTTATTTAACTGTACCCAATGCACCCATCACCCTGTACCCTCTGACTGAAGGCACAATTAACGCAATTTAGTTTCCATTCCTCTTGTTCCCAAAACCAGCCTCCCCGTCTACTGTGCCCCCTAAAATGCCCACTCTGTCTGCAACAGACTCGCCTCTGTTCATGACTCCTTTAATCTACTTGATGTCACTGAAACCTGACTTCATGAATCCGACACTGCTTCTCCTGCTTCCCTCTCCCATTGTGACCATCTCTAAACTTACTCCCCCCAGACCCAGTGGATGCAAGGGAGGTGGAGTGGGAATCCTCTTATCCCCACAGAGCACCTTTCAGGGTATTCACTCTTCTCCCTCCCTGTCCCTTCCATCATTTGAAGATAACTGTATATGTCTATTTTCTCCAGGTCCTTTAAGAATTGCTGTGATCTACCCCCCCGGACCAGTATCAACTTTAATTGATTACTTCTCTGCCAGGCTACCCCATTTTATCTCTGAAATTCTCACAATCATTCAAATCGACTTCTACATCCCTGTTAATACTAACACTCCTGCTAAAACTTCTTCTAGAGTTGGGCCAAACACCCCCCCGGTTTGTGCCAGAACTCTCGAACATCGCAAAGGTTCAGACCCGACCCCTATTGAAGTCTATGGGACCGAATTTGAAAAATCAAAAGTCCTGATTTTGAAGGCTTATATGCAAGTTTTTGGCCATAAAAGGGTATGGGGGCCCAAATACTGCCCTGGGGGACATGTATCAATGCAAACATTTTTATTTTCAAGTTTGTTTTTTCATTGGCGTAGTGATTTTAATGATGCTTAAAGTGAAACAATAAAAATGGACCCCACGCCAAAATAAGAAAAAAAATGGCGCGGGGTCCCCCAAAATCAATACCAGACCCATATTCCAGCATGCACTCCGGAAGGTCAGAAGGGGAGCTGAGTGAGTGCCCCCCACCCCAAAGTAGCTTGTCCCCAAGTTGATGGGAACAAGGGCCTTTTCCCGACAACCCTGGCCTGGTTCTTAAATAAGTAAGAGGCAGGCAACCTGATGATGTCACCTGGCAGCACCACCCCCCTTGTGACATCACCCACTGGTACATGATGGGTTGATGACATCACACGGGGCGGTGCCTCCAGATGACATCACCAGGTGGCTCCACCCCTTACCTTTTTTCAGAACTGTCAACTGACAGAGCAGGTTAGCATTCATTGCAGGTGGAACGTTTTTTGGGGGGTCCAACAGTGCAGCGGGCATCATGGTTGATGATGGATCTATATCGGGGAACATTAATTTTTTTAATATAGGAATTGTCATAAAATTCCTCCTGTCTTTATTTACTTTTTTAATAAATTGGTTGGGGTACATTTTGTTAAATGGGGGCTTTCAAATTCTGATAAGCCCCCTGACCAAGACCCTCACAACCACCACCATGGCTTGTTGGGAATTTTTAACATAGGGACAAGGTGCTTTGAGTTGAGAGGGGGCAGAGCCTCCCCTTCCCCAAAGCACCATCCCCCCATGTTCAGGGCAACATGTAATTTTGATGTGGGGTTCCCCTTAAAATCCATATCAGACCTGAAAGGCCTGGTATAGATTGGGGAGGCCCCCCATCCCATTTTTTTCACTTTTTTCTATTGCAGAGAATGTTTCTTTTTTCTCAATTCAGCTGTCAGCGGGGAAGCCCGCTGACAGCTGATGACTCATCCATTGTTAAGGACGCAGCAGCCAGCTTCTTGGCCCACTCCTTAACAACCAGTTAGTCACTGTGCCCTGTTTGGGCAAAGCTTTGCCCAATCAGGGCTTATAATGCACTGTGCAGCACGCAGTGCATTGTGGGGCACTGGGTGGGTGAATATCCCGTCGAGAGCCCTGCGGATTTGGGTGTTCGCTGAACGGGCGAACAGGTGATGTTCGGGATGAACTTTTGCTCAGCTCGAACTATTAGCCCAACTTTACTTCTTAGTCTAACCTCCTCATTTGTCCTGAAGCAATGGATATATGCTTCTACTCACTCATGGTAACACCCCCGACTTTGTATTCTCCTACCTATGCACTCCATACAACCTCTACAGCAATTCTTTTCCTCTCTCTGATCACCACTTTATTAGTTTCGCTCTCTCCAATCCTTCCAACCACCTAATAATTACCTGTAGAAATCTTTGCCACTTAAACTATTCTCTTCTCTATTCTGCTACTAACCACCTCTATGACAAAATCTCACCTCTGTCCTGCCCCAATCTAGCCATTTCTGTCTACAATAAATCACTGTCCTCTGCCCTGAATGAGCTTGCCGCCCCTCACCACACACAGAAACAGGCCCCAACCCCTACAACCCTGGCAAACAGATGACACCAGAAGTCTCAAATAATGTAGCCATGCTCTTGAGCGTCTGTGGCGTAAGACTAATGCCGCGTACACATGAGCAGACTTTTCAACCGGACTGGTCCGACGGTCTAATCGACGGACTTTCGACGGACTTCCGTCGGACTTCCGTCGGACTTCCGTCGGACTTGCCTACACACAATCACACCAAAGTCCGACGGATTCGAATGTGATGATGTATGAGTGGACTAAAATAAGGAAGTTGATAGCCAGTAGCCAATAGCTGCCCTAGCATCGGTTTTCATCCATCTTACCAGCATACAGACTAGCGGACTTTACGATAGGAACTGGGTCCGGCGTAGTTCCGACGTAAAAATTTGAAACATGTTCCAAATCTAAAGTTCGTCAGATTTTCAACCGAAAAAGTCAGCTGCAGTTTCGATGAAGCCCATACACAGTCGAATTGTCCGCCGGACCAGTCCGGTCGAAAAGTACGCTCGTGTGTACACGGCATAAGTCTCACAAGGACTTCAATCAGTATAATTCTGCCCTTCAAAAATACAATTATTGCCTCCACACTGCCAAAAAGACCTATTTTATCACTCTCGTTAACACCTTCTCATCCAGTCTACGTCAACTCTTTTCTACCTTTAACTCCTCCACTGCCTCCACCCACTAACTCACTCACTCCCCAGTATATCACCAATCACTTCAAAATTAAGATTGATATGATTCGTGATTAAATCTCCACTCTACCGTTATCCCCCCACTTAACACCTCATGTCCACAGGTACACGCAATACTGCCCTTATTCAACCCTGCTACTATAGACGAGATTGCTAAACTTTTTTCTAGTACCCACCTAACCACCTGTTCCCTGGATCCTATTAACTCTCAAATAATGTGGTCAACCTCTATCATGCACTCACATCTTCAATTTTTCCCTCCCTTCTGGCATCTTTCCCAACTCTCTAAAGGATGGATGAGTCACCCCCATACGTAAAAAGCCTTCCTTGAACCCCTCCAATCTTAACAACATACGCCTTGCTCACCTTTTCCTTCAAACTCCTTGAACGCCTGGTCTATAGCCACCTCCCCTTCAGTCTGGATTTCATCCTCAACACTCCACAGAAACTGCTCTCCTAAAACGCAGAAATGATTTACTAACAGCAAAAACCAAAGGAGACTATTATGTACTCCTACTTTTGGACCTTTCAGGTGGCTTTGATATGTATGACTATGCTCTTTATTGACTTTCTCCTCTCCTCTTCTTTTCTCCATCTGGGTCCCTCACGGTTCTGTTCTTGTACCTCTCCTAATCTCAATCTATGCCTCTGTTGATCTTTTGTTCCCTTGGAACTGTGTCATGTTCCAGGTGTGAGGCAGAGGTGCTTGCGGCTGAGTGCAGTGCACCCCTGAGAGTGGTACAGGGAATGCAGTGCCCAAAGAAGCACGGTTTGACGGCTGCTGAAGTTTGATGAGCTGATCACCGGAGAGTAGCTGGAATGGGCGGGATATGCTGTAAGGCAGATGTGCTTGGGTGGCTCCAGATGTATTTGACAGTGGAGCAGACCGGGAACAGAAACAGGAGCCAGGCCAGGGGTCATACAGGGCAGACCAATCCGAGGTGGGTTCAGATAGCAGAATATGAACAAGCTGGGGTCATACATAGTGTGATAGGTAGTAGCAGAGTCGTGAGCCAAGCTGAGGTCAAACACGATGGAGCAGACAGGAGCAGAGTCAGAGTGCAAGCCAGGGGTCAAGCCAGGAGATCAGGACAAGCAGGTCACAGCAACCCGGGTCGGTAATAAGAGGTCCAAGAATAAGGATATGCAGACGCACAGGAAAATATGGGGGAGCTGACGATAATCCAGCTCATCATGCTCATCATGCTCACAGTAACAGGTTTAAATAGTCCAGTGGGTGCCAGCATCCTCATTGGCTTACCTTTACATATGCTATCCCTCCTTCAGTCTGTCAAAAAATGCTGCTTTCAGACTCATCCATCCATCTTACCAACTTCAGTGTCTGCCTCCCCTCTCTGCCAATTCCTCCATTGTCTTCCACTCACCCAATGAATTAAATTCAAAATACTAACAATAACTTAGAAAGTCTTTCACAACCCCCAGCTACATTACTAACCTAGTCTCAAAATACCAACCAAATCATTCTCTTTGTTCCTTTCAAGACCTCCTGCTCTCTAGTTCCCTTTTCATCTCCTCCCATACTCACCTCCAGGACTTCTCCTGAGCTTCTCCCATCCTATGAAATTCTGTACCACTATGTCTTACTCTGTCCACTTTTAGGCGATCCCTGAAAACTTTTCTCTTCGGAAAAGCCTATCCTGCCTCTATCTATCAACTGTACTTTTATTTTCTCCATCAGCTCACCCCCCACAGTTATTACTTTTTGTATCACTCGACCCTCCCTTTTAGATTGTAACCTCTGATAAGCAGTCCCCCCTGATTCCTCCTGTACTGGATTGCATTGTAACTGTACTGTCTGCTCTCACATTGTAAAGCACTGTGCAAACTGTTGCCACTATATAAATCCTATATAATACTAATAATTATATCCATATATACCATATATGTTATTGGTAACACACATAATAAACAATAGATAAACATACATGTCTTACTACAGATGCTTTTAAATGATATGTGAAGATTTCATCCATATGATCCTGTAGCCTTCTACGGACCGTGCAAATCATCTTGCCTATATAATAGGCTCCAAACATGCACGTTAGAACATAAATGACCCCAGATGTGTTACCATTAGCCTGACTCATACATTAGATAAGGCGAGGAAATCTCCCTTAATCATAAATGTACAAAAGTCACAAGCAGCATGGATGTTTGGGTACAAATCTACTCACCCCCTCATAATCTCTTAGGAGGTGCCAATAAGAGGAACAAATGTCCTTTATCCTTGGCACAAGACCAGTATATTGTAAACTCAGTCTTGTAAAAAGCATCTCCTCTTCTTTGTCTGTACTCCTTTTATTAAAAATCAAAGACTCTCTATTGCTTTCTCTTGCTCTTTGATAGGCATTGACCAACCATCTTTTTTTGTATTCTCATCAAACAAATCTATTTTTCAAGCTGGCAGCTTCTGCCTCAAAGTCAGCATGATTGGTACAATTGCGACAACATGCAAATACTGTCCCACAGGGATGTTATGGACTAGTAACCACTGGTGAAAGCTATGCACGTACAAAACATTATTAGTGGTTGTTGTTTTTTTTTTATAATTTCATCCTAATTATACAATGTTCAACCTAACTGTATCACCAAGTCCAAAAAAATGTGATTTGTTGTTCAGCACATTCACTGGTGAATTTTAAATTTCAATCATTTAATATGTAATGCAATATTTACTGTCATTTTGTTTTTGTTAACAGATCTATACTTTTACACGACTTTGTGGCCAATGCCTTTACTAGCCATTGAAGTAGTGTACAATCGAAAATCTGCATGGCTGCACTATGAAGAATCATATAACCTTATTGCAAAGGTAAATGCCTTCCATTAAAGCACCATGACACTGTGGGGACACAGAAAATGGATGACCTGGCCAAAGCTAAGCACCTGCCTTTCACTTCAAAAAGAAGGATGCACTAATAATAAGTTCTTATGAGGTGTGCCAAGCCAGTACAGATAATGCAAATGGTGGTGGGGGGGTTGTGTCTGTTGAAATCATTATTTATGTCAATTGATGGGGGGCAGGCACACAGTTGTCTTGTCACCTTGTCTATGGCTCACTTTTATCTGAATCTGTCTCTGTTGTGTGCACTGAGCAGTCTCCTATGGTGTCAACAATCATATTCTAATCTCAGAGAAACAACAGAAACCGACTATGGAAATCCATCAAGACTAACATTTTTTGTATCTGTTTCGAATAAGGTAGCTGCAGACATGATCATTGCCTTTTTGACAGGTTGGATCCAATACCAGTAAAATTATATATATGCCTACCTTTAATGTATCTATATAAAGCACATGTGACTGATCACGTGTCATGTAGTTAAAGTAGAACTCCAGAATTCTTTTTTTTTTTTTTTATTTAGGTCCTTACCCTCTTGCATATAAAAAGTGCCAATCTTCTTGCTCCAGCACTGTCCACAACGTCCTTCTTAGTCCAGGGTCAATGGTCCTCTTCAGAGCAGCACAACACTTTGTCATTCTGCCCATTTCCTGTGAACCCAACCTGTCACCTCTTCCTTCCCTAAGGGGTGCATTGCCATGCAGGATTGGCTCAAAATACTACAGGACTGAGAGGACCTCACACTTCTCACACATTGTTACATGAGCTCCGCTCAGTTTTGGAGGAATATTTGCATCCCCCACCAGAAGAAGGAGAAGCTGTGGTGATGTTACCATACCCGCAATAAGAATAAAAAAAATAGTATGTATAGAGCTTTAAAAAATAAGTCCCAGGGGACTTTGGGGGAAGGTGAGGGATGAGGGAGGCGGGTGTGGGGTGACATGCCTGCACTTCCACTTTAAAACGTGATCCTCCACAGATCACTTTTCAGCTTATGCACATCTACTTTTCTGTACCATTTGGAAATTTATTTGTCTATATTGTAGGTAGTAGAGCAAGATATAACATTTTCAGCATGCCTGGTCTTGGTTTTGACACTTGAAGGTACACTAAAAGAACATATTATATTCCAAACACTACTTTACTTTAAAAGATCTCTTTCAGTAAATTAAAACGCAATCTAGCAGACCTGAATCAGTCATTATCTGTTATCATCCATCTGGGATTTTATGATGCATGTAGCAGCTTTGGGTGCCTTAGGGTTTATAAATCACTGACCATATTCTCTAACCTTATTTTTCAGCTTAATACAGTGCTTAAAGGTGGCTGTAAACGGGTAGATGTCCCATAAAAATGAATGGGGATGGGACAGAATTTTTGAATCATATTATGAATTAGTTGGATCTATGGGTATCATTAACTGAATATTTTAATCTAATTTTAGATCAAAAATCATTGAGTGGCACCTTGGAACCACTCTTAATCATAGGATGTAAGCCCACACTGACTATCAAAAAATGGCCATAGAATTAATAAGAGTCCATAAAAAAATTATATAAAAACATCTGTAAGTCTGCAGTCTCTCCTCCAGCCAGGGTCTGAGGTATGGTGCTTCCCACCAACAACCGTGTAAAACAGAAGAAAGAAAAAGGGGAGTTAGGGAAAGCACCATGTCTGAGTGTAGCATATGTAACAACACATGAATAAGAAGTAAAGTAATGCACTCACATATAACTTTTTGGATACACAATGTATTCTATTATACGTATTCTTATTTTTTTTCCAATTCACACATTTACATATACAATTTTTTATATAGGTCTTGGGATCATAGACAGAACAAGTAATACAATAAAGTCACTACTGCAGCACCTGTGGTTTAATAGGCCGTGGCCCTTTATTATAGGTATTATAATATAATTAATAATAACATTTATATAAATTAATCAATTTATTAATAATCAAATTTATTAATAACCACTTCAAATTCTTTTCATATATGTACTAATAAATATATATATATATATATATATATATATATATATATATATATATATATATATATATAGCTCAGCTATATATGAGCTCTATCTAATACATTACTAAAAAACAAAATCCCGCACACATACAATCCAAAATAATACAAAACATCCCCTCTCGAAGAGAGGGATTAAATTACCTCATAATAGGGCCACGACAAAGAACATTGGGAGGGTAGGGTGGGCAAATTATAATAACAGCTTCTTCTCTCCTCTGCTCGTTAATGACACAACTTCTTTCTTTTATATAGCCTACTTTGCTCATGCCAGCCAGCATTTGATTGGATGATTTAAAACTGCCAATCAGGTAAGTTTTTGAAATATAATTTAATAATAATAATATATATATTTTTTTTAATAAACTTTAATTAACCTATCAATTTATATCAATTGTCTGCCATGATCCCATAGGTGTTGGGATGGGGACATTCTGCCCCACCTTTCACTTTTATGGGATCATAGACAGAACAAGTAATACAATAAAGTCACTACTGCAGCACCTGTGGTTTAATAGGCAGTGGCCCTTTATTATAGGTATTATAATATAATTAATAATAACATTTATATAAGTTAATCAATTTATTAATAATCAAATTTATTAATAACCACTTAAATTTCTTTTCATATATGTACTAATAAATATATATATATAGCTATATGTGGGCTCGAGCACAAATTATTTGAATACTAAAAATTAACAAGACATAAATGTATATTTCCAACCCTGTACCATCGTATTTGGCGAAAAAGAACCTGTCAGTTTCTTTTGTATCATATGTCTTTTACAAAGAACGGTCTTTATGAACGATGCTGTACAAACGAAAAAAATATGGATGAGCATGCAAGTTAAGTATCTCAATAGGAAAACACAACAAGTACTTACTTTTTTTAAGCAGCTTCTTTATTCTCAAATATTGTTCTGGCTCCCGACTTTTGATGTCAGACCACCGCTTCCTCAGTTGTTCTTTAGACCGTTTTGTGCCAAATTTAGCTTCTAGAGCGGTGACAACTGAGGACATTATTTTGTCCTTACGCATATTCGGTTGTGTGTACGGTCCTTTTTTCCCATCGTAGTCCTCCCTTCTCAATATGGACACCATCTCCACCATCTCTTGAAAAGCCATGTTGGTGGCCATATATCTCCTCCGGGATGTGGATGGTTGTGGCTCCGCGCTACTTCCACTGATTCTCTCCGCCATCTTTCTCGATATACTCCCACTGCGCAACGAAGAGTGAAGGGGCGGGGACAAATCGTACTAAAGAACGTCAGGGGCGGGCGACGCAGGCGGAGCATGACACATGCGCAGTGTATATAAAGCTATTACGATGGCCTACGTATGTCCGTGCGGAAGTAGCGAGCATCAGAAACTAAGGTAAGATTAAACGTGGGGGTGCATGTGTGTATATGTGTCCCCTAGATTCTTCACCAAATAATCCTGGGAGTTCTGACTGACATTACAGTTTTAATCTTGTGTCTTGTCTTTCAGCAACAATGAATCCCTTTAAAGAGGCAGATTTTTTGTCGCGATTTATTGACCAATATCAGGAAAAGAAAAACCTGTGGGAGGTCAAACACCCACTATATTACAATAGAGATGTAAGGAAGGCAACACTGGGCACACTTTTAGAATTTGTGAAGACTCGAGTTCCCCAGGCAGACCTCAAGTTTGTGGACAAGAAAATTGGTATCTTGCGAAACATGTACAAGCGGGAACACAATAAAATCCACGAGTCGCTCAGATCCGGTGCAGCAGCCGACCAAGTTTATGTACCCAAGTTGTGGTACTACCACAAAATGCAATTCCTGGATGACCAGACAGAAGCCAGGCAATCACTTTCGACCCTTCCACCCACCATTCCCCCCACCCTTCTCTCCAGCCTTCCCCCCACTCTTCCCTCCAGCCTTCCATCCACCTCCACCCCAGCTGAGGAGTCCCAGGAAGAACTGGGCCTTTTCATCCCTGATGAAGTGGATGCGCCCAGCTTCAGCCAGGTATCCTTTTCTGTTGAATTTGTGATTGTGTAAATGTTATTAATGATATTAACGTGTTAAATTTTGAAGTGCTTAATAAAAAATGACTTCATCACAAATATTAATATGTAGACATATCACTAGACAGTAGTGGCCAAAAATATACTTATGCATAGGTGTGCACAGCCTCTTGCATTATGGTGTACACCCCAAAGCTCAAATACATATGCATGTGTATATGTACTGATGGTGTCAGTAGGGCAGTGGACAGTGTAATTTTGTTTATTTTCTTTGCGAAAAAAAATTTCTTTTGGAACATTTTTTTTGGTGATGAAATATCAGTGGTCTAAACAGGGGGGAATATGCACCACACAAGGCGATTAGGGTGTCCCAGGCACACCTGGCACACCCTCTGGGCACGCCTATGTACTTCAGATATTGTTGATCACCTGAAATAATGGTGGTGTCAAATAGATAGCCTTTACTATTTGTGGAGAATTATATTTGCAAGTCATGAGCTGAAAATTGTGTGTGATTGTGTAACACAAAATTACAACTATGTACCTTTTTTTGACACAGGATGACCTCAGCCAGGAGGAGGCCTTGACCAGTGGGAGAGAGGAGGAGGTCTTGCCCAGTGGGAAGAGGAGGAGGCTGTGGCAGGGCCACGTAGAAGCCACAAGGAGTGTCAGGTGCCTCCCCTCCGCATTCTCACCAAAAGGCCCAGGAGAATGACCCAAGCTGAGGAGGAATCCCTAGCCCTCATACGTGAAGCAAGCCAAATCTTGAGTACACCACCCAATGAAGAGGAGGAGTATGGGACATATATGGCCACCAGATTGCTGGAATTGGAAAAGGGGCAATGCCTCCTCTGTGAGGGTTTGATTTTTCAGGCCTATCAGAAGGGCTTGAGAGGGGAGCTTACTGCTACCACATATCTGGCTGATGAAGCCACTCCTCCTCCTCCTCCTCCTCATGCCCCAAGTACACCACCAGAGGCCCAGCCTCCGAGGAAGGCTGCAGCGAAGCGTGGAGGGAAGGCTGCAGAGAAGCGTGCAGGGAAGGCTCCACGGAAGACTCGAAAGTGATTGCCTGGTTTCTGTCTGGTCTGACTGTGCTCCCTGTGCTCCCTAGTCGCAAGATATCAATTTTCTTGTCCTAAAACTTGATGTGTGTCCTGGGGGACGAAAGGCTTCACAGATTCTAAAAGTGTCTCCAGTGTTGCCTTCCTAATTTTTTTTTCCAAAAAATAAATGGATTTTTGGGTTACCTTACATTATTGACTATGTGTTTTGATTTTTTGTTTGGGAGTAGGCAGGTACAGGTCAAAAAGACTATGGGGTTGATTTAATAAAAGCAAATAGACTGTGCACTTTGCAGAGGGCAGTTGCCCTCTGTAAGTGCAATTGCTCCAGAGCTCAGGAAATTAGTTAAGGTTTGACTTTGCAAAGAGTACCCAATCCTGTGCAAGGAAAATTCAAAAAACAGCATTTTTGCTTGCACATGATTGGATGATGGAAGTCAGCAGAGCTTCTGCTCATTTACTAAGCTCTGGAGCAACTGCTCTTGCAGAGGGCAACTGCACTTTGCAAAGTGCACAGTCTTTTTCCCTTTAGTAAATCAACCCATATGTGTGTTTTTGCCAAAAGGCTAAATCATTTCTAAAATCAAGTGAAAAGTACTAGTGAAAAGTGAACTTTAGAAATTGCACAGCAAGTGCACTTGTTGGAAGTGCATTCGCTGTAAATCTGATGTGAAGAGCTGAAATGAGGGGAAGCTCTGCTGATTTTATCATACAATCATGTGCAAGAAAATTTTTTTTTTTTGGGGGTTCCTTGCAAGTGCCCCTCGGATCCACAGCGAAGGCACTTCAAAATGCTCTTTCTGTGCAATTCCAACTAGAATTTGCATTTGTAGTGAAAAATGAATTTGCCTTTGGAAAATAAACCCCCCTATGTCTAATTAACAAGGGACACCAACCTCATTAAGGTTCATTAAAACAAAACAAAATATTAAGGTTATTGTGGTAACTTGAAAATACAAAAATAAAATAAAACAAAAAAATGTTTGTATAATTTAGCACACATTGTAAAATAGATAAGTGTTGAAATCAATAAAAAAAAAAGATGAGTCCAAAATCTAATGTAATACTTTATTTATGGAGATCTGGCTTTTTCAAAATATCATATTAGTCATGGCATGAGGATAAATCATGAAGAAAGTAGTTTGTGAGAACTCTGTGTGAATATAAAGCAGAAAAACAACTTCATTCCTCTCACATTATAAAGAAAAAAAAAGCGCTGTATTAAAAGATCACAGAAGAGGAATGTGCTAGCTTCAATATGAAGGCTAGTTTTACCAGACCGAGCGCTTCCGTCTTGTAATTGCTTCAGAGCATGCGTCAGTTTGAGTTTGTCAGACTAGCACACAGACGACCGGTTTGTCCGCTAGAAAGAAGAGTCCGTCGGATAGATTTAAAACATGTTTCAAATCTAAGTCTGTCCAACTTTTGATCAAACAAAGTCCGATGGAGCCTACACACGATCGAATTGTCCGACGAAATCCAGTACGCCGGACCAAGTCTGCCGTAAAGTCCGCTCGTGTGTACGCGGCATTACAATAGGAAGACCAAGTAGTGGGTGCTAAGGAATTCCTTATAGACAAAAAAATGGGATTCACACCATCGACCACAGATGAGGAGGACAAACCAGACCGACGGGATCTGAATTCGGCACCAATCTCCGAAATTCCGGAATCTGTGAACGGGATAAACAATCTGCGATAAAATTCTCAACTCCAGGAATATACTTAGCCTTCAACCAAATATTAAAAGACAAACACTTAAACACAATTTGCCGTAAAATTGAGATACCAGGTAAGGATTTAGAAGACAAACAGTTGATTGCATAAACAACCCCTTTGTTATCAGAATGAATCAAAATACATCTGTCAATTAACTGAGAACCCCAAAGATCCAGAGCCACTAAAATTGGAAACAATTCCAATAACACAATATTACTAGTCAGACCCCTAGATTTCCACGACGCAGGCCAAACATCAGCTGACCAATGGCCATCCCAAAATGCTCCGTAACCACACGACCCTGCAGCATCAGTATAAAATTGTAATGCTGACGCAGACAAAAAAGGAAATTGTCGCTTCGTAAAAACTCTACCCATTGGCATAATTCTGGACACAAACGCAAGCAAACCCAGCAACGATTGCAAGAATTTCAAACGAACTTTCTTCTGTGACATAACAAAAACCAACAACGATTGAATGCGCAAGACTTTGTCAATGGGAAGCCGAAATTCCATGGCAACCGTATCAATTTGGATGCCCAAAAATTCTAAACATGAAGTGGGATAAACATATTTTTCCTCAGCCAAAGGAACACCAAATTCCCTGCAAATAATACGAAACTCGGTGAATAAAAATAAACAATCATGAGTCCCAGCCCTACCTACAAACAAAAAAATCGTCAAGATAATGTAAAACCGAATCCAAGCCAGTCTTTTGACGAATCATCCAATCGAGAAAGGAAGAAAACAACTCAAAATAATGACACGACAAAGAACACCCCATAGGGAGGCAGCGATCAAAGTAATATTTGCCCTCAAATTTAAAACCCAAAGAATTAAACGCCGAAGGGTGTATAGGCAGGAGGCGAAAAGCAGATTTCACATCCGCCTTTGCTAACAATGCAGAACCACCAACTCCCCTAATGATATTCAATGCATCATCAAATGATGCATAATGAACTGAGCAAAAACTAGGATCTATGTCATCATTCAACGAAAGCCCATACGGATACGACAAGTGATGAATAAGTCTAAAAGAATTCAATTCCTTCTTAGGAATAATTCCCAAAGGAGACACCCAAAAATTTTCAAAGGGAGCAATTGAAAATGGACCAGCAATCCTGCCGTCAGAAAGTTCTTTCAACAATTTGGAGCGAACAATATCCAAATACATATTAACAGATTTCAAATTCTCAAAAACAACACAACCCTGGCCCTGAAACACAGGTAACATAAACCCAAATAAAAAACCATCATACAAGATTTTAGCTGTCTGACGATCTGGGTAACGAAGAAGCCATGGTAACATATTTTTGAGAATCACTGGAGTGGTTGCTTTTGAGAAATGGCTCCTTAGTAGATGCTACAATATTAGAAGACTTCTTAAAACAACGTGACACTGGATGACTACCAGCACAAAAATTACATTCATGTTTGTATTTGCACGTGGTAGGCCATTTACATTGCCCATCGTTAAAGTGGAAACAAACACCATGACGATAAGAATTCTGCACAGACAATTGAGGTTTAACAAATTGCCGCTGTGGAACCAAAAGGTTCAGCCGCAGCCCCACATCTTTAACACCCCACCTCATCGATCTATGTACAGATAACTTCTGACGAAAAGACTCATCATACACGAACCATGACAGTCCTGGAAAACTTTTGTAAGCCTCAAGAATTATCTCAACATGTTGGAACAAACCGCAACATAAATTAGGCCTTTTTTCTCCCAGTACACCAGCATAAATACAAAAGGCTTGCAACCAATTGTTAAACGATCGCGGTGGTGATTTACGCTTATCATCCTCGAATTTATCGACATTTTTATCCGATTTAAATTCTCTATTCAAAGGGAGCAGAGTTAAAATCTCAACGTAATCACCACGCCAAATCTTCTCTTTAACGGTATTATTTAAATGGAAACCCAAGGGGGACAATTCGCACGTCATAACTTCTCGAAGGCAATTATCAGGAATGACCGAAGAACGAGGTGTGACAGGAGGTTCAACACAAACAGTCGCAGCAGACTGCAAAGGCACCCCCAAAGCATTTTTGGAAGGAGAATTCAACCAGGCACACGTAACTCCTGTAGTTAAAGTATTAGAATCAGCAATTACATTAGAATTCGTATCAAATTTATCAATTAAATATTTAAAAGATGAAAAAATAGCTTTCAATTGAGAAATATTATTAGACTCACCACTTACGGGAATAGCAGCAGGGATGGATGCATTCTTAGCATTAGATAATGAAGGACGCAATGCCATCACATCCATATCATCAGCAACATTCCGCAATTCTGAAAAAAACATTATGAGCAGAACCAGGTAACTCAACATTTTTAACAGATTGAGAATCATGAAGAGAAGAAACCAAACCATTGTTATTATTTTCCTTATGAATTAATAAATCATTAGAACTATTATGTGGAGAGGTATTACCCCTTTTCTTTTTTCTTCGATCCCCAGGCACTGAACGAACCGGGGATTCAAACTGACGAGGTCTCTTTAAGCTTCTGTGTAACCTCCTTCCAGGCCTAACTGCGTAATCGCCTTGTCCATCAAGCCACTCAGCAGGCGGAGCTATGACGCAGTCAGCAGTCAGGCCTGAAGCGACGAGGTTGGAAGGCGGACCTGTAATAGAAAAACACGCCTGAGTCAGCGATCCGGAACCACAAGTGGAGGGGGCAGACAGAGAATGGCTAGAGGGTCCAGCTTCAATGGATATACCGTCCCCGAGATCCATAGACAGAGAGGTGTCAGAACCGACGGCAGCTCCCTGAGTATCCGGCGATGAAAACGGCAGCGATAAGCAGCAGTGAATCCATTCATCTCCACCCGCAGGGCAGCGCGGTCCATCATCAAGCGAAGTAAGGATTCCATGATGAAGGCAGCAAGTTATAATAACAGCTTCTTCTCTCCTCTGCCCGTTAATGACGCAACTTCTTTCTTTTATATAGCCTACTTTGCTCATGCCAGCAAGCATTTGATTGGATGATTTAAAACTGCCAATCGGGTAAGTATTTGAAATATAATTTAATAATAATAATATATTTTTTTTTTTTTAATAAACTTTAATTAACCTATCAATTTATATCAATTGTCTGCCATGATCCCATAGGTGTTGGGATGGGGACATTCTGCCCCACCTTTCACCTTTATTCTGCCTCTTATACATATGTATTTTTTATTTGGGCACTGAAATAAAGCACATTATCATCTATTATATACAACACTTTAAATCCATTTTTATTTTATTTTAATATTATTGTTCTATGTTTGCTGAATTTTAAATGTTTTTTCATGTGCAGTGACACATTGGGAAGTTTGTAGCTCATTGGTAGCGCCAAACAGAGAGTTTATTCTATGGCAGAAGTTCAATTCAGGACTTTTTTCTGATCACTTGCATTAAAAACAAAGCACAAAGTTCACACTTAAATAGTTTCCCACGCAGGGGGTTCTTACCATTAATGCAACCAAACAAAGAATTCAGCCTCATGGCTCTCTTTGCAGCTTCATTACTCAGGCCTCATGCCTTGGTCCTCCAGACCGTAAAACACAGAGTCCCAGTGTTCGTGCACAAAACCTTTGTCAGCTTAGCTATTTCTCCTGGAGCTCCCAGCTGCTACATCCTCATAGGCTTGGGCCTTTGTCTGTCCTGACCTGACAGTACGATGTGCACCTCACGGTTCCCAGAGACACCAGGAGAGTGCCCCCTGCCGAATACCCTGCAGATTATTCTTTTACATGCCTTATCTACTTGTTCTCATGTGAGTGCATAACTTTACTTCTTTCCCATTTGTTGTTACATATGCTACTGCTACACCAAGACAGTTGTGCTTTCTCTCCCTCCCCTTTTCCTTTCTTTTGTTCAACATCCAATGGGGTTGATTTACTGAAGGCAGATAGACTGTGCACTGTAGAAGTGCAGTTGCACTGTGCAAGTACAGTTGCTCCAGAGCTTAATAAATGTGGTAAAGCTTCACAGTTCTTCCTCCAGACTGACTGTTCACCAGACCACCGGCTGACTCTCAGGAGATCTCCCAGGGAATGATGAAGACTTAAGCACACCGCTGTCTTCAGGGAGACTGACTACATGTGGTAGTCTCCCCCCCTTGTTAGTCCCCGGCAGTGCTGATCTACTCACTATGTCCTCTCTTGCTCCCGTGCCTCCAGGAAGGGCTTTCTCCTGTGCATTATGGCAGTATCCTTCCAGCATCTGAGCCCTGGCCCAAGGCAGGACACCCCCCAGACTTGGGGACACCACTGAGGGCCATCTACAGCCTCCTCAGCACTGTATTGTATCTCCATCTTCCACCTGCTGGCATGGAGCATGTCAATTTATGAAGTAAGCTCTCCCCCCCTTGCTGGGGATTGGCCCAGGCCTCATATATTTTCAAGACAGCTCATCCTAACCTCCACCCACTAGCTCTAGAACATTCTCCAATGTCTCAGAAATAAGGGGAGGCACCAGTGGAGATGTCAGGATGAGTCACCCAGCCCTGAACTTCACTGAACCCCAACCCAGGTTCCATAGCTCAGGCATAACCCTGAGCTAAACTAAAATGTACCTACTCTAACACAACCCATACTACTTCTAACACAAGAAAGCTGAATTTTTGCTTGCACATGATTGGATGCTAAAAGTCAGCAGCACTTTCCCTGATTTTTTAAGCCCTGGAGCAGCTGCAGTTGTAAAGGGCAACTGCACTTGCAAAGAGCACAGTCTATTTGCCTTTAGTAAATCCAAACAAAAGTGTCATTCAGTATTAGGCATGTACCAAAGGGGTTGATTTACTAAAGGCAAATAGATTTTGCACTTTGCAAGTGCAGTAACTTCAGAGCTTAGTAAATGAGGTAAATATTCACTTCACAAAGAATACCCAATCACATGCAAGGGGAAAAAAAAACATTTTTCTTGCACATGACTTGGTGATGGAAATCAGAGCTTCCCTTCATTTACTGGGCTCTAGAGCAACTGCACTTGCAAAGTGCACAGTCTATTTGCCATTGGTAAATCAACCCTAATGTATCTACCTACCCATCCAAGACATTTTGTCACTTGGATTTTATCGGAGGTCCTTTCCTGGTGATCGGTATTACTGAAACAGTAAGGGGAATTAAGATTTTTGAGTTATCACCAGAAAAAGAGGCAGGGGTAAATATTCCTACCAGCACACTTTTTTAAAGAGTGGAATTCTCTTCACTTTAACCGCTTCAGCCCCGGAGTATGTTACCCCCTTCCTGACCAGAGCGCTTTTTGCGATTTGGCACTGCGTTGCTTTAACTGACAATTGCACGGTCATGCGACGTTGCACCCAAACAAAATTTACGTCCTTTTTTTCCCACAAATAGAGCTTTCTTTTGGTGGTATTTGATCATCTCTGCATTTTTTATTTTTTGCGCTATAAACAAAAAAAGAGCGTCAATTTTGAAAAAAAACGCAATATTTTTTACTTTTTGCTATAATAAATATTCCCCAAAAATATATAAAAAAAAATGTTTTTTTCCTCAGTTTAGGCTGATGTGTATTCTTCTACATATTTTTGGTAAAAAAAAATCGCAAAAAGCGTATATTGATTGGTTTGCGCAAAAGTTATAGCGTCTACAAAATAGGGGATAGTTTTATGGAATTTTTATTATTCATTTTTTTACTAGTAATGGTGCCAATCTGTGATTTTTATTAGGACTGCGACATTATGGCGGACATGTCAGACAATTTTGACACATTTTTGGGACCATTGGCATTTTTACAGCGATCAGTGCTATAAAAATGCATTGATTACTGTAAAAATGTCACTGGCAGGGAAGGGGTTAACGCTAGGGGGCAATCAAGGGGTTAATTGTGTTCCCTAGTGTGTGTTCTAACTGAATGGGGGAGTTGACTGTGTAGGGGAAGAGACAGATTGCTGTTCATACTCTGTATGAACAGACGATGATCTGTCACTTCTCCCCTCAGGGAACCGGAAACTGTGTGTTTACACACACAGATCCCAGTTCTCTGCGTGCCCCGAGCGATCGCGGGAGCCTGGCAGTGATCACAACTGCTGGGCACTCGCATCATCTCCATGGATGAACAGGGGGGGCACGCGCACCCCCTAGTGGCCACAGGGCAAAGAGATGTTACATAACGTGGTTTCGCCCAGCCGTGCCATTCTGCTGCAGTACAACTGTGGTGGCTGGTCGGCAAGTGGTTAAAGAGATGTTTTTATTTCCTATTGAGTCTCCTGGACAGGGTGAGAAGGGAGAACTCCCCAACAGGACACAGATGCCAAAAATAATCCTACAGGGCTTTTAGCCCTTCCCTACTCTATCCAAAACTAGAAAAAAATAGTTTCAGTTATACATAAATTTGAACCAGGTAAGAACCTGCACATTGTATGCCCTAGAATGCTTCCCTGCTAAGCCTTGACCACATTTGTAACTGCTGTGACCTACTGTCCATTTGACCGCCAAGCTCCTGACATGTATTTTCAGAGCTGCTGATCCTGATAAGAGCTGGTATGGATGTCAATAAGAACCTCACAAAAAAAAAAAACAATAAAAAAACATTGTGGGGTCCCCCCAAAACTCCATATCAGACCCTTTGGTTGAAAGGGAAAACAATTTAACTGACCACTGAGACAACCCATTCCAACGCCAAATTACGTCTTCTGGTCCCCGTCAGTAAAAGTAAGCAAAGGGTCTGGTTCTCCTGAAAGATTTACTTGATCATATATGGCAATGGCTATATTTTATCAATGATGTTTCCCAAATTTGGTCATGTTGCCATATTTGGTCTGTAATGTTAGTTCTATCCCTGCCCCTTAGTTTACATGGCTAGGTATTCCCAGCCAGTAAATGAATGGTGTCGGGTAACATCACTGGTTGCTAAGGATGTGGCAGATGCTTCCTTAACAACCATTGATAGACAAAAACAAAAAGGTCTGGTGTCACCCGCAAACCACCTCCATCCCAATATATGCAACAAAAAACAGGAAATCGCCCCGGGACTTTAAATGAGGTGAATGTGGTTAGCCAACAATTGACAGAGTAAATGCAGTCTCAAAATTTATTAAAATTGTCATGCAATAATAAATAACATGAATCATAGCCAAGCCCCTGAAATGATACATATAGTAAAAAATGTAATTACATATATCATGGTATAAAGTGTAAATTGCAATGTACACAGGCATGAAAAGTATCCAAATGCATTTTGCAAGACCATGCTCACTTCATCAGGGGTAGATGCACGTGTAGTACATCTGTAGGGGGTATAATGAACCAAATAAGTATCAACACAGAGATGGTATTGTGACAATTAGTCAAGAGGGTCCAAAATGTATGGCCCTATACTCACCAGAGGCTGGATCAGACTACCAAATGCTGAATACCCATAGGCGGCAGTAATGAGCGCCGGCTCGGAAGCTGAGGAGGCAGAAGAAAAACCAACACAACAGAGCACAAACGGGGGGCATACATGGCTGGGATGGGGGTGTGTGTCACCAAAGACCTCCTAGTATCCATTATTAATGTCAACTGAAACATAAATGCATATGTATCAATAGATGCTGTCATAACAGCATCGAAGTAAAGTAGTATGTGATATAAGTATGTATATGCATGAACCAATCTGGTTCAATAATGGTATGGGCTTAGAATCTAGGGGACAGAGAAAAAATAAAATAATAATAATAATAATAAATAAATAAATAAATAAAATGTGTAAATAAAAAATATGACAAAAACAGTGTGATAGAGTGTGTGTCCTGCATAGCATGTATCCAAGTCCATTGTATATGTCAGCTAAAATATGAATATGTGTATATCAGTTGGTACTATACCAACAGAGTAACCATGAAGTATACAATGTAATGAAAAATATATACATACATATGAACCAATGTTGTTCAAAGCTAGATGGACTTGGAAACTCGGAGACAGTGAAATAAATAAGATGAATATGTAATGGTGTATGCATGAATGAACCATGAGAGTGAACATAATATTGTGTGAGACAATATATATGTTAGACCATGCTGAAGTTAAGTGCTCAAATGTGAAGGGAGTGAATGGATGATTAGCATCCATCAAGGAGTCTGGACTCACCTTGAATGAAGTGAAACTGCTGCGTGTGAGTGAAACAGGAAATAGGAAGTGACAAATAGTTCCCAGGCATGACTAGCCCTCAATTTACAGTATCTCACAAAAGTGAGTACACCCCTCACATATTGGTAAATAAGGATGAGCTCCGGCGTGTTCGCATGCTGCACGTGCCGAGCCTGCCAGGAAGTCGTCAATACGCTACGCTAATCACAGGCAGTGATACATTTCCCAATCTCTGCAGACGCACATTGGGAAATATCTCACTGCTGCGCTGTGCAGTGCCGAGTTCCTGGCGGGCTCGGCACATGCAGCATGCGAACATGCTGGAGCTCATCCTTATTGGTAATATTTTATTATATTTTTTCATGTGACAACATTGAAGAAATTACACTTTACTACAATGTAAAGTAGTGAGTGTACAGCTTGTTTAATAGTGTAAGTTTGCTGTCCCCTCAAAATAACTTAGCACACAGCCATTAATGTTTAAACCGCTGACAACAAAAGTGAGTACACCCCTAAGGAAAAATGTCCAAATTGGGTCCAAAGTGTCAATATTTTGTGTAGCCACCATTATTTTCCAGCACTGCCTTAACCCCCTTGGGCATGGAGTTCACCAAAGCTTCACAGTTTACCACTGGAGTCCTCTTCCACTTCTCCATGATGACATCATGGAGCTGGTGGATGTTAGAGACCTTGCGCTCCTCCACCTTCCATTTGAGGATGCCCCATAGATGCTCAATAGGGTTTAGGTCTGGAGACATGCTTGACCAGTCCATCACCTTTACCATCAGCTTATTTAGCAAGGCAGTGGTTGTTTTGGAGGTGTGCTTTGAGGTCGTTATCATGTTGGAATACTGCCCTGCGACCCAGTCTCCAAACATGGAGCTCATGCTTTGCTTTGAACTAATGAACTGTAGCTCCCCAGTGTCGGCAGCACTCATGCAACCGCAGACCATAAAACTCCCACCACCATGCTTGACTGTAGGCAAGACACACTTGTTTTTGGGACAATAGCCATGCAGACCAATTTGATGCAGTTTGCGGCGTATGGTCTGAGCACTGACAGGCTGACCCCCCACCCCTTTGCAACCTCTGCAGCAATGCTGGCAGCCCTCATACAACTATTTCCCAAAGACAACCTCTGGATATGACGCTGAGCACATGCACTCAACTTCTTTGGTCGACCATGGTGAGGCCTGTTCTGAGTGGAACCAGTCCTGTTAAACTGCTGTATGGTCTTGGCACCATGCTACAGCTCAGTTTCAGGGTCTTGGCAATCTTTTTATAGCCTAGGCTATCTTTATGTAGAGCAAAATTTTTTTTTTCAGATCTTCAGAGAGTTCTTTGCCATGAGGTGCCATGTTGAACTTCTAGTGACCAGTATGAGAGATTGAGAGCGATAACACCAAATTTAACACACCTGCTCCCCATTCACACCTGAGACCTTGTAACACTAACGAGTCACATTACAAAGGGGAGGGTAAATGGCTAATTGGGCCCAATTTGGACATTTTCACTTAGGGGTGTACTCACTTTTGTTGCCAGTGGTTTAGACATTAATAGCTGTGTGTTGAGTTATTTTGAGGGGACAACAAATGTACACTGTTATACAAGCTGCACACTCACTACATTGTAGCAAAGTGTAATTTCTTCAGTGTTCTCCCATGAAAAGATATAATAAAATATTTACAAAAATGTGAGGGTGTACTCACTTTTGTGAGATACTGTATATCCCCAGAGGGTCCAGTGAACTCTGCCTCCAACGCCATGTGTGCGTGACAAGTAACGTGAATATGAAAGACACTCGCCGCCAAATGGGGGCACGCCTATGCAGACACCCCCAGTCACACGTGCTGATATGCCATGCAGTAGCGAGCTGACGCCGCATCCGCAAATGTCACCCGGTAGGCATAGTTGCATGACGCCGATGTGTAGCTGACATATACAATGGACTTGGGTACCTGTTATGTGGGACACACACTCTATCACACTGTTTTTGTCATTTTTTTATTTACACATTTTATTTATTTATTTATTATTATTTTTATTATTTTTTTCTCTGTTGTCCCCTAGAGTCTAAGCCCATACCATTATTGAACCAGATTGGTTCATGCATATATATACTTATATCATATACTACTTAAATGCTGTTATGACAGCATCTATTGATACATATGCATTTATGTTTCAGTTGGCATTAATAATGGATACTGGAAGATCTTTGGTGACACACACCCCCCTCCTGGCCATAACTTGCCCCCTTTTGTGCTCTGTTGGGATGGTTTTTCTTCTGCCTCCTCAGCTCATTACTGCTGCCTCTGGGTATTCAGCATTTGGTAGTCTGATCCAGCCTCTGGTGAGTATAGGGCCATGTGTTTTGGACCCTCTTGACTAATTGTTACGATACCATCTCTGTGTTGATAATTATTTGGTTCATTATACCCCCTACAGATGTACTACACATGTATCTACCCCTGATGAAGCGAGCATGGTCTTGCAAAACATGTTGGCATACTTTTCATGCCTGCGTACTTTGCAATTTACGTTTTATACCATGATACGTGTAATGACATTTTTTACTGTATGTATCATTTCAGTGGTTTGGCTTTGATTCATGTTGTTTATGTTTGCATGACAATTTTAATAAATCTTGAGACTGCATTTACTCTGTCAATTGTTGGCTAACCACATTCACCTCATTTAAAGTCCCTGGTCAATTTCCTGTTTTTTGTAACAACCATTGATAGGGAGAAAGCCATCATAGATAGCATCAGTAGAAACACTGCTTTTATATATGACTTTCAGCTCTTGCCAAACAACCAAAAAGTCTGGTGTTCGAGCGAATGCCCAAAAAGCTGAAATTTAGACTGAATCTTGGGCTCATCTCTAGTTGCTAGCTCATCAGATGAGTGCCAGAGGTGTCTGCTGGATATTTACACATGTTCAAGAAATAATAATAATTACACATGTACAAGAAATACAAGCTTACTTGATTATTCTCTAGTTTTTTTAAAGGATGACTCAGCAATTCGAGTGTCTTCTGAGTACTGCCATTGCTTAGCAGACATGCCTCCTGTAAGGAGACAGATTCACTAAAGACTACCTACGTAATAGCTGCTGAGCTGCTTTAAATCTGGCACGTAAGTGAGTAACAGCTGAGCAGCTATTAGGTATTTCACCCAGAAGTGATTTCTCTATGTAAGAAAGGCTTATGAAAATTTCCTGTATGACCGTAAATCAGAAGCATGATGAAACATAGTTAATATTGGGAAAAGACACCAAGACTTCTTCTGTGGTGGAAAATAGAGGTTTCATAGTCCCAAAGGCAATAAATGTAGGTTTGGAGGTGGACTTATCTATTATATTCTACAGCGGCCATCTCAAATAATCCATGCAAAGGTCCATAAAAAGAGCTATGGCATTAGTGAATTACAACGTTGTAGGTGCCTGCCTCAATAAAATGGGAAGTACCGGTAATCATTTCTGCATTGTATTGTAGACCTATTCTTTTTTCATAATGACCAATTACTTTCCCCTGGTTTTCAACATTAACTTAGTGATGGACATTGTAAGCAAAACATGACTTGATGGGGTTTTTCTTACTATTTTTTTTCATAAAAGTGGAAATATCAGTTTTATAAACTCTCTTATTATTAATCAAAGTGCTGCTGTAAAATTAATTAGGCGTGTAGCTGAATTCTTGGATACATAGAAACTGACAGAACATAACATGACTTATTCAGGCTTATTCAGGCTGCTCATTAATGTAATCTCACTCTTACCATTAACATAAGTGTATTACAGAACATTTTAGTCACGAGATTATATGTATTTTGGAAATCTGCTCTAACACTAATGTATTTTAACAGTTAGACTTATATTACTGAAGGCGTAGTTTGAGCAGAGCTGAATAGCTGAAGCCTTAATGTTTCTTCATTCTTTCATATTATCAGAAATATTGTAATAAACTCCTACTAGCCATTTATTGCTGAAAAAATTTTTTTTGAAGTGTTTTGCAAAGACAAGGCACATAATGTGTGTCGCATATTCAGTAGTAATTCACTAATTTAATATGTTCTTTAGACCTCATAAAAATATGTCACATTACATGTTTGTAACAATTTTTCCTGGTTAAAAATATAAATGGGATGGGCATGTGTGTGTGTTTGAGGGGAAAGGGGGAGCTTTGTTTTGGCGTGTACTAGCAATGTATTTTGTTTTACATATGCCTTGATTTAGTCATGTAAATCAAGCAATTACATTTCCTTTGGCTTCTCTCAAAGCTTTCTGACTCAAACGGCAGTGTATCCAGATGACTGTTTTATATGCAAAAGTAGATATTTATATAAAAAGCTGTAGTTGAAAAGTGGCATGACACAAGCTGTGGTTCTCAGTCAGACCTGTATGGGCTTGGCAAACTCATCTCTATATCCAACCTTTCACAATCCCACTCAGAAAACCCATGATCATCACCTTTTAGTAGAACTGCATAGCGTGGTGTAACAACTATAGCAAGTTGTTAAGTGGTAGACTTAGGCCCATTTGAGACAGAGCGAAATCCGTCCAAATGGATCCACCTGCTCAGTGGGGAATCTCTCCGGTGATCCGCTTTGAGCAGGTTGATGACAGGTCCGTGTCTCCCCCCCACTATGCAGAGCCGAAACTGACATAGCCCGCTTTTTCCTATGGGGCAGTCAAATGGAAACGGACTGCCTGTCCATGTCATCCAATCCGCTGCACAGATGGGGAAAGGATCCCCATCTGTCTGTTTTTAGCAGATTGGTTGGTGACGGGTAACAGCAGACACATGTCCACCACTTACATCTGCCGCCCCATTGAGAACAATGGGTGGTCCGATCGGGTCCACCAAAAAAAAAGACAGGCAGACCGGATCGATCATCTGGGGTGAAGGGGCCCTTAATGAATAGTTTAATAGAACTTTTATGTTAAACGCATGGCACCAAATTTGACATCTGTCTATGCTGTGATTGTACACCAATCTACATTGAAAACTGCCAGCCATTCACAAGCAACACCATGCCACTCAGCCCCTCTCATGCTGTTTATTTCTTGTAATTACAAAGCCTAACTAGAAATAAACTTCCACTGGGCCCTGATGCTGTCAAATACATAAATGGCATTATAGGGACTGAATGACACCATGGGTTGCATGTTGTTGCTTGTAAATGTCTGGCAGTTTCCGGTGCTGATTGCTGGACAACAAGAGTATGGACAGATATCAATCCTGATTCTAATGTTCTTTAATGTTCATAGTATAAGGCTCGGTTCACACTAGGGCGAACTGTCAGACGACTTAGCCGCCTGACAAGTCGTGCTCCATTCAGTGCAATGGAACCGACTCAAGTCGCTCCAACTTAGAAAAAGGCTCCTGTACTACTTCTCTCTATTTACACCTCCACCTGAAACCAAGCTGGTAATATTCCCCCATGCCTGTACCCTCCTCTATGACTTTTCCATCAAGCTCAATAATGCAACCACTAATCCCTCCCCTCATGCTAGGGTACTAGGTGTAAACCTTTCAGCCCCAAATCCCATCGCTGTCGAAAGCTTGTAGACTTCACCTCTGTAACATCTCTAAAATATGCCCCTTTTTAACAAATTAAACCACCAAGCTTCTCATTCACTCCCTCGTTATCTCTCGCCTTGACTATTACAACTCCCTCCTTATTGGCCTACCTCTCCATAGGCTATCCCCACTTCAGTCTATCATGAATGCTGCTGATGACTTATCCACCTTGTCTGCCACCCCTCTCCGCCAATCCCTGCACTGGCTCCCAATTGCCCAGCGAATTAAATTCAAAATACTAACCACAGCATACAAAGCCATTCACAACTCTGCCCCGAGCTACATCCCCAATTTTGTCTCCTGACTATCTCCTACTCTAGCTGCCTTCAGCAATCCCTGAAAACTCATCTCTTCAGGGATGCCTATCACATCAGCTCATTCACCACAGTTACAACCTTTTGTACCACCTACCCCACCCTATTAGATTGTAAGCTCTTCAGAGCAGAGCCCTCTTAATCCTCCTGTATTTTATTGTATTGTAACTCTTTTTATATTGTAAAGTGCTATGTAAACTGTTGGCGCTATATACATTCTGTATAACAATTATAATAATACTTGGGGGTGACTTCAGAGCGGCTTGCATTGACTTCTTTTAAGTAATTTGTTTGCAAGCCATGCCAAAGTCGCTCTATGTGGGGCAGCTTCAGAGTCGGGCGACTTTGAAGCAGCCCCAGTGTGAACTAAGGATACTTTTAGGGTGAACTTCCACTTTAAATAATATTTATCAAAGCTTATAGAGCAGGACAAAACTTGGGTACATAACCTTGGCAGGTACTATTGAGTACCATAAGGATTGGGGGCAGAGCTTGGCCATGCACCAGAATGCCTGCCTAATCTCCTCTCTCTGCCAGTACAGAGGAACAGACAGCTACCTTCAGCTACAGTGGCCGTATCTCGCCTTGCTTACCTCGCGATTGGCAATCCCAAGACACCTGCCACATGTCCCACAAGAAAACCCTCTGGGTTACTGATTATTTTGGGGGTTCACAGTCCCAGGAGCTCCAAGATGGTGCCGACTCCATGCATTGAGAAGCGCCTGCAGGTTCTCAGCCCTGATGAGAGAACAATGCAGCAGAATCCATGAAGTGCACTAACCCACATGGAGGGAACACCAGGGACAGCCCTAAGCGGGCAGCCTCTTCTCCCTAAGCCTCACCAACTCACTCAGCTCTGGTAAGCAAGAAACATTTTACATGCTATAGCACTGATGATGTGAAGGTCTAAATACCTCCTTAGCTGATTTACCCACTACTGATAATGCGTTCTCTGAGAATACATTGAAAAAAATGCTTCTGCCTCTTTAAAAGGGTTTAGGAAAAACTTCCACAAATCTATTTCCCATTTACAGAATAAAGTTGATGACTTGGGAGAGTGTACATCAGCTCAACAAGTATATTGGTGCCTATAACAAACTGGTAGGCGAACACCAGAGTCATACAAAAGAAATGCATTAAAGTGGATGTAAACCCACCACTCACCCAGTATAAACTAATGGCACAGTATTAATGTAAACACAGTATAAATGCAAGCCTCCTGCATGTATCCCTACCCTTGCAAATGTCACCCTCTTCAGCAGTAGGAGCCCAGCAAAACTCTGGAATTGGTGGGTGAGTCCCTTTGCCAGAGCTTGGTGGCGGAGTCGTGATGTCACAAGACTCCCCACCCACCTGTATATTCTCTTACTCTTTCTGCTGGCTCTGGGAGCTGACTGCACCATTAATATCCTCCTCAGTCACACTGATCATTCCCCATGACGAGTAACATCCAGTCAAAACTCAGGAAAGGCACCACGTGACTTCAGCATGCCCAAATCACGCTGAGGTGTGGAGCAGCCAATCCTGGGAGAGCTGGAGAAGAAAGGAGGAGGGATGTGAAGCTGAAATAATAACACACTCTTTGCTCTCATGCCGTGCATGACATAAAAAATCAGATGTCAGTCACAGCAGTGGGGGATGTGACAACACAAACTTATCTGTGTGTCGTTTTTTTTATCTTATTAAAAAAAGACAAGAGGATTGCTCAGAGCTGGATTTATTCTCCTGGAAAGACTGTGCACGGATGACTTGACATCCTCTACTGTACCAGGTAGAAGTCTTCATTAAACATTTTTTTTTTCAGGTTTACATCCACTTTAATGCAAAACTTGCAGATCTTAAAGGTCGTTCCCATAGGAACAACCTCAAAATTAGAGGCATTCTGGAATCCATTTCCCAGTATCGATTCCAACACTGTCACCACTAGACCTTACTATAGATTGTGCTCATAGGATCTTTAAACCAGTGCACCTCTCAGGTGCTATGCTGCATGATGTGCTTGCTCACCTTCAATTTTTTAAAACCAAGGAGCGCATTCTACTGGTAGTGAAGAATGCTCCTACATTTACTGAGCCGTACATGTCTTTATCAATATATGCCGATATCTTGGCAGCTACCATGAAAAAGAGAAAGGAATTTGCACCAGTGACAACAATCCTGTGGGAGCATAACATCCCCTACAGGTGAGGCTTTCCCACCAAACTCTTTGTGTCCTTCCAAGGTAAAAGCACAACTATTCTGCATCTAAAACAAGGGCTAAAGCAAGTTTACAACAGGAGTTAATCCCCCCCCTGGTATCAGGTTCATCATATCGGGCCTCACTAGTGCATATCATGGGAGCCTGGGATACTGTGAACAATGCTTGATGATACTGTAGAATATAATTTACTGCTGCATTTACTTGAGGCCTTTTACTGTTTGCAACCATTGTACCCCTGTACAGGGATTGATTGCTTTTCTTTGCTGCTGTTTTTCTTATTTTACTCCTCCCTGAAGTGAGCTATGCACACACATATTTTGCTTCCTAGTGTTTTTACCATTTTTTCCCATTTCTCTTTCCCCCTCTGTACCCCACCTTAAGCTGGTTTGACACATGCAGCTCTCATTGCACTACTGGTATTACCGCTTGCTATTGTATAGTTATTCCTGTTCATTGTTTAATAGAAGGTTGTGTCTCTCACACTGCTCCTAGTATCTAAGCTTTTTTTGTCACTACATTCATATTCTATTCACTTAATACATTAACCTTGAATGTTAAATAGCTTAACAGTCCTTTTTAAATGGTTCCTCCTCTGGAAAGAGGCTATGGCTAAATGTGATATTCTCTGTATACAAGAGACACATGTTCCTGCTTCCAAAGCTCCCAAATGCCAAAACCCAAAATTCCCTCACTCCTTTTTCATCAGTGCTAATGCCAAGCGCAAAGACGTTATGATTGCGATCAGGGACTCAGTTGCTTTCCAGCTTAATTCCCAGGAAGCAAATCCCAGTGTTTGCTTCCTTATTCTTGTGGGTACCTATTATACTTGTAAACATTTATGCCCCAGTAGTCATCAGAAAAGTTTTTTTTTAAACTCTTATGAAGAATCTACAACCCTATAGGAATCAACCTATAATATTATGTGGGGACTTAATGTCTGGATCACACCTATGCGTTTTTCAATGCATTTTCAGTTTTGTAGAGATGCACTACAGTCCATTTAACATGCAGAAACACATCAAAAACCCATAAAAATTGCAATACTTGCATTTTTTATGTGTTTCTACTGCATTTTTGCTGCTTTCTCCCACAAGACACCAGATACCTCCCAAAAAACACAAAAAAGCATTACAAGTGTGTCAAAAACACATGTGAAAAAATGCACTAGTTAAATGCATCAACTGCAACCTGCATAGGTGTGAACCAGGCCTTAATGAAGTCATAGAACCTTCTATTGACTCTACCCACAAGCCTTCTTCTGTCTTACCCACTCTTCTTTCCCAGGAACACCTTTTATTCCACTGTGCATAATGTATATTCCAGAATTGATCTCTTACTCATTGATAAATTTACACTGCAAGGTATTACCTCTGCCCTTATTGGCGTGATTACCTGGTCCTACCACCCTCTATATTGAATTGACGCTAGCTAACAACCAAGGAGACTTAATGGCTCTCGCCTTTCGCACCCGATGTACAAAAAGTACATTGATTCTGAAATTGCCTCTTTTTTTCAAACTAATCCAGGTTCAATATCCATCACCACTGTTTTGTGGAATGCCCATAAAGCTTTTATTAGGGGCTTACCCATTAAAATGTCTGTCCATGAGAAACAGCAACGCACAACACAAGTTACCCAGAGCACCTTTACGGATTCGTATCTTTGAAACACAAAATAAAGCAAAATTTCATACCCGTGTACTGTAGCTGCAGAAATTCATGACCTCCGTAACCAATTCAGTGATCTCTTCAAAAACTCAGATGATCTTTATATTAAATGACTCTGTCTGACTTCCTATTCTCTAGAAAACAAAACTGGTGCATTTCTTGTGTATAAGCAAAAGATGGCCTCTTCTAGAATCGCATACTTTCTGGACCATAATGGCCGTAAACTCCTCAACCCCTCTGAGATTAGTGAACAGTTCCATCTGTATTCTGTGACTCTTTATAACTTACAAGACTCTTCTGAAATCCCAGTTCCCAAACCTGATGTCACACAAAATTTTCTAGACTCACTAGAACACTTACTTCACCGAACATTACGAACTGCGGTTTTCTGCCCTAAAGAATTTTTAGAATCAGTCATTGTTATTATTCCTAAACAGGTAAACCTACCGACACGCCTGCTAACTTTTGCCCCATCCCACTTTTGAACTTGGACACAAAACTATACGCCAAACTTTTAGCCAACCGCTTAGCTAAACTTACCTCGTTTTTGGTACACCAGGATCAGTAGAGTTTTGTCCTAGATCACCAAACCATGGACTGCACTCGCTGGTTTATAGACTTAATTCAATGGGCGGAACACTATCATATCCCTTCCCTATTGATATCCCTAGATGCTGAAAAGCATTCAAAAGTGTTCACTGGCTATATATGGGTGCAGTACTCTGGAAATTTGGCTTTGTGGGCTGGATACTTTCTGCTAGCCTCACATTTATTCTCATCCTAGTGCTAAAGTCTGGAACTTTGGTTTCTTTCTGTCCTCTTTCCCTATTACAAATAGTACATGACAGAGATGCCCCTTGTCCCCCATTATTTTCTCTTTAATTATGGAACCTCTGGCTGAACATATTCACTCTAACGCTTGCATCTCAGGAGTTACTGTGGAAACTGTTCAGCATAACATAGGCATCTATGCACATGATGTCCTCTTATCACTGACCTATCATAATCTTTACCACCCTATGCCATTTACTTGATAATTTTGGCACAATTTCCCTGTATAAACATAACCACTTTAAATACCATATGCTCTCAATCGGGCTAGCTGCCACCACCAAATTTTACATTTTGTGCATTGCTTCTTAATCTTGGGTGCCCCTTTTTTCTCTACAGTATCTAGGTATTAAACTCACTTCCCTTATGCCCCGTACACACGGTCGGACTTTGTTCGGACATTCCGACAACAAAATCCTAGGATTTTTTCCGACGGATGTTGGCTCAAACTTGTTTTGCGTACACACGGTCGCACAAAGTTGTCGGAATTTCCGATCGACAAGAACACGGTGACGTCAAGCACGTACGACGAGACTAGAAAAGGCCAGTTCAGAACCAAGCGTGGCACCCTTTGGGCTCCTTTTGCTAATCTCGTGTTAGTAAAAGTTTGGTGAGAGATGATTCGCACTTTTTCAGACTCGTGGTTTTCAGATCGTTTTCTGCCGTTCAGTTTGTGCTTGTGGGTTTGTATCTGCTCTTCAATGCGTGCAAGCAAGTTCAGTTCTGCGTGACTTTTAGTCATTGTATTCTTGTTCGTTCGTTACTGTTTTTCAGGTCGCTCTTCACAGGCCTTGCTGTTCTTCAGTGCGTTCTGTTACTTCGTTCTGAGCAGCCGACCGTTTTCTAGCCATGTTGCATATGCGTACTCCTCATAGAGTTCGTGCTGTGCGGGGGCTTGGTGTTGGGGTCCTGACCTTGACACAAGTCCAGTCCATGAACAGGGTGGGGAGGAGTTCATGGACCAAGAATTGGTTGCTTCAGCGTGACCAGTTCTCTCATATGCCTTTGCTCCGTGAGATCTGTGAGAATAATCCTGATGGTTTCAGGAACTTTCTCAGGATGACGGACCCCGTGTTTCACCGTTTGTTGGCTTCGCTGACCCCTTATATTAGCAGGCAGGATACCTGCATGAGGCAAGCCATCACTCCAGAGCAGAGGCTCGTCGCTACCCTACGGTATTTGGCGACAGGGAGAAGTCTGCAGGACTTGAAGTTCTCGACAGGCATCTCCCCCCAGGCTCTGGGGATCATTATCCCAGAGACCTGTTCTGCCATCATACAGGTCCTGCAGAAGGAGTATATGAAGGTAAGATTTTTATCCTTTAATATCACATTTCATTGTATTTAATGTGTGCTAATATATTGTATTTCTTTCCTCATTCCCTAATTACCATGATTAGAATATGCTGTGAATGTCCCCTTTGTCCTCATGCATGCTGGATTTTTAGGTAATTAATTTTTTAGGTCCTTCATACAGATTGTCCTTCACTAACCTCCCCAGCATGTTCTCTCCTGGCCCTATATTCACCGCATGTAGTCACTTAAAACAATGTATTTTATCAGCTCCATAGTAGTGCTTTACCCCAAACACCCCCTAAAATGTTTGGAAATGTTATTTTAGCTTTAAATTCAGGCAGAGTGGCAGAGGCTTATTTTTTGTGGTGTCCCCAAATCATTTTTAGTAACCCTCCCTCCCCCAACTGCTAAGTCAGCTGATCCCAATTCTCTATATATCCTCAATCATCTATCTGCTGACTTTGCCAAACCCATACACACTATACCCATCTCTTTTGTGCTCTGATTTATGGATGAATTCCCCAAAGCACATAGTGCAAGGGCCTGCCTGTATACTTTCAAATGGTACTGTTTGAATTTTTAAGATCCTATTATTATCTTGAGTCAGGTAATAGCAGAATGTTCAAATGTGCTCAAATGTGTACAGTGTGTATTTATATCTTTGTATTCGGACACTTCTTACCTGTCCAGTGGGCTGCCAATAGTGTAACTAAGGAGGGGCTGTTCCAAGTAATACCCTGTATTTAGGCATTCATCTCTCAATGAAGTGAAGAGGGTTACCTGTCCAAGATTTCCACACCCCCCATAATGTTCGAAATGGCCCATGTATCTTATACTTTGGTGTTGTTAAATTCAGCTTAATAAATGCTATCTGGAGGTTGCCCCAGAATGTTTGTGCCTAATCTGCTTGCAATGTTTCTGAGCAAAAATATTAATTTTTTTTTTCCTCAACAGTTTCCTTCCACGCCACAGGAATGGCAGACTGGGCCTCCCACTTTGCCCAGCGGTGGGACTTTCCTAACTGCGGAGGGGCAATTGATGGGAAACATGTCCACATCATCCCACCACCCAACTCGGGGTCGTACTATTTCAACTATAAGGGGTTCAATAGTATTGTGATGTTGGCGGTGGTGTCGGCTAATTACGACTTCTTGTATGTGGACGTGGGGAAGAATGGCCGGATGTCCGATGGTGGAGTCATCGCCCAGACGGAGTTCTACAGGCGTCTCCAGAATGGCAGCTTGGACTTGCCAGCTCCAGAGGACAATGTGGAAGGACTCCCATTCGTGTTCGTTGCTGATGAAATGTTTGCGCTGGGGGACCACCTGATGCGGCCATTCCCGATGAGGACCCTCACCCCGGAACAGAAGGTTTTTAATTACCGGCTGGCCAGAGCCCGAAGAGTGGTGGAGAACACATTTGGAATCCTAGCCAGCCGGTTCCTCCTATTTCTGACACTTATCCATATGGTGGAGTATAAACTGAATCATATTATACTGACGTGCTGTATTCTCCATAACTTTTTAAGGAAACATTCGGCCAACTATGCTAGCTCAGTTTGGCCTGAGGCCGGAGTGATACCTGAAACACTGACGGCGCTTGAAAGCGGCCGTCCTGGCTTGCCCTCCCTGAGTGCCCGTGATGTCCGGTTACGATACCTGGAGTTCTTTGCGGGTAGGGGGCCATCAATATGCCTTCAAATTTGTGAAGCCTTTTTCTAATAAAAAAAAAAAAAAGAAATTCTTTGTGGACATTTACTGCTTGTGTTTCTTTTAGCTGACCCTGACAGCAATGTGTGGAGTCCTGAAAATGGCGTGATTGTGTAACCTTATACAAAGCACTGTTGGCTGTTATTTACTAAAGGCGTATACACTTTTTATACTACAAGTGCACTTGAAACTGCAATGAAAATGCTCTTGTAGTGCAAAGAAGATTTGCCCTTAGGAAATAACCACCATTTTTTATGAAAACAGCAATTACATCACCACAAAAGTGTTGAAGCGTTGTGACAATAATCCACACATTCTTGATTAACAAACTTTTTACTACCTGCACAATCACATGTGCATTTAGAAACGGTTTTTAGAACAAACCAACATGTTTGTTGTATAACAATTTTTGGGGTGGCATTATCAAAAATAGAAATGTCACATATGGTAAAACCTGAAGGCAATATCAGACATAAGTATTTAGGAACTGTGTTTGATATTGCGTTCAGATGGGGTCAAATAACCCCTTGAAAAGCCAAATTTGGAAGATGCACATCAATTTACAAATGTCAACATGTGCTAGCTGCCATCACGGGGGATCAAGGGACATGTTTTGGGGGAGCAAGCCCTTCCTCACCGCTACTTTATTATTGAGGAAGGGGTTGCACCCCCAAAACGCGTCCATTGATCTCCCGTGATGGCAGATAGCACATGTTGGCACACTGTGTGCATCCTCCAAATTTGGCTTTTTGAAACATAGCAAAAATATTATAACCACTTAACAACCGGCCCATAGCCGAATGACGGCTGCAGGGCGGTTGCTTAACTCTGGGAGGACGTACTATGACATCCTCCCGGAATTCCCCTCTCGCGCGCCCCCTGGGGCGCGCACCCGAGCACATCCGTGACCGCCGGGTCCGGAGGACCCGGCGCATCACGGATCCCGGTAAATGGCCGCTGATTGCGGCCGTTTACCATGTGATCGCGCCGTCAAATGACGGCGCGATCACATGTAAACAGACCGGCGTCATCTGATGACGCCGGTTCCTCTCCTCCCCTCCTGTGTACCGATCGGTACACTGTGGAGGAGAGGGGGATGGATGGATGGATGGCTGCAGCGCTGTGGGCTGGATGTGTAGTGCCCACAGCGCTGCACAGAGACATCCATCCATCCATCCATCCATGCTCAGCCATCCCTTCTGCTGTGCAATACTCTGCAAAGCCCCTATAATACTCTGCAAAGCCCCACATTACTCTGCAATACCCCCATAATATTCTGCAAAGCCCCACATTACTCTGCAATACCCCCATAATACTCTGCAAAGCCCCACATTACTCTGCAATACCCCCATAATACTCTGCAAAGCCCCACAATACTCTGCAAAGCCCCGCATTACCCTGCCATACCCCGCATTACCCTGCCATACCCCGCCATACCCCGCCATACTCCGCCATACCCCGCCATACTCCGCCATGCCCCTCCATACTCCGCCATACCCCTCCATACCCCGCCATACCCCGCCATACTCCGCCATACCCCGCCATACCCCGCCATACTCCGCCATACCCAGCTATGTTATGGAAATGATTAAGAGCTCCAATCGAGCCCAAGGTTATCTGCTGCTGTCTCTAATTGGAAAGTGTGGATATGCATGCATATAAAAGTAAACACTCTGAGACACGCTCAGCTCCGTTACTTCTTACACTTCTAATTTATTCAAGGCGGTGCTAATGTTTTATACACACAAATACGTCATTGATATGTTAGTCTAATAGGTACATCTCATTGGTTAGGATAGAAAAGAACATGGAGAATCTTCATAACGAGGTTTGGCTGTCCTTGGTTTTATCTTCAGTTCCGCGTTCTTCTGATGTGTGGGATGTAGGGGGTACCCGCCATTTTGAGAAAAATATAGGAACAGAGCAAATCTGTATACTTATATAATGAGTAAGGAGAAAAATATGTATGCACATAAGAAAATAGACATTTTCAGATTATTATTATTATTATTTACATCACATTCCTTCACAGCTATACTCCACCATACCCCGCCATACCCCGCCATACTCTGCCATACCCCGCCATACCCCGCCATACTCCGCCATACCCCGCCATACCCCGCCATACTCCGCCATACCCCGCCATACTCCGCCATACCCCGCCATACCCCGCCATACTCCGCAATACCCCGCCATACTCCGCAATACCCCGCCATACTCCGCAATACCCCGCCATACTCCGCCATACCCGGACATACTCCGCAATACCCCGCCATACCCCGCAATACCCCGCCATACTCCGCAATACCCCGCCATTCTCCGCAATACCCCGCCATACCCAGCCATACCCTGCCATGCTGAGTCATGCTCGGCTGTACTCGGCCCCTGTATGTGGCCAAGCTGTGGAAGTCTCACACATGTGGTATCGCCGTACTCAGGAGGAGTAGGAGAATCTATTTCAGGGTGTCATTTTTGGTATGTACATGTAATGTGGTAGAAATATTGTATAAATGGACAACTTTGTGTTAAAAAAAAAAAAATGTGTTTTAACCACTTCCCGCCCGCCGGCTGTCATACAACGTCCTTGACTTTGTGCGGGGATATCTGAATGATGCCTGCAGCTACAGGCATCATTCAGATATCAGCTTTTTCAGCTGGCGATTCCCTACACCATAAGAATGATCATAGCGGCTGTTCCACTGCTTGATCGTTCTTACGGGAGGCGAGAAGGGATGTCCCCCCCCGCGCTTCTACCGACTCACAGCTACGATCGAAGCCAGGATCGTTTTTTTTTTTTTTTTTTTAAATTTCAGGCTTCCCAGCCTAGAGGTGAGATGTGGGGTCTTATTGACCCCATATCTCACTGTAAAGAGGACCTGTCATGCCATATTCCTATTACAAGGATGTTTACATTCCTTGTAATAGGAATAAAAGTGGTCAAAATTTTTTTTTTGGAAAAAAGCATCAAACTAAAATAAATAAAGTAAAATGAACAATAAAAAAAAAATAAAAATTTTAAAGCGCCCCTGTCCCTGTGTGCTCGCATGCAGAAGCGAACGCATACGTAAGTCCCGCCCACATATGAAAACGGTGTTCAAACCACACACGTGAGGTATCGCTGCGATCGGTAGAGCGAGAGCAATCATTTTGGCCCTAGACCCCCTCTGTAACTCAAAACATGTAACCAGTAAAAAATTTTAAAGCGTCGCCTATGGGGATTTTTGAGTATCAAAGTTTGGCGCCATTCCACAAGCGCGTGCAATTTTGAAGGGTGACATGTTGGGTATCTATTTACTCGGCGTAACTTCATCTTTCACATTATGCAAAAACATTGGGCTAACTTTACTGTTTTGGTTTTTGTAAAGCACAAAACATTTTTTTTCCAAAAAAAAGCGTTAAAAAAATTGCTGCGCAAATACCGTGCGAGATAAAAAGTTGCAACGACCGCCATTGTATTCTCTAGGGTCTTTGCTAAAAAAAATATATAATGTTTTGGGGTTCTAAGTAATTTTCTAGCTAATAAATGATGATTTTTACATGTAGGAGAGAAATGTCAGAATTGGCCTGGGTGCTCCAGAACGCCTGAAGGTTCACCCCTGCATTTTGGGCCTCTGTATGTGGCCGCGCTGTGTAAAAGTCTCACACATGTGGTATCGCCGTACTCGGGAGTAATAGCAGAATGTGTTTTGGGGTGTAATTTGTGGTATGCATATGCGGTCTGTGAGAAATACCCTGCTAATATGACAATTTTGTGGAAAAAAAAAAGTAAAAAAAAAACCTTGATTATGCAAAGAATTGTGGGAAAAAATGACAACTTCAAAAAACTCACCATGCATTTTTCTAAATACCTTGGAATGTCTTCTTTCCAAAAAGGGGTCATTTGGGGGGTATTTGTACTTTTCTGGCATGTTAGGGTCTCAAGAAATGAGATAGGCCGTCAGTACTTCAGGTGTGATCAATTTTCAGATATTCGCACCACAGCTTTTGGACTCTATAAATTTCAAAAAGACCAAATAATATCCACCGATTTGGGTTATTTTTACCAAAGATATGTAGCGGTATAAATTTTGGCCAAAATATATGAAGAAAAATTACTAATTTGCAAAATATTATAACAGAAATGAAGAAAAATTTATTTTTTTACAGATTTTTTGGTCTTTTTTCTTTTACGGCGCAAAAAATAAAGAACCCATAGGTGATTAAATACCACCAAAAGAAAGCTCTATTTGTGTGAAAAAAAAGGACAAAAATTTCATAAAGATACAGTGTTGCATGATTGAGTAATTGTCATTCAAAATGTGAGAGCACCAAAAGCTGAAAATTGGTCTGGTTAGGAAGGGGGTTTAAGTGCCCAGTTGTCAAGTGGTTAAACATTGTACCACACAAAAACAAAAGTGATTTAGTGGGGTATTAAATTCGCCCCAAAACATCAATGATGTTATTATTTTTTTGAATCACATCATTGATTTTTGTCTTGATGTTCTCCAATTCTAAATTACACCCCATGATCTCCCCGATCAGGATCTGGGTACTTTCTGATGTGAAAGGATCTCGATCCCTAACAACACGATCACCTAAAAAGAGAGAAACAAAACAAAAACAGGTATCAAAAATCTGCCAGCATCCATCTCTTAACTGAGTCTGTGGTCGCAGACACTCACCTGTTGTGGTGCCAATTTCAACCACATCTTCTTCCTCCTGCTGCTCCACTTGTGTTGGGGGTATTTCACCTTCTTCCACAGGTGGGGGGTCTCTGGTCTCCTCGGATGAGGGGTGTCCTCCGAGTCTTTTCTCCCCTATGTAAAACAAAAATGGTATAATTAGCACACAGTGATTTGATGGCAGAACTATAAATAGGAAACATTGCTTGGAAGTGGGGTACAATTGTCAATTTTAGCAGAGTTCCAAGATGTTGCTTTTTTATTGTCCTTTGTCAACCTGCAATACTTTACCTGTTTAGTACAAGCTTCACAGATGGAGACCCCCCTATAGTATACACTGGAGCACCTGTGTGCCCCCCCTAATAAAAATGGTGTTCTTGTGTCCCACACTAGTGCTCCAGTGTCCAGATGTGAAAACAGCTGCTCAGTGTCCTCTCCTTACACAGAATCTAGTTTGCATTTCATTCTAGTAACAAACTCATCTACACAACCAAGTATTTTGCATCCAAGTAGGCCCTAAAAAATGTAGGAAAATGCATATGGCCTAAACAATGGTGTTTTAGAGGGCGAAAAAAAAAATGTTTGATACGAACGAATAATGTGCCCATGAACATTAAAATTGACATTTTAAACTGTACAATTAAGAAAAGCATATGGAGCAGCACGAACGTAATAAAGACAAAAAGAATAGGAACACAGCACAACTACTTACTTTTTTGCAGCACTCTCCGGATCTTTCGGTACTGCTCGGGCTCTCTTAATTTTAGGTCCGACCACCGCTTCCTGAGCTGATCTTTCGATCGTTGTACCCCGAAATTCCTGTGCAGACTTTTGACCACTTTCGCCATGATCTTGGCCTTTCTGATATTGGGGTTGGGGTAAGGCCCATACTTCCCGTCATAGTCAGCCTTCTTCAGGATGTCCACCATCTCCAACATCTCCCCAAAGGACATATTTGTGGCCTTAAATCGTCTCCTTCTGGATTGGGACGTGTCCGGATCCGGGCTTTCCTCCTCCTCCTCCTCCTCCTCGTTGCTATAATTAGCACGCACCTGCTCTGACTCCACCATGTGCTCTTCACCCACTGCGCCGAATGAAAAGGGGCACGGAATAGACTAGAAAGAACGTCAGGGGCGGGCGGAGTTACACGCATGCGCAGTGTGTATAAAGCGTTACACGCGTGCGTAGTACGTACGATCTGTGAGCGGACGAAGGAGCATTGGACGCGCCGATCATAAGATAATATCTTATTAAAAGATAATGACTTCATGTCACTATTCATTGATATGTTAACCACTTCAGCCCCGGAAGGATTTACCCCCTTCCTGACCAGAGCACTTTTTACAATTTGGCACTGCGTCGCTTTAACTGCTAATTGCGCGGTCATGCAATGCTGTAACCAAACGAAATTTGCGTCCTTTTCTTCCCACAAATAGAGCTTTATTTTGATGGTATTTGATCACCTCTGCTGTTTTTATTTTTTGCGCTATAAACGGAAAAAGACCGAAAATTTTGAAAAAAAATGATATTTTCTACTTTTTGTTATAAAAAAAATCCAATAAACTCAATTTTAGTCATACATTTAGGCCAAAATGTATTCGGCCACATGTCTTTGGTAAAAAAAATGTCAATAAGCGTATATTTATTGATTTGCGCAAAAGTTATACCGTCTACAAACTAGGGTACATTTTCTGGAATTTACACAGCTTTTAGTTTATGACTGCCTATGTCATTTCATGAGGTGCTAAAATGGCAGGGCAGTACAAAACCCCCCCAAATGACCCCATTTTGGAAAGTAGACACCCCAAGGAAATTGCTGAGAGGCATGTTGAACTCATTGAATATTTATTTTTTTTGTCCCAAGTGATTGAATAATGACAAAAAAATAAAAAATAAATAAAAAAAAAAAAAAATTACAAAAAGTTGTCACTAAATGATATATTGCTCACACAAGCCATGGGCATATGTGGAATTGCACCCCAAAATACATTCAGCTGCTTCTCCTGAGTATGGGGATACCACATGTGTGGGACTTTTTGGGAGCCTAGCCGCGTACGGGGCCCCGAAAACCAAGCACCGCCTTCAGGATTTCAAAGGGCATAAATTTTTGATTTCACTCCTCACTACCTATCACAGTTTTGAAGGCCATAAAATGCCAAGATGGCACAAAACCCCCCCAAATGACCCCATTTTGGAAAGTAGACACCCCAAGCTATTTGCTGAGAGGCATGTTGAGTCCATGGAATATTTTATTTTTTGACACAAGTTGCGGGAAAGTGACAATTTTTTTTTTTTTTTGCACAAAGTTGTCACTAAATGATATATTGCTCAAACATGCCATGGGCATATGTGGAATTACACCCCAAAATACATTATGCTGCTTCTCCTGAGTACGGGGATACCACATGTGTGGGACTTTTTGGGAGCCTAGCCGCGTACGGGGCCCCGAAAACCAAGCACCGCCTTCAGGATTTCTAAGGGCATACATTTTTGATTTCACTCCTCACTACCTATCACAGTTTTGAAGGCCATAAAATGCCAAGATGGCACAAAACCCCCCCAAATGACCCCATTTTGGAAAGTAGACACCCCAAGCTATTTGCTGAGAGGCATGTTGAGTCCATGGAATATTTTATTTTTTGACACAAGTTGCGGGAAAGTGACAATTTTTTTTTTTTTTTGCACAAAGTTGTCACTAAATGATATATTGCTCAAACATGCCATGGGCATATGTGGAATTACACCCCAAAATACATTATGCTGCTTCTCCTGAGTACGGGGATACCACATGTGTGGGACTTTTTGGGAGCCTAGCCGCGTACGGGGCCCCGAAAACCAAGCACCGCCTTCAGGATTTCTAAGGGCATACATTTTTGATTTCACTCCTCACTACCTATCACAGTTTTGAAGGCCATAAAATGCCAAGATGGCACAAAACCCCCCCAAATGACCCCATTTTGGAAAGTAGACACCCCAAGCTATTTGCTGAGAGGCATGGTGAGTCCATGGAATATTTTATATTTTGACACAAGTTGCGGGAAAGTGACAATTTTTTTTTTTTTTTTTTTGCACAAAGTTGTCACTAAATGATATATTGCTCAAACATGCCATGGGCATATGTGGAATTACACCCCAAAATACATTCTGCTGCTTCTCCTGAGTACGAGGATACCACATGTGTGGGACTTTTTGGGAGCCTAGCCGCGTACGGTGCCCCGAAAACCAAGCACCGCCTTCAGGATTTCTAAGGGCATAAATTTTTGATTTCACTCCTCACTACCTATCACAGTTTTGAAGGCCATAAAATGCCAAGATGGCACAAACCCCCCCCAAATGACCCCATTTTGGAAAGTAGACACCCCAAGCTATTTGCTGAGAGGCATGTTGAGTCCATGGAATATTTTATATTTTGACACAAGTTGCGGGAAAGTGACAATTTTTTTTTTTTTTTTTTTTTTTTTGCACAAAGTTGTCACTAAATGATATATTGCTCACACAGGCCATGGGCATATGTGGAATTACACCCCAAAATACATTCTGCTGCTTCTCCTGAGTATGGGGATACCACATGAGTGGCACTTTTTGGGAGCCTAGCTTCATACGGGGCCCCGAAATCCAATCACCGCCTTCAGGATTTCTAAGGGCGTTAATTTTTGATTTCACTCCTCACTACCCATCACAGTTTCGAAGGCCATAAAATGCCAAGATAGCACAAAACCCCCCAAAATGACCCCATTTTGGAAAGTAGACACCCCAAGCTATTTGCTGAGAGGCATGGCGAGTATTTTGCAGCTCTCGTTTGTTTTTGAAAATGAAGAAAGACAAGAAAAACGTATTTTTTTTTTTCTTTTTTCAATTTTCAAAAGTTTGTGACAAAAAGTGAGGTCTGCAAAATACTCACTATACCTCTCAGCAAATAGCTTGGGGTGTCTATTTTCCAAAATGGGGTCATTTGGGGGGGTTTATGCCATCTGGGCATTCCATGGCCTCCGAAACTGTGATAGGCAGTGAAGAGTGAAATCAAAAATTTACGCCCTTAGAAAGCCTGAAGGCGGTGCTTGGTTTTCGGGATCCCGTACGCGGCTAGGCTCCCAAAAAGTCTCACACATGGGGTATCCCCGTATTCAGGAGAAGCAACAGAATGTATTTTGGGGTGTAACTTCACATATTCCCATGGCATGTTTGAGCAATATATCATTTAGTGACAACTTTGTGCAAAAAAAAAAAAAAAAAAAAAAAATTTGTCTTTTTCCCGCAACTTGTGTCACAATATAAAATATTCCATGGACTCGACATGCCTCTCAGCAAATAGCTTGGGGTGTCTACTTTCCAAAATGGGGTCATTTGGGGGGGTTTTGAACTGTCCTGGCATTTTATGCACAACATTTAGAAGCTTATGTCACACATCACCCACTCTTCTAACCACTTGAAGACAAAGCCCTTTCTGACACTTTTTGTTTACATGAAAAAATTATTTTTTTTGCAAGAAAATTACTTTGAACCCCCAAACATTATATATTTTTTTAAAGCAAATGCCCTACAGATTAAAATGGTGGGTGTTTCATTTTTTTTTTCACACAGTATTTGCGCAGCGATTTTTCAAACGCATTTTTTGGGGAAAAAACACACTTTTTAACATTTTAATGCACTAAAACACACTATATTGCCCAAATGTTTGATGAAATAAAAAAGATGATCTTAGGCCGAGTACATGGATACCAAACATGACATGCTTTAAAATTGCGCACAAACGTGCAGTGGCGACAAACTAAATACATTTTTAAAAGTCTTTAAAAGCCTTTACAGGTTACCACTTTAGATTTACAGAGGAGGTCTACTGCTAAAATTACTGCCCTCGATCTGACCTTCGCGGTGATACCTCACATGCATGGTGCAATTGCTGTTTACATTTGACGCCAGACCGACGCTTGCGTTCGCCTTTGTGCGAGAGCAGGGGGGGACAGGGGTGCTTTTTTTTTTTTTTTTTTTTTTCCTTATTATTTTTTTGCTTTTTTATCTTATTTTTAAACTGTTCCTTTCATTTTTTTTTTTTTTTAATCATTTTTATTGTTATCTCAGGGAATGTAAATATCCCCTATGATAGCAATAGGTAGTGACAGGTACTCTTTTTTGAAAAAATTGGGGTCTATTAGACCCTAGATCTCTCCTCTGCCCTCAAAGCATCTGACCACACCAAGATCGGTGTGATAAAATGCTTTCCCAATTTCCCAATGGCGCTGTTTACATCCGGCGAAATCTAAGTCATGAAATGCTCGTAGCTTCCGGATTCTTAGGCCATAGAGATGTTTGGAGCCATTCTGGTCTCTGATCAGCTCTATGGTCAGCTGGCTGAATCACCGGCTGCATTCTCAGGTTCCCTGTTGGTACAGGAGAGCCAGAGAAAAACATGGAAGACGGTGGGGGGGGGGGTCATTCCCTCCCACTGCTTGTAAAAGCAGTCTAGAGGCTAATTAGCCGCTAGGATTGCTTTTACATGAAAGCCGACCGCTGGCTGAAAAGAATGATACCAAGATGATACCTAAACCTGCAGGCATCATTCTGGTATAACCACTCAAAGTCCAGCAACATACCAGTACGTTGCTGGTCCTTGTTGGGCATATATTGTAAACTTTTTTTTCATGCAGCCTGTGGGCTGAACGAAAAAAAGATATTGATCGGTGGGTATGCCCACCATTAGAATACCTCCCTTCATCCACCCACTTCTAATGATGGGCATACATGCACCATTTATATATGCCGAAGCATGGGGGCATCCTCCCGCAAAAGGCAGGAGCAAATTGCTCCTCCACCCACTGCCCCCACGCTTCGGCATATATGCTGAAGTATGTAACTGTGGTGGTGAAATCACCTCCGACAGCGCTGGAGTCACGGCTTTATGTATCGTGGGAGCAAACGCTGTTGCTGTCAAGATAAATAAATCCGCGCTGCAACTGAATGGCGTATCTGCTAAGCAAATGATGGTTAACAAAAAACAAAGTAACATTACAGTATAACAGTAATACTTACCATACCTGCAAAGCAAATACAAAAAAAAAAAACATAGTAAAAAATAAAACATTTAACGCAACCTGTGCCTACCTAAAATATATATATGCCGAAGCATGGGGGCATCCTCCCACAAAAGGCAGGAGCAAATCGCTCCTCCACCCACTGCTGCCCCCACGCTTCGGCATATATGCTGAAGTATGTAACTGTGGTGGTGAAATCACCTCCGACAGCGCTGGAGTCACGGCTTTATGTATCGTGGGAGCAAACGCTGTTGCTGTCAAGATAAATAAATCCGCGCTGCAACTGAATGGCGTACCTGCTAAGCAAATGATGGTTAACAAAAAACAAAGTAACATTACAGTATAACAGTAATACTTACCATACCTGCAAAGCAAATACAAAAAAAAAAAAAACATAGTAAAAAATAAAACATTTAACGCAACCTGTGCCTACCTAAAATATATATATGCCGAAGCATGGGGGCATCCTCCCACAAAAGGCAGGAGCAAATCGCTCCTCCACCCACTGCTGCCCCCACGCTTCGGCATATATGCTGAAGTATGTAACTGTGGTGGTGAAATCACCTCCGACAGCGCTGGAGTCACGGCTTTATGTATCGTGGGAGCAAACGCTGTTGCTGTCAAGATAAATAAATCCGCGCTGCAGCTGAATGGCGTACCTGAAAACAAAAAAATGGTTAAAACACATTAAACTATAAAAAAATTACATACCTGAAAAGCAAACATGATAAAACATAACAATAAAACATTGCAGAATAGAATACAGTAAAAAAGAGAAGAACAATAGAGAGAAAATAGAGAGAGAGAGAACAATAAAAACGACAACTATTTTTGGTTTTTTTATTTTATATTTTTTTTGTGTATTTTTTTTTTTTTACTTTTTTTTTTTTTTTTTACATTTTTTTTTTTTTTATAACTGTAACTTTTAAAACTGTAACGGTTCCAGGTTTGGGTCTCTCAAAATGCGATGGCATCTTGGGAGACCCTGTGAAAGTGTGTCCTAGTCTGTGCAGTGCTGTACCCTACGCTAAAACTCAACTAGTGTATGGTAGCGTTCAAAACATTCACCAATGCAAAGACCAGGATTGCCAGGACAGGAGGGACAATAATACCGGGTGTCACGCCTAAATCCGCGCTTGCTGCAGACACGACATTTTCTTTGGGGGGCTCGTTGGGTAGGGGTACTCTCGAGGACATAAGGAAAATGCCTCTCATGCAGCCGGCCTACTGCATTTGGTTGGGGAAGGTGAGGTGGAGCACCGTCTGGAAACAGAAGGGCTCTGACGATCTCTTCCTGGAATTTAAGGAAGGATCCAGTCCGTCCTGAAGCTCTGTATAGCACATGAGCGTTCAGCAAAGCCAATTGAAATAAGTATACAGACACTTTTTTGTACCAGCGTCTGGCCTTACGGGCAATTAGGTACGGCGCCAACAACTGGTCGTTGAGGTCCACCCCTCCCATATTTTGGTTATATTCGTGGACACAGAGGGGTTTCTCCACAACACCAGTCGCCGTAGTAATTTGGGTCATCGTGTCTGCATGAAGGGAGGTAAGAACGAAAACATTCTTATTGTCCCTCCACTTCATAGCGAGCAAATTATTACACTGCAAGCAGGCTCTCTCCCCCAGCCTAAGACGGGAATCTACAAGCCGCTGAGGAAAGCCCCGGCGATTAGGTCGCACGGTGCCACATGCTCCAATTTGATGATCAAAAAGGTGACTAAAAAGTGGCACGCTCGTGTAATAATTGTCCACGTACAAGTGGTACCCCTTTCCGAATAAGGGTGACACCAAGTCCCACACTATCTTGCCAGCGCTTCCTATGTAGTCAGGGCAGTTGATCGGCTCTACGTGACTATCTTTGCCCTCGTAAACCATAAATCTACATGTATAGCCTGTGGCCCTGTCACAGAGCTTATACATCTTGACCCCGTATCTGGCACGCTTGCTGGGAAGGTACTGTTTGAATGACAAGCGGCCAGAAAATTTAATCAGGGACTCATCAACGCAGACAACTTGATGGGGGGTAAACAAGTCTGCAAAACGTTGGTTGAAGTGGTTTACGAGGGGCCGAATTTTGTAGAGCCGATCGTATCCAGGGTCTCCACGAGGACGACAGAGTTCATTGTCGTTGAAGTGCCCTGGCCATGGAGGCAGAGAACACGGGCATATGGTGAATTGGGTCAGTGGACCAATATGACCGCAACTCACTCTTTTTGGTTATGCCCATGTTGAGGGAAAGGCCCAGAAAGACCTTAAATTCGGAGACCGTAATTGGTCTCCAATCTCTGGCAAGGGAGGACTGGGGAATAGTGGCGATGTGTTGACCAGCGTACAAATTGCTTTGGTCCACAATAGATCTATAGAGATCTTCGGTGAAAAACAGTGAATAAAAATCCAGTGGCGTAAAATCAACTGTTTCCACCTGAATTCCGGGTTGGCCAGTGAATGGGGGCAATACGGGTGCTGCAGAAGTGGTGGGTACCCAATTCGGATTGGCCAATGCAGCAGGAAGGGCACTATGGGCACGACGGGCCTGTCTTTGTCTTCTTGGTGGCAGCGGGACATTACTTGTGCTTGCCACCTCACCAGCTTGAACTGCACTTATGGGACTCGCCACGTCACCACGTGATACTGCAGTGCTGGATGTACGACCAGGGTGTACTAGGCCGCTGGTGCTTGCCAGTTCACCAGAAGGAGTAGCGGCACTAGTACTGCTCTGCTCCATACGAGGGACCTGCGGTTCTTGCACTTCAAGGACAGAAGAAGAAGTTCGGGGTCTGGTACGCCTGACCCTAGCAGGGACCACAACTCCGTCGTCAGAGCTATCTGTCATGGAGCCGCTGTCCTCTACAGGTTCGTATTCTGAGCCTGAACTTGACAGATGAGTGACTTCCTCTTCACTATCTGTCATACTCAGAAACGTGTAGGCCTCTTCACTAGTGTACCTTCGATTTGCCATTTTGGCCTCTAAATTTAGGGGTACACTAGTGAGACTCACAGGCAAAAAAGCTCCTGACTGTCAGCGATTGATTCAAAAAGCTACCAAAAAACTGTTAGCGATCGCAGGGATCAGACCTGACTCTGCGACCGCTGCAGTTATGTGTGCTTAGTGTTTTGTGACAGTTATCGATTGATACTGCACTTGGGTGGGGTGGGCTGGGCTGGGCTGGGCCGAGGAGCAAAACGCAGGTGCTAGCAGGTATCTGGGCTGATCCCGCTAACACTGCGTTTTTTTGGGGGACCCTAAACTGCTGGGGAGTATAGATCTGATCGGATCAGATATCGATCCGCTCAGATACTATAGCACTAAGGGAGGTGTATGCTGCGTGCGTGGGTGTTAGCGGTACTGGCGCTAACCTGACGCTGCCTGGGGCGACGCAGACCTAAGCTGACCCTAAAAACTTAAGTTATATCACAGCCGGGCAATTAGGGGGTTAAACCTTTATAAGGTAATAAACGGCGGGTGCCCTAAAACTATAATAAACTGTAATAAACTATAATAAACTACAAAAAACAAACCAACTAACCAGCGTCACCCGTAACAATTATATGGTGATCACTGGTGAAAGGGTTAACTAGGGGGCAATCAAGGGGTTAAAACCTTTAGAAGGTAGTATATGGGGGTCCCTGTCGCTATAAAACACTGACAGCGAACCTATATACTTACCTCCCTAACTAGCGTCACCTGTGTCACTAATACAGCGATCAGAAAAACGATCGCTTAGTGACACTGGCGACGGGGGGGGGGGTCACGGGGTTAAAACTTTATTAGGGGGGGTTAGGGGGGTACCCTGGACCTAAGGGGGGTACCCTAGACCTAAAGGGGGCTAACCTAACTGCCCTAACACTTATAACTGACACAAACTGACACCAATGCAATAATCAGAAAAAAAAAAAAACCTGCTATTGGTGTCAGTATGTGTGGGGGTACAGGGGGGTGATCGGGGGGTGACTGGGGGGTGACAGGGGGGTGACAAGTGTGCCTGCGTGTTCTACTGAATGTGTAGTGTTGGTGCACTTACTTGGATGTCTTCTCTCCTCGGCGCCGGACGAAAAGACCGACTAGAGGAGAGATGACATCACTTCCTCGGCTTCTGTTTACATTCACAGAAGCCGAGGAAGCACATCATTGGCCAGGAGCGATCGCGAGGGGGGAGCCACGAATGAGTGGCCTCCCCCTCACCTCCGATCGACCCTGACCTCGATCCGACCGCCGCTGGCACCGGGGGGGGGTCCGATCGGACCCCCCACCCGCGGGCAGGCAAGGACGTACCTGTAAGTCCTTTTGCCTGCCCGTGCCATTCTGCCGACGTATATAGTCGTGCGGCGGTCGGCAAGTGGTTAAGGGAGCTGCCATGTCTGTGGGGGATCAACAACCCACATTACAAGAACCAAACAAAGAGGAAGGCAGCACTGGATAAATTGTTGGAAATTGTGAAGCAGGTGATCCCCACGGCAGACATCACATATTTGAAGATCCTAATTGGTAGCCTGAGGAGCACATATATAAGGGAGCGCCAGAAAGTCCAGGATTCGCAGAGATCCGGAGCAGCAGATGACATCTATGTCCCCAGGATGTGGTACTATGACAGGCTGCATTTTCTGGCAGGCCAGACTGAACCCAGGTCATCACTCTCCAGTCTTCCTTCCACGCTTCCTTCCCCTCCAGCTGAGGCTTCTGACGCCCAACCTGGGCCTTCCAGGCAACAACATGTGGAGGAGCCCAGATTGAGCCAGGTATAGCATTCCTCTAAATATTTTAGGTTGTCTAATCAATGATGTTAACTAGATGTTAGTTTGGAGTACTAATTTAGGATTGTGATTGATGAATCAAAAACTAAAACCATGTCCCTTTTTCATACACAGGGAAGTCTCAGCCAGGAGGTGGCCGGGCCAAGCAGGCTGCCTGATATGCCGGTCCCTCCACTCCCCCTGGAAAGAGAAAGTGGCAGGAGGAGGAGTGCCCTAGAGGAGGCTGCCAGAGGACTCTTTTGGAGGGCTACAGAGGCCCTGGGAGCACCACACACCGTGGAGGAGGACATTGCTGCCACCATTGCCTATAAAATGCAGAGGATGGAGGAAGGACAACAAGTCATGTGTGAGTCGCTCATATTGGAGGCTCTTAACAAGGGTATGAGGGGCCAAATTACATCTGAGACACACCTTTGCGAACTCACAGATGGTCCTCCTCCTGCAGGTCCTCCTCCTCCTCCTCCTCCTCCCTCTCCTCCAGGTCCTCCCAGTCCTCCTCCTCCTCCAGGTCCTACTCCTCCTCCTGCCACATCTCCAACAGTACAGCCACAGCCTGGAATGAAGCGTGGAAGGAAGACCAGAAAGTGAGGACCCTGGATCCAGTCTGGTCGGCCAAAAGATGCAGCCTCTTGTGGTACCACAGCCTGGGGACACAGATGTCATCTGCTGCTTTCCGGATCTCTGCGAATTCTGGACCAGACTGCCCTCCCTTACATATGGACTCCTCAGGCCACCAATTTTGATGTTCAAGAATTGATGTCTGCCGTGGGGGTCCCAGGCTTCGCTAATTTCTCATGTTGATCCAGTGTTGCCTCCCTCTGTGTTTGGTTCTGAGCCCTTAATAAAGGAATTTTTGTTGGAATTATACTTGCCTATGTGTGTTTTACTTCAAAAAGGACAGTTTGTTGGTGAGGATTCAGGTACATTTCAAAAATACAATGTGAAATTAACAAGGGACACCAACAACAAACAATCTCCTTGAGATTAAATAATAAAAGATATCAATGGTGTTGTGTTAACTTGACACACAAAACACACACAAAAATATTCTGGAGTCAAACTAAAAACAACATTAAACAAAGATCAGCCTTGGAAAAAATACAAACATAAAATCTAAACCAAAAATGGCTTAAAAAACAAAACAAAACAAAAAAATAAATAAAAAACATTCTGTCAGATGTGACAAATAACAATATATTCAGGGAATCCCAATAAAAAAACAAAAAAAAATGTTTGTGGGAAGTGTGTGTGAATATGAGCAGCAAAACTACTTAATTCTTGTCACAATATAAAGAAGAAGAGAGTGCGCTGTATTAAACCATTTTTAACATTGCAGCGTGACGAAAGTGCTGTATCCATTGCGAACGCTAAGTTTACCAGACCGAGCTGTTCCGTGTCGGAATTTCTTCTGAGCATGCGTGGCACTTTGTGCGTCGGAACAGGCCACACACGGTCGGAATTGACGCGATCGGATTTTGTTGTCGGAAAATTTTATCTCCTGCTCTCCAACTTTGTGTGTCGGAAAATCAGATGGAAAATGTCCGATGGAGCCCACACACGGTCGGAATTTCCGACAACACGCTCCGATCGGACATTTTCCATTGGAAAATCCGACCGTGTGTACGGGGCATAAGTGCTAGACTTTTTCAGCATAATTACTCAGCTGTCATTACGAAGCTTAGCCAACTATGTACAAATCTCCATTCAGTTTCCACCTCCAGGGTGGGTTGAATAGCTTTGGTGAAAACGTTTTTACTCCCTCATATTCTGTTCATGTTTAGGGCACTGTCTATCCCTTTTCTTTTAGCCCACACTTTAGAAAACTACAGACAATTCTATTGTCTTTAATCTGGCATTACAAGAAAGCTCACATAAAACAACCATACTCCATCCACCTATAAAATTTGCGGGATTGGGTGCTCCCAATATTTCACAATACTGCATTCTACCTCAACTAAGAGTATGGTGGAATCCAACACAAGAACTTCAGAAAGCACAGTGCTACTCACCCATGCACAGTTGGAAACAGCCTGTGAAGCCGCAAGGCTTCACTTCTTGTTTCCCTTAGTAAGGATGCCCGCACCTACATCCGATGCCGATGGACGGGACGACTTCGGGTACCGACATAGCGGGCTCCCTGGACAGGTAAGTGTCCTTATAATAAAAGTAAGCAGCTACAGCATTTGTCTACCGGAACCCGCCGATTGTTTCCCAGGCAGACAGAACGGTGGTGTTCCTATGTAAACAAGGCAGATCATCGTTCTGTCAGAGGGGAAGATGGAGAAGATGGAGATCTTGGGGAAGATGGAGATCTTGTGTTCCTGCTAAACAGGAACATGGATCTCTGTGTTCACCGAGTCAAAGCATCCCCCCACAGTTAGAAAGCACTCCCAGGGAACATATTTAACCCTTTGAGTGCCTCTGATGTTAACCCCTTCCCTGGAAGTGTCATTAGTACGTTGACAGTGCTTTTTTTTAATACTGATTAAAGGTATTGGTGTCACTGGTCCCTAAAAGTGTCCCTTAGTGTCAGATTTGTCTGCCGCAGTCCCACTAAAAGTATACGCAAATTGGGATTTTTTTTACCAAAAATATGTAGCAGAATACAAATTGGCCTAAATTGATGAAGAAATTAGATGTTTTACATTTTTTTGTTGGATATGTTTTATAGCAGAAAGTAAGATTTTTTTTTTTTTTTTTTTTAATTGTCTGTCTTTTCTGCTTATAGTGCAAAAAATAAAAATCGCAGATGTGATCAAATACCACCAAAAGAAAGCTCTTTTTGTGGTAAAAAAAAGGACATGAATATTTAATTTGGGTACAGCATCGTATGACTGCGCAATTGGCAGTTAAAGCAATGCAGTGCTGTATCACAAAAAATGGCCTGGTTATGAAGGGGGGTAAACCTTCCGGAGCTGAAGTGGTTAATAAAGACACCTCACTTTTTGATAAGTATTTGAATAAAACATAAAAAGCACAAAAAATATCCCATGATATACATTCAGCAATTACCGTGTCGTCAAGCAAAGCAGAGCCACTCAGTCACATGAACTATGAACTCTGAATTCACTGAACTCTAGGCCAGTAATGATTCAATTCCTATGTCTTCACTGTTGCTTGGAGGTGAATATAGAAACAACATATCACAGACAAATGTACCTTATTTTTCCATTCTTGTTTTGTTTTATCTTCAGAGAAATGGAAAACAAGATATGTTATTTCATCCAGTGATTGATTAATTTATAGGAAGAATCCATGCCACATTTATTTATATACAGTATATTGTCTGTAATGTTGAACAAAAATGTCTTACATCGCAATATTTGCTATCATCTTTCAGACAATATCTGTGCTCTCAGTCTCCTAAGTGATTATAAAAGTGATTATGTAAATCATTTATAATGACCTGATTACATAGTCATCAGAGGGATAGTAGCTGTGCTGCAATCTAGTAATTAGCATTTTTCTTTCATCAATGATTATGACAGTTTATGCTGAGCCCTGATTCTCTTTGATAAGATACCTCTTATATTTTCCAAGACAATCTAATATCCAATAGGAATCACATACATGCATTTAGTTAGGGTCAAACTATTCCAAAATATTTCACATATTTTCCTGACTCTCACAGCTTATAAGATACATTTTAGATACTTTAGCAGTGAAAGCATTAAAGCACATTCATACAACAGGAATTATGACTCAGGCTTGTGAAACCATTTAGAGCATCAAGGACAAATAGTTTAAGTATAAAGCACCCAGAATTAATACAATGGGAAACAACGCATGCAAAAAGTGGAATAACAAAGATTACATAAAGAAAACAAATGGTTTGGCGTCAATTTACTTGTTTTTAGCAGCTTATACCTTTTTACATTAGATGATAAAACATGGTGGGATAAAGAAAATGATTAGGTCAACAGTAAAAAATGTACAGCCTGCCCTCTAATATCAAAACATAAAATGTACTGTATATAAACACTCTGCAGAATTGCAAACCACTGAATGCAGCAGATAGAGGGAACTAAAATAACTAAGAAAATGGACTTTCAAGGCACACGGGTATTTTAACTATAAAAGGTAAAAATGATTTTATTAAGTTATGATCTAAAAAAATATAAAGACAGATACTGTGAGCAACACATTTCACAAAGGAGGATTATATACATTCAAAATTTCCTGCCCTGCATGCAACTAAGACACCACTTGTAATTTTTAACTGTAGTAAAACATTCAGAAAGATATGGGGAACGAATTCCCAAGCCGATGTTACGGTTTATAAATATAGGATGACGAGCTGTGGGTCAGGTTGCAGGTCCGGGTAGGTGTTTTCTTAATAGCTCGACATGTTGCACGTCTGAAAAACGCTTCTTCAGGAGCTAAAGTGAGTTCTGTTGGGTGTACATAAAATACAACAGTAAGTATATATATATATAAACTGTGGTATAAAACACTAAATATGTTTCAAAACAGAGATACGAGATATTGAGAGAGACATAAAATATGCTCCCACCAAGTAAATTGGTCACATGGGAACCCCCAGAAAAGGAACTGGTCAACTGGGGGCAGACAGTAAAGCCGGGTAGCTAGGGTACCTATTAAATGGTATATATATGTATATCGGTGTTAAGATATCAGTTCGTATGACCCAGTATAAAGAAGACTATTAAATCCTCCAACTCCACAGAAAAAAATTATTGTAATAATAAGGTATCAGGGGTAAGTGATAATGGGATACTGGAAAAACGGTATTTCAACCAAGATTATTAGATTTGAGTTAATATATAGAGGGGGAGGAAATGGGTCTAATATACTAATGGATATAAACAGTTGGAAAAGGAGTTTAATTGTAGCCAGAATAACATAAAAAACACACACGGCTTACCCTGTATAGTCAGGCATGATGAAAACCATATAGATGTAATATTTCAGCTGGTAAGCTGGGTAATCACTTATTTGTATTAGAAAATTTGATATATTATCAACAGTATATACAGAGCATTGCGGAGGCACCATGGACAGCCAACACTTCCAGTTTGAAAGATAGACAATAGTAGGAAGTCTTGTGGGTAGCAGTGGGTAAGTAGCTTAGGAAGGCTGATGTCTATAAGGTAAAAAACGTAAAAATGAAGTCTTTTAGTGTCAGCGATCCCATAATAAAAGACAGTGTAAGAAGGTGACAGGCTGCGGTGGTGGTAGTGGCTTACCTCAAGTTTGTTGTAAGAGGGTTGTGCAGTATGGTGTGACTCCCTGTTGTGGAACAACATCTGCTGACTGACAGACAGGGCCGGGTGTATTAAATAGGTCCCCCTACTGGAAACTCAGCGAGCCCGGAATGGCACAGTGCATCTCGGTCTGACCGCTGGCTGCTGCGCATGTGTCGGGTGACGCCACCGACACAGGGGCGCTCAGCCAATGCGACTGCAGTGTAGGCGGGTATGCAAAGGAACCCGCCAGCTACTGTGCATGTGCTGAATGACGCCACCGTGCAGCGGCACTCGGCCAATGGAATAGCAGCAGAGGCAGGGACTGAAAGGGAGCCAGGGGGCGCCCCAAGTCCCCGTCAATCGCCGCACATCCGGTCAGAGGACTACCACCACCGCAGCCAGTCACCTTCTTACACTGTCTTTTATTATGTGATCGCTGACACTAAAAGACTTCATTTTTACGTTTTTTACCTTATAGACATCAGCCTTCCTAAGCAACCTACCCACTGCTATCCACAAGACTTCCTACTATTGTCTATCTTTCAAACTGGAAGTGTTGGCTGTCCATGGTACCTCTGCAACGCTCTGTATATACTGTTGATAATATATCAAATTTTCTAATACAAATAAGTGATTACCCAGCTTACCAGCTGAAATATTACATTTATATGGTTTTCATTGTGCCTGACTATACAGGGTAAGCCGTGTGTGTTTTTTATGTTATTCTGGCTACAATTAAACTCCTTTTCCAACTGTTTGTATCCATTAGTATATTAGACCCATTTCCTCCCCCTCTATATATTAACTCAAATCTAATAATCTCGGTTGAAATACCATTTTTCCAGTATCCCATTAACACTTACCCCTGATACCATATTATTATAATAATTTTTTTCTGAGTAGTTGGAGGATTTAATATTAATCTTTATACTGGGTGATACGAACTGATATCTTAACACCGATATACATATATATATACCATTTAATAGGTACCCTAGCTACCCGGCTTTACTGTCTGCCCCCGGATGACCAGTTCCTTTTCTGGGGGTTCTCATGCGACAAATTTTACTTGGTTGGAGCATATTTTATGTCTCACTCAATATCTTGTATCTCTGTTTTGAAACATATTTAGTGTTTTATACCACAGTTTATATATATACTTACTGTTGTATTTTATGTACACCCAACAGAACTCTCTTTAGCTCCTGAAGAAGCATTTTTCAGAAGCGCAACATGTCGAGCTATTAAGAAAACACCTACCCGGACCTGCAACCTGACCCACAGCTCGTCATCCTATATTTATAAACCGTAACATCGGCTTGGGGATTCGTTCCCCATATCTTTCTGAATGTTTTACTACAGTTAAAAATTACAACAAGTGGTGTCTTAGTTGCATGCAGGGCAGGAAATTTTGAATATATATAATCCTCCTTTGTGAAATGTGTTACTCACAGTATCTGTCTTTATATTTTTTAGATCATAACTTAATAAAATCATTTTTACCTTTTATAGTTAAAATACCTGTGTGCCCTGAAAGTCCATTTTCTTAGTTATTTTAGTTCCCTCAATCCAATATTGGGACGTTGGCACACTACTATAGATGTACCTACAGTGTCACCCTGTTTTTAAGTACACGTTTTTTTGAATGCAGCAGATAAACAATTCAACATAAATGAAAGGTGTAAGATATGGAATAAAATTGCATATAGACTCTCCATGCAATGAAGAACCAAGATAATACCTTGCAATTCAATGACCCACTCCACCATCAAACTCTTATACATCAACAGTATTGAGCACTTAAAGACTAAGTCCCCCTTAAAAAGAATAATACATGTACACATTTTTGCAGGAAAAACATGTGCATGTATTTTTTTTCCACAGTAGCCTGCAAAGCATTACACCCACAAGCAGCCAATTGCAGGTGTAATGCTGCAGACCTCCTCCTCCAGCTTTCTGTTTGGAGAACTGAAGGAAGTGTCAACAGATTAAAATGAAATGATCACCGCACTCGTGTTCCATTGAGAACTAAAAGCCTGTCTGCCGTAGTATGGGGATAGCCGATTTGCACTATGTTACATATTACACCTTAAATACAAGTGTAACGTGTAACATAGCATGGTGCAAAAGATGGGGTTAGCCATTAAAAGATGGCCATACCCCTTAAGTCCCAATGATAATATCAATCATGACACAGCGATCCATGATGTTTTGTTTCTGTATAAACAGTAAAGGTGTTACTTTGTATCCACAATAAACAGTCGGGTACAGAAGAAAGCTGCTGGTCTTTACTGCAATGGAATCCAGCACTTATGTGACCTATTACCTGGAAACATGAGTCAGGCACTACTTCTTATCTAGCACTTTCCCATATACCATAGCAACTTTGCAAAGTATTCATTGCATACAAATATTGCACTTACAATATCTCTAAATAGTAAAAGCATATAAAAAATATAAATCATTGTATTCCATTGTTCAATTTATGGTTTTTCTAAGTAAACAAGAAAGATGGAGATTGCGAGGGTGCTTAGGCATTTTTGGTAGAATTAAGGCTAAAATGAACTGGCACACCGTCTTTCCTCTTTTTGGCCCTATACCACTGTATTTCAATAATTTTCATTTAGAAATTCCTTAAATACATTTTTTGTAGAAATGCACCTCCAGCCCTCCCACTGAAGTGCTCTATGGTGTCATAGATGAGCAACTGTCAAACTCTCATCACAAACATCCTCCTCACACGCAGTGTAGAGGAACAGAGGGTATGTGTGATTTAGAGGTCACTTACAGTATTCTAGGCAGCATGGTCAAACTTTTCTGCCTATTGGTTTTCTCAGACATACTGCCTAATTGCTGTAAAAGGAAAGTGGAGGTAAGCTATGAAATTGGGAATTGTTAGAACAATATCTATCTTATTGATTATTTATTTCAATTACTTAAAATGGGTCTTACATATTTGTGCAAATACCAATGTATTCACTATTGAAATATGTTAGGCATCTAGTATGAATGAGGAGAAACCCACCTCCTTATACAAATGGAAAAGGCTGGTAATAAGGGGAGATTTTAAGTATTCCAAAACTGATTATTGTAATTACATTGCTGGTACAGGAAAAGAGTAAAATCTATAAACTTACTGCAAGACATTGCATCAGCTAAAAAATACGTTTTGCTGGTAATCTTTAAGTGGCTCTAAAGCCTAAACCTTTTTTAACATTAATACACTCCCTGCATTATGGTAATAAATGTTCCAGTACCTGTATTGCCCCCTTATAATTATAATACTGTTGTGTATACTGTATGTATTAGGTTAGTAAGTGTATATGCAGGTGCAGTTAGCTAGACTGCCACTACGTAACTCTGTCCAAAATTAGTATAGTAATAAGGGAATTGTAATTGGGTATACGGTCCATAGTTACAGTATATAGTTACATAGTTAGCTGGAAAAAAAGACACTAGTCCATCTAGTTCAACCAATCAAAATAAAAAACAAACAAATAGAAAACCTCCATATATACAGTATATACTATCCTATACCCATAGATGATCCAGGAAGGCAAAAAAAGCCCTTAAAGCATGATCCAATTCACTTCAGTGAATTCCTTCTTAAGCCCCTTGAGGCAATTTGATATTCCCTGGGTCAACTTACCCCATCATTATTATCTCTAATTTTTTAATAGCCAGTTATATTTTGTGCTCTTAAAAATTAACCTAGCTCTTTTTTAAAACAATCTACTGAGCTGGTCACAATCAGTTCTTGAGGGAGTCTATTTCGTATTTTCACAGCTCTTACTGTGAAGAAGCTGTTCCATGTTTGAAGATTAAATCTCTTTCCCTGCATACTGTATGTAAAGAGTGCTCCCTTGTCTTCTTTAATACCCTGAAAGTGAATAACTCTACACCAAGTTCACTATATGGATCACTTATGTATTTATACATGTTGATCATATTCCCCCTTAATCTCTTCTTCTCAAGAGAGAATATATTCCACTCAGCTAATCCTTCCTTATAGCTGAGCTCCTCCATGCCTCTTATCAGTTTGGTTACCCTTCTCTGCGCTTTCTCCAGTTCACCAATATCCTTTTTGTGAGCTGGTGCCCAAAATTAAACTGCTTATTCCAGATGAGGTCTTATTAAGTCTCTGTACAGGGTCAAAAAGATGTATCTCTCTGGAGTCTATACCTCTTTTAATACAAGAATCTATTTTGTTAGCTTTAACCACTTGCCGACCGCCTAACGATGATATACGTCGGCAGAATGGCACGGACAGGCAAAATCACGTACCTGGTACGTGATTGCCTTCCCGCGTGCGGGGGGTCCGATCGGACCCCCCCGGTGCCATAGGCGGTCGGCACTTGTTCGCTGGCGATGAGAGGTGAGGGGGAGGCCATCCATTGATGGCCACCCCCTCCCGATCGCTCCCAGTGAATGAAATGCTTCCTTTCCCTCTGTAATGTAAACAGAGGGAGAGGAAGTGATGTCATCCCTCCTCGAGCCGGTCTTTTCGATCCGGCGCCGAGGAGAGAAGACATCAATGTAAGTCTGCACAACACTACACTGTCAGTAGAACACGCCAGGCACACTTGTCACCCCCCTTCACCCCCCGATCACCCCCCTGTACCCCCTGTCACACTGACACCAATAGCAGTTTTTTTTTGCATTGGTGTCAGTTTGTGACAGTTATAAGTGTTAGGGCAGTTAGGTTAGCCCCCTTTAGGTCTGGGGAACCCCCCTTTAGGTCCAGGGTACCCCCCTAACCCCCCCTAATAAAGGTTAACCCCGTGATCACCCCCCTTCGCCAGTGTCGCTAAGCGATCGTTTTTCTGATCGCTGTATTAGTGACACAGGTGACGCTAGTTAGGGAGGTAAGTATATAGGTTCGCTGTCAGTGTTTTATAGCGACAGGGACCCCCATATACTACCTGCTAAAGGTTTTAACCCCCTGATTGCCCCCTAGTTAACCCTTTCACCAGTGATCACCGTATAAGTGTTACGGGTGACGCTGGTTAGTTGGTTTGTTTATTATAGTTTATTATAGTTTTAGGGCACCCGCCGTTTATTACCTTATAAAGGTTTAACCCCCTAATTTCCCGGCGGTGATATAAGTTACGTTTTTAGGATCAGATAAGGTCTGCGTCGCCCCAGGCAGCGGCAGGTTAGCGCCAGTACCGCTAACACCCACGCACGCAGCATACACCTCCCTTAGTGCTATAGTATCTGAACGGATCGATATCTGATCCGATCAGATCTATACTCCCCAGCAGTTTAGGGTCCACAAAAACACAGTGTTAGCGGGATCAGCCCAGATACCTGCTAGCACCTGCGTTTTGCCCCTCAGCCCAGCCCAGCCCACCCAAGTGCAGTATCGATCAATCACTGACACTTACAAAACACTAAGCACACATAACTGCAGCGTTTGCAGAGTCAGGCCTAATCCCTGCGATCGCTAACAGTTTTTTGGTAGCATTTTGAATCAGTCGCTAACAGTCAGGAGCTTTTTTGCCTGTGAGTCTCACTAGTGTACCCCTAAATTTAGAGCCCAAAATGGCAAATCGAAGGTACACTAGTGAAGAGGCCTACAGGTTTCTGAGCATGACAGATAGTGAAGAGGAAGTCACTCATCTGTCAGATTCAGGCTCAGAATACGATCCTGTAGAGGACAGCGGCTCCATGACAGATAGCTCTGACGACGGAGTTGTGGTCCCTGCTAAGGTCAGGCGTACCAGACCCCAGTCTTCTTCTTCTGTCCTTGAAGTGCAAGAACCGCAGGTCCCTCGTATGAAGCAGAGAAGTACTAGTGCCGCTATTCCTTTTGGTGAACTGGCAAGCACCAGTGGCCTAGTACACCCTGGTCGTACATCCAGCACTGCAGTATCACGTGGTGACGTGGCGAGTCCCATAAGTGCAGTTCAAGCTGGCGAGGTGGCAAGCACTAGTAGTGTCCTGCTGCCACCAAGAAGACGAACACAGGCTTGTCGTGCCCATAGTGCCCTTCCTGCTGCATTCGCCAATCTGAATTGGGTACCCACCACTTCTTCAGCACCCGTACTTCCCCCTTTCACTGGCCAACCCCGAATTCAGGTAGAAACAGTTGACTTTACGCCACTGGATTTTTATTCGCTGTTTTTCCCCGAAGATCTCTATAGATCTATTGTGGACCAAAGCAATTTGTACGCTGGTCAACACATCGCCGCTAATCCCCAGTCCTCCCTTTCCAGAGATTGGAAACCAATTACGGTTTCCGAATTTAAGATCTTTCTGGGCCTTTCCCTCCTCATGGGCTTGAATAAAAAGAGTGAGTTGCGGTCATATTGGTCCACTGACCCAATTTACCATTCGCCCTTGTTCTCTGCTTCCATGGCCAGGGCATGATACGAGCAGATTTTGCGGTTCATGCACTTCAACGACAAGGAACTCTGTCGTCCTCGTGGAGACCCTGGATACGATCGGCTCTACAAAATTCGGCCCCTCGTTAACCACTTCAACCAACATTTTGCAGACTTGTTTACTCCCCATCAAGTTGTCTGCATTGATGAGTCCCTGATTACATTTTCTGGCCGCTTGTCATTCAAACAGTACCTTCCCAGCAAGCGTGCCAGATACGGGGTCAAGATGTATAAGCTCTGTGACAGGGCCACAGGTTATACATGTAGTTTTATGGTTTACGAGGGCAAAGATAGTCACGTAGAGCCGACAAACTGCCCTGACTACATAGGAAGCGCTGGCAAGATAGTGTGGGACTTGGTGTCACCCTTATTCGGAAAGGGGTACCACTTGTGCGTGGACAATTATTACACGAGCGTGCCACTTTTTAGCCACCTTTTTGATCATCAGATTGGAGCATGTGGCACCGTACGACCTAATCGCCAGGGCTTTCCCCAGCGGCTTGTAGATTCCCGTCTTAGGCTGGGGGAGAGAGCCTGCTTGCAGTGTAATAACTTGCTCGCTATGAAGTGGACGGACAATAAGAATGTTTTCGTTCTTACCTCCCTTCATGCAGACACGACGGTCCAAATTACTACGGCGACCGGTGTTGTGGAGAAACCCCTCTGTGTCCACGAATATAACCAAAATATGGGAGGGGTGGACCTCAACGACCAGTTGTTGGCGCCGTACCTAATTGCCCGTAAGGCCAGACGCTGGTACAAAAAAGTGTCTGTTTATTTATTTCAATTGGCTTTGCTGAACGCTCATGTGCTATACAGAGCTTCAGGACAGACTGGATCCTTCCTTAAATTCCAGGAAGAGATCGTCAGAGCCCTTCTGTATCCAGACGGTGCTCCACCTCACCATCTCCAACCAAATGCAGTAAGCCGGCTGCATGAGAGTCATTTTCAATATGTCCTCCCGAGTACCCCTACCCAACGAGCCCCCCAAAAAAGATGTTGTGTCTGCAGCAAGCGCGGATTTAGGCGTGACACCCGGTATTATTGTCCCTTCTGTCCTGGCAATCCTGGTCTTTGCATTGGTGAATGTTTTGAATGCTACCATACACTAGTGGAGTATTAGCATAGGGTACAGCACTGCACAGACTAGGACACACTTTCACAGGGTCTCCCAAGATGCTGTCGCATTTTGAGAGACCCAAACCTGGTACCAGTTAAAAAAGTTAAAGTTACAAAAAAAAGTGTAAAAAAAACAAAAAAAACAAAAAAAGAAAAAAAAGAAAATAACACAAAAAAATATATAAAATAAAAAAAACAAAAATAGTTGTTGTTTTATTGTTCTCTCTCTATTCTCTCTCTATTGTTCTGCTCTTTTTTTATTGTATTCTATACTGCAATGTTTTATTGTTATTTTTTTTATCATGTTTGCTTTATAGGTATGCAATTTTTTTATACTTTTTTTTTATTGTTAACCACTTTTTTGTTTTCAGGTACGCCATTCAGCTGCAGAGCGGATTTATTTATCTTGACAGCAGCAGCGTTTGCTCCCACGATACATAAAGCCGTGACTCCAGCGCTGTCGGAGGTGATTTCACCACCACAGTTACATACTTCAGCATATATGACGAAGCGTGGGGGCAGCAGTGGGTGGAGGAGCGATTTGTTCCTGCCTTTTGCGGGAGGATGCCCCCATGCTTCGGCATATATATATTTTAGGTAGGCACAGGTTGCGTTAAATGTTTTATTTTTTACTATGTTTTTTTTGTATTTTGCTTTGCAGGTATGGTAAGTTTTACTGTTATACTGTAATGTTACTTTGTTTCTTTGTTAACCATCATTTGCTTAGCAGGTACGCCATTCAGTTGCAGCGCGGATTTATTTATCTTGATAGCAACAGCGTTTGCTCCCACGATACATAAAGCCGTGACTCCAGTGCTGTCGGAGGTGATTTCACCACCACAGTTACATACTTCAGCATATATGCCGAAGCGTGGGGGCAACAGTGGGTGGAGGAGCGATTTGCTCCTGCCTTTTGCGGGAGGATGCCCCCATGCTTCGGCATATATATATTTTAGGTAGGCACAGGTTGCGTTAAATGTTTTATTTTTTACTATGTTTTTTTTTGTGTTTGCTTTGCAGGTATGGTAAGTATTACTGTTATACTGTAATGTTACTTTGTTTTTTTGTTAACCATCATTTGCTTAGCAGGTACGCCATTCAGTTGCAGCGTGGATTTATTTATCTTGACAGCAACAGCGTTTGCTCCCACGATACATAAAGCCGTGACTCCAGCGCTGTCGGAGGTGATTTCACCACCACAGTTACATACTTCAGCATATATGCCAAAGCGTGGGGGCAGCAGAGGGCGGAGGAGCGATTTGCTCCTAACTTTTGCGGGAGGATGCCCCTCATGCTTCGGTATATATATACGGTGCATGTATGCCCATCACTAGAAGTGGGTGGATGAAGGGAGGTATTCTAATGGTGGGCATACCCACCGATCAATATCTTTTTTATATGCAGCCCACAGGCTGCATGAAAAAAAGTTTACAATATATGCCCAACAAGGACCAGCAACGACTGGTATGTTGCTGGACTTTGAGTGGTTATACCAGAATGATGCCTGCAGGTTTAGCTATCATCTTGGTATCATTCTTTTCAGCCAGCGGTCGGCTTTCATGTAAAAGCAATCCTAGTGGCTAATTAGCCTCTAGACTGCTTTTACAAGCAGTGGGAGGGAATGCCCCCCCCCACCGTCTTCCATGTTTTTCTCTGGCTCTCCTGTCCCAACAGGGAACCTGCGAATGCAGCCGGTGATTCAGCCAGCTGACCATAGAGCTGATCAGAGACCGGAATGGCTCCAAACATCTCTATGGCCTAAGAAACCGGAAGCAACGAGCATTTCATGACTTTTATTTCACCGGATGTAAACAGCGCCATTGGGAAATTGGGAAAGCATTTTATCACACCGATCTTGGTGTAGTCAGATGCTTTGAGGGCAGAGGAGAGATCTAGGGTCTAATAGACCCCAATTTTTTCAAAAAAGAGTACCTGTCACTACCTATTGCTATCATAGGGGATATTTACATTCCCTGAGATAACAATAAAAATGATAAAAAAAAAAAATGAAAGGAACAGTTTAAAAATAAGATAAAAAAGCAAAAAAATAATAAAGAAAAAAAAAAAAAAAAAAGCACCCCTGTCCCCCCCTGCTCTCGCACAAAGGCGAACGCAAGCGTCGGTCTGGCGTCAAATGTAAACAGCAATTGCACCATGCATGTGAGATATCACCGCGAAGGTCAGATCGAGGGCAGTAATTTTAGCAGTAGACCTCCTCTGTAAATCTAAAGTGGTAACCTGTAAAGGCTTTTAAAGGCTTTTAAAAATGTATTTAGTTTGTCGCCACTGCACGTTTGTGCGCAATTTTAAAGCACGTCATGTTTTGTATCCATGTGCTCGGCCTAAGATCATCTTTTTTATTTCATCAAACATTTGGGCAATATAGTGTGTTTTAGTGCATTAAAATTTTAAAAAGTGAGTTTTTTCCCCAAAAAAATGCGTTTGAAAAATCGCTGCGCAAATACTGTGTGAAAAAAAAAATGAAACACCCACCATTTTAATCTGTAGGGCATTTGCTTTAAAAAAATATATAATGTTTGGGGGTTCAAAGTAATTTTCTTGCAAAAAATAATAATTTTTTCATGTAAACAAAAAGTGTCAGAAAGGGCTTTGTCTTCAAGTGGTTAGAAGAATGGGTGATGTGTGACATAAGCTTCTAAATGTTGTGCATAAAATGCCAGGACAGTTCAACCCCCCCCATGACCCCATTTTGGAAAGTAGACACCCCAAGCTATTTGCTGAGAGGCATGTCGAGTCCATGGAATATTTTATATTGTGACACAAGTGACGGGAAAGAGACAAATTTTTTTTTTTTTTTTTGCACAAAGTTGTCATTAAATGATATATTGCTCAAACATGCCATGGGAATATGTGAAATTACACCCCAAAATACATTCTGTTGCTTCTCCTGAGTACGAGGATACCACATGTGTGAGACTTTTTGGGAGCCTAGCCGCATACGGGACCCCAAAAACCAAGCACCGCCTTCAGGCTTTCTAAGGGCGTAAATTTTTGATTTCACTCTTCACTGCCTATCACAGTTTCGGAGGCCATGGAATGCCCAGATGGCACAACCCCCCCCCCCCAAATGACCCCATTTTGGAAAATAGACACCCAAAGCTATTGTCTGAGAGGTATAGTGAGTATTTTGCAGACCTCACTTTTTGTCACAAACTTTTGAAAATTGAAAAAAGAAAAAAAATAAGTTTTTCTTGTCTTTCTTCATTTTCAAAAACAAATGAGAGCTGCAAAATACTCACCGTGCCTCTCAGCAAATAGCTTTGGGTGTCTACTTTCCAAAATGGGGTCATTTTGGGGAGTTTTGTGCTATCTTGGCATTTTATGGCTTTCGAAACTGTGATGGGTAGTGAGGAGTGAAATCAAAAATTTACGCCCTTAGAAATCCTGAAGCCGGTGATTGGATTTTGGGGCCCCGTATGAAGCTAGGCTCCCAAAAAGTGCCACTCATGTGGTATCCCCGCACTCAGGAGAAGCAGCAGAATGTATTTTGGGGTGTAATTCCACATATGCCCATGGCATGTTTGAGCAATATATCATTTAGTGACAACTTTGTGCAAAAAAAAAAAATGTGTAATTTTCCCACAACTTGTGTCAAAAAATAAAATATTCCATGGACTCAACATGCCTCTCAGCAAATAGCTTGGGGTGTCTACTTTCCAAAATGGGGTCATTTGGGGGGGGGGGGGGGTGTGCCATCTTGGCATTTTATGGCCTTCAAAACTGTGATAGGTAGTGAGGAGTGAAATCAAAAATTTACGCCCTTAGAAATCCTGAAGGCGGTGATTGGTTTTCGGGGCCCTGTACGCGGCTAGGCTCCCAAAAAGTCCTAAACATGTGGTATTCCCGTACTCAGGAGAAGCAGCAGAATGTATTTTGGGGTGTAATTCCACATATGCCCATGGCATGTTTGAGCAATATATCATTTAGTGACAACTTTGTGCAAAAAAAAAAAAAAATTGTCACTTTCCCGCAACTTGTGTCAAAAAATAAAATATTCCATGGACTCAACATGCCTCTCAGCAAATAGCTTGGGGTGTCTACTTTCCAAAATGGGGTCATTTGGGGGGGGGGGGTTTTGCCATCTTGGCATTTTATGGCCTTCAAAACTGTGATAGGTAGTGAGGAGTGAAATCAAAAATTTATGCCCTTAGAAATCCTGAAGGCGGTGCTTGGTTTTCGGGGCCCCGTACGCGGCTAGGCTCCCAAAAAGTCCCACACATGTGGTATCCCCATACTCAGGAGAAGCAGCTGAATGTATTTTGGGGTGCAATTCCACATATGCCCATGGCCTGTGTGAGCAATATATCATTTAGTGACAACTTTTTGTAAAATTTTTTTTTTTGTCATTATTCAATCACTTGGGACAAAAAATTAATATTCAATGGGCTCAACATGCCTCTCAGCAATTTCCTTGGGGTGTCTACTTTCCAAAATGGGGTCATTTGGGGGGGGTTTGTACTGCCCTGCCATTTTAGCACCTCAAGAAATGACATAGGCAGTCATAAACTAAAAGCTATGTAAATTCCAGAAAATGTACCCTAGTTTGTAGACGCTATAACTTTTGCGCAAACCGATAAATATACGCTTATTGACATTTTTTTACCAAAGATATGTGGCCGAATACATTTTGGCCTAAATGTATGACTAAAATTGAGTTTATTGGATTTTTTTTATAACAAAAAGTAGAAAATATCATTTTTTTTCAAAATTTTCGATCTTTTTCCGTTTATAGCGCAAAAAATAAAAATGGCAGAGGTGATCAAATACCATCAAAAGAAAGCTCTATTTGTGGGAAGAAAAAGACGCAAATTTCGTTTGGGTACAGCATTGCATGACCGCGCAATTAGCAGTTAAAGCAACGCAGTGCCAAATTGTAAAAAGTGCTCTGGTCAGGAAGGGGGTAAATCCTTCCGAGGCTGAAGTGGTTAAAAACTGTAGCCTGGCATTGCATGCTATTATTAGGTGTATGATCTACCAGAACAACCAGATCTTTCCCACCCTTGACTCCCCTAGCTGTTCTCCTCCTTGTGTGCAGGATGCACGTATGTTTTTAGCCCCCACGTGTATAACTTTACATTTAGCAACATTAACTTAATTTGCCACATAGTCGCTCAATTTTCAGATGTGGACATAATTCCACTGCATAGCTTGGCGTCATCTGCAAACACTGCAATGGTAGTCTATATAATTTATAAATATGTTAAAAAGTAAGGGTTCCAACACAGAACCCTGGGGTACACAACTCATATGGATATGAACAGAAAAAGTATTTCTCCTGCGCTGGTGCAGGCGGTATTGATGTAAAGTGGTAGTAATTTCAGATGGTGGGTTGTAAAGGGAGACCATGCGTGTCCCGCTGCCTAAACTGACCAGGGGTGGTCCGAAGAAGGCTGAGTGAAAAGAGAGGTGGAAGGTGCGTGATCTAACGCATGGGTGAAAATGATAAAGTTTATACTTAGACAAAGTAGATGAGTACAAAGAAGTTACTACATATTCATGGAAACAAGGTTACAAAATATTCATTTAAAATTAATTATGCCGATACAAGGGCAAATGCTCAATGGTAGGCTAATGCTTTTTGAAGTGTTCCCTCTTCATCAGAGCCTTGGAAAGCAAAAGAAAGTCTGTATAATGTGGTAGATATACATTTGTTGTTTGTCTGTCATCTGTACCTGTGTTTTAGCTTTATGAAGAGCTGCAGCCCATACCCATCGGCTGCAGGCTGGAGGCAGTCTTTTTTGGATCTATGATCCTCCTAGCAGAATGCTGTCCTGTGCTGCAAGAAAAGTTGTAGCAGTTTTCGGCTGCAGCCAACCTGTATGGGCTGCAGCTCTTCAAAAAGCTAAAACGCAGGTACAGATGACAGACAAACAACAAATAATCAACAAACCATGTACTCTACGGTACGTAGAGCGATGGGATGTGGATACTTTTAGAGTAAAGGAGAATTTATCACCCACCATGTGATACATCTCCCAATCAGCCACTTCTCTCTATGTATATCAACCACATCATACAGACTTTCCTTTGCTTTCCAAGGCTCTAATGAAGAGGGAACACCTCAAAACGCGTTAGCCTACCATTGAGCACTTGCCCTTGGTCACAATTCATTTTAAATTAATATTTTGTAACCTTGTTTCCATGAATATGTAGTAACTTCTTTCTACTCATCTACTTTGTCTAAGAATAAACCTTATCATTTTGACCCATGCGTTAGATCACATGCCTTCCACCTCTCTTTTCACCCGTACACAACTCATAACCTTAGATCATTCAAAGTCTGAATTATTAACCATCACTTTCTGAATTATGTCTTTTAGCCAGTTTTCTATCCATTTACAAACTGAATTTTCTAAACTTGTAGACTTTAATTTACACATTAATCATATGTGGGGAACTGTGTCAAATGCTATGTCCACAGCGTGAATCCATGCTCTTTATTACTTAAAATATTATTCTATAGAAAAAATCTTCTATATGGTCCTTTATTACACTCTCAAGTATCTTTCCCATTATAGAAGTTAAATTAACCTGTCTGTAGTTACTTGGTAAAGACTTTGCAATTATAGGAACCACATTGGACTTACAGCAATCAAGTAGTAGCATGACAGTCATTAAAGAGTCTCTGAACATTAGAAACAATGGCTTAGATATAACACCGCTCAGCTATTTGTGAACTCTTAGGTATAAGCCATCTAGTCCAGGTGCTTTGTCTTGACTAAATACTCCGCTTGCACCCAAAAGTGTTAGTGACCATTATGTCCCACACCATGCGGTCCACATTGCCCAGCTCGGTTCACAAGAGGACACCCCCGGTCCCTTGCTCTCAGCTTAGGAGAATGCTGCAAAAGAAACACTGCACCCAGTTCCCAGGCCCCAGGTAGGAGAAGTCGGCCGGACGGGGTGTGGAGGGAGACAGGGTTGCCACCTGTCTTGATTCACCCTGCAATGGTTCCCTCCAGCACTGATAGCTTCCTTCAGACCTCTCCTTCTGGCTGCTGTGGGGGAAAGGGGGTGTTGCTATGCTTCAGTTTGTGAATGAATGGTAAGCCACTCAGCACAGAGCGCTTCCCATTCATTCACTGTCCAGTGCAGCTCAGCTGAGGCTGCAGAGAAAGGGAGGGGGAATCCCTGTACTCACTCCCTTTCTCTCTCTCAGAAGTGAGACATCAGGGGTCTGTTTAGAACCCTGATATTTCACCAAAGCCCCCAAGCAGGGCTACAGGTCCTAGCATGAACGTGTGAGATCTAAGGGGTTACATCTTTATATCTCAGGGGTTCATGCTGGGACTTGTAGTCCTTCCAATTTAAAGGAAGTCACATCCTTAGATCTGAGTAGTAGGTGAGTGTAGGAATCAGGTAGGTCAGTGTAGTGGTCAGTATATGAATCTGGTAGGTTAGTGTAGTGGTCAGGTAGGTTTGTGTAGTGGTCAGGTAGGTCCATGTAGTGGTCAGGTAGTATTGTGTAGTGGTCAGTGTAGGAATCAGATAGGTTAGTGTAGTAGTCAATGTAGGAATCATGTAGATCAGTGTAGTGGAGAGGTAAGTCAGTGTAGTGGTCAGTGTAGGAATCAGGTAGGTCAGTGTAGTGGTCAATGTAGTGGTCAGTGTAGGAATCAGGCAGGTTAGTGTAGTGGTCAGGTAGGTTAGTGTAGTGGTCAGTGTAGGAATCAGGGAGGTTAGTGTAGTGGTTAGGTAGGTTAGTGTAGTGGTCAGTGTAGGAATCAGGTAGGTCAGTGAAGGAACCAGGTAGGTCAGTGTAGTGGTCAGTGTAGGAATCAGGTAGGTCAGTGTAGTGATCAGTGTAGGAATCAGGTAGGTTAGTGTAGGAATTAGGTAGGTCAGTGTAGTGGTCAGTGTAGGAATCCGATAGTGTAGAAATCAGGTAGGTCAGTGTAAGGGTTGGTGTAGTAGACGGTTAGCTCAGTGTGGGGATCAGGATGGACAGGTAGGTCAGTGTAGGAATCAGGTAGGTCAGTGGAGTGGAGAATAAAACAAAAGTGAATTTGTAACAAGACCTCTGGAGTGAATTTTATTCTTGAAATATATATAAATAAAATTGCGATATATATAGTTGGCCCCCCTACTTTTGTCCTTGTCCCCCCCATGTGCCTCCCCAAATATGAAAGCTGGAGATGCCACTGTCCACAAGGTCCTCTTTCACACTTGCTTTGAGATCACTTCCCACATAGAGATTAGGGATGAACTTGATGTTCGGGCCGAACATAAGTTCGACTCGAACATCAGGTGTTCCCCCGTTCGCTGAAGAACGAACATTATGGAGCGTTTGCAGCAAATTTGAGCCCCACAGAACACCCCATAATGCACTGCGAGATAGCAGTGCATTGCTGTATGATGATTGGCCAAAGCATGCACCTGACCTGCATGCTTTGGCCAATCCCAGCGCCTTCTGCAAAGAGAGCCATAATTGGCCAAAGGCAGGGTGCCTTTGGCCAATCAAGGCTCATGGGGACTAAGTCCATGCCTCACACTATTTAAGGCTGCCTACATGGTGGCCATGTGTAGTGTTGTTGGTGTGGATGGAGAGATAGCTTGATTGAGTTTAAGCAGGCAGGTTATTCGGTTAGTGGCAGTATATATATATATATACACTCTGCATCCAGTGTAGCCTATATCTACAGTGCATTCAGTGGTGCATTCACTTCTGGTGGTGTACACACTATACAATACAGTGCAGCCATAGTGCAGTTGCTGCTACTTTTCTGGTGATGTACACAGTACACAATACAGTGCAGGCGTAGCGCATTTGCTACTACTTTTCTGCTGGTGTACAAATTACACAATACAGTGCAGCCGTAGTGCAATTGCTACTACTTTTCTGGTGGTGTACACAGTACAAAATACAGTGCAGCCATAGTGCAGTTGCTACTAAACTTCTGGTGGTGTACACAGTACACAATACAGTGCAGTCGTAGTGCAGTTGCTACTACACTTCTGGGGGTGTACACAGTACAAAGTACCGTGCAATCATAGTGCAGTTGTTACTACACTTCTGGTGGTGTACACAGTACACAATACAGTGCAGCCGTAGTGCAGTTGCTACTACTTTTTTGGTGGTGTACACAGTACACAATACAGTGCAGCCGTAGTGCATTTTCTACTACTTTTCTGGTGGTGTACACAGTACACAATACAGTGCAGCCATAGCACAGTTGCTACTACTTTTCTGGTGGTAAACACAGTACACAATACAGTTCAGCTGTTGTGCATTTGCTACTACTTTTCTGGTGGTGTACACAGTAAACAATATGTGCAGCCGTAGTGCAATTGCTACTACTTTTCTTTTGATATACACAGTACACAATACAGTGCAGCTGTAGCGCAGTTGCTACTACGCTTCTGGTGGTGTACATAGTACACAATACAGTGCAGCTTTAGTGCAGTTGCTACTACACTTCTGGTGGTGTACACAGTACGAAATACAGTGCAGCTGTAGTGCAGTCGCTACTACTTTTCTGGCATTGTAAATAGTATACAATACGGTGAAGCCGTAGTGCAGTCGCTACTACTTTTCTGGTGTTGTACAAAATGCAGTGCAGCCGTACTGCAGTCGCTACTACTTTTTTGGCGGTGTACACAGTGCACAATACAGTGCAGCCATAGTGCAGTTGCTACTACACTTCTGGTGGTGTACACAGTACACAATAGAGTGCAGCCGTAGTGCAGTAGCTACTACTTTTTTGGCGGTGTACACAGTGCACAATACAGTGCAGCCATAGTGCAGTTGCTACTACACTTCTGGTGGTGTACACAGTACACAATAGAGTGCAGCCGTAGTGCAGTAGCTACTACTTTTCTGGTAGTGTACACATTACACAATACAGTTCAGCCGTAGTGCAGTTGCTACTACTTTTCTGGTGGTGTACACAGTACCAGTCAGTACACAATACAGTGCAGCTGTAGTGCAGTTGCTACTACACTTCTGGGGGTGTACACAGTACACAATACAGTGCAGCCATGGAGCATTTGCTACTACTTTTCTGTTGGTGTACACGGTACACAATACAGTGCAGACGTAGTGCAGTTGCTACTATTTTTCTGATGGTGTACACAATACAGTGCAGCCATAGTGCAGTTGCTACTACTTTTCTGGTGGTGTACACAGTACACAATACAGTGCAGCTGTAGTGCAGTTGCTACTACGCTTCTGGTGGTGTACACAGTACGCAATACAGTGCATCTGTAGTGCAGTCACTACTACTTTTCTGGCATTGTAAATAGTATACAATACAGTGAAGCCGTAGTGCAGTTGCTACTACTTTACTGGTGGTGTACAAAATGCAGTGCAGCCGTACTGCAGTCGCTACTACATTTTTGGTGGTGTACACAGTGCACAATACAGTGCAGCCATAGTGCAGTTGCTACTACACTTCTGGCGGTGTACACAGTACACAATACAGTGCAGCCGTAGTGCAGTTGCTACTAATTTTCTGGTGATGCACACAGTACACAATACAGTGCAGCAGTAGTGCAGTTGCTACTACACTTCTGGTGGTGTACACAGTACGCAATACAGTGCAGCTGTAGTGCAGTTGCTACTACTTTTCTGGTGGTGTACACAGTACACAATTCAGTGCATCAGTAGTGCAGTTGCTACTACTTTTCTGGTGGTGTACACAGTACACAATACAGTGCAGCCGTAGTGCAGTTGCTACTACTTTTTTCATGGTGTACATGTTACACAATACAGCGCAGCCGCAGTGCAGTTGCTACTATTTTTCTGGTGGTGTACACAATACAGTGCAGCCATAGTGCAGTTGCTACTACTTTTCTGGTGGTGTACACAGCACACAATACAGTGCAGCCGTAGTGCATTTGTTACTATTTTTCTGGTGGTGTACACAGTACACAATACAGTGCAGCTGAAGTGCATATGCTACTACTTTTCTGCTGGTATACACAGTATACAATACAGTGCAGCCATAGTGCAGTTGGTGCTACTTTTCTGGTGATGTACACAGTACACAATACAGTGCAGGCGTAGTGCATTTGCTACTACTTTTCTGCTGGTGTAAACAATACAGTGCAGCTGTAGTGCAATTGCTACTACTTTTCTGGTGGTGTACACAGTACACAATACAGTGCAGCCGTAGTGCAGTTGCTACTAATTTTCTGGTGATGTACACAGTACACAATACAGTGCAGCCGTGGAGCATTTGCTACTACTTTTCTGTTGGTGTACACGGTACACAATACAGTGCAGCCATAGTGCAGTTGCTACTATTTTTCTGGTGGTGTACACAATACAGTGCAGCCATAGTGCAGTTGCTACTACTTTTCTGGTGGTGTACACAGTACACAATACAGTGCAGCTGTAGTGCAGTTGCTACTACGCTTCTGGTGGTGTACACAGTACACAATACAGTGTAGCTGTAGTGCAGTTGCTACTACACTTCCGGTGGTGTACACAGTACGCAATACAATGCATCTGTAGTGCAGTCGCTACTACTTTTCTGGCATTGTAAATAGTATACAATACAGTGAAGCCGTAGTGCAGTCGCTACTACTTTTGTGGTGGTGTACAAAATGCAGTGCAGCCGTACTGCAGTCGCTGTTACATTTTTGGTGGTGTACACAGTGCACAATACAGTGCAGCCATAGTGCAGTTGCTACTACACTTCTGGCGGTGTACACAGTACACAATACAGTGCAGCCATTGTGCAGTTGCTACTACTTTTCTGGTGGTGTACACAGTACACAATACAGTGCAGCCATAGTGCAGTTGCTATTACTTTTCTGGTGGTGTACACAGTACACAATACAGTGCAGCTGTAGTGCAGTTGCTACTACTTTACTGGTGGTGTACACAGTACACAATACAGTGTAGTGTGGTGTTACAAAACAAAATATACATCATGTCTGGAAGGTCACCAAGGAGAGGCAGACGCTCACAGGCCACTAAAAGAGGGCAAGCAGCCTCTGCGTCTACAGTCAACAGTGCTGGTTGTGGACATGGTGCATCCTCTGCAGTTGGCCGTGAGGCATGCTTGTCCTTTTTTCTGCTGCTGGCCGTGTTATTGAGTCAGAACATGCAGAAGAGTTAGTGGAGTGGATAACAAAGCCGTCCTCATCCTCCTCACCCTCTGTCACCCAGGCTCAGAGTAGTTTGCCTTCTAATGCAGCTGCCAAAGCAGCCTATTCCACTGGCTCTTTGTCCACAGTCACGCCTTCCGTAGCCCCACCATCATGCATGGAGGCGTCCCATGAACTATTCGACCACAGTGTTGGGTACATGTTGCTGGAGGATGTGCAGCGATTTGAAGGCGCCGATCTTGGAAGCCATGAATAAAAGGTAACGTCCCTGCCCATGCCTGCTACACCATGAGTCAGCGGTAATATGCACCTTACTGCTGACCGCCCTGTCCAACGAGGCCAAAACATTGCCTTCCATATGCAGGTAGAGAGCCAGAATGGCCTTCCATGAAAAAAATGGCGTTTTGGGACCTGCCACTGAAGTACAGCAGTCAGAGGAAGAGCGGTGAAGAAGGTGACCGGCTGACCGATGCCTTTGGACAATTTTTCAGTCCTCAGCACCAAGGTCTGATCAGTACAAGCAACCATCGGCAGCATCTGCATTACATGGTGCAGGAATATCTAGGGGCAAGAGCAGACTTGGAGACCTTTCCAACAGAGCATCCACTGGGTTACTGGGTCTCGAGGATGGACCACTGGCCAGAACTTGCTCAATATGCAATTGAGCTACTGGCCTGTCCTGCATCTAGCGTTCTTTCTGAACGCACATTCAGTGCTGCTGGAGGGTTTTTAATGGATCATAGAGTGCGCCTGTCCTCAGACTCCATTGATAAGCTCACATTCATAAAAATGAATCAGTCTTGGATCAGCAACTATCAATCACCTGATGCTGATGTAACTGATTGATTTTTCTATGGATGTGGGATCCCTTGAAGACTGCCTATGCTGAGTGACTATCCTATTCCTCCTCAATCTTGATGATGCTAGCTTCCAACAATATTTTTGGTTTATGGCACCACCACTGCCTAAGGCCCAATTTTTCTGTCCCTGTTTAACAGCGGCATGTAATTACAATTTTTGATCTAATATTTCACAGCGGGACCCATTCCTGTGCCCAACAAGAGTATCTGTGAGGGTTTACAGTGTTGTGGCACCACTACCACCAAAGGTCCAATTTTTCTGCCCCTATTTAACAAGGGGTTGTAATTACAATTTTTGATTTAATATTTCACAGCAGGGCCTGTTCCTGCGCCCACCAAGAGTAACTGTGAGGGCTTACAGTGTTGTGGCACCACCACCACCACCACCAAAGGCCCCATTTTTCTGCCCCTGTTTAACAGGGGCCTGTAATTACAATTTTGATCTAATATTTCACAGCAGGGCCTGTTTCTGCGCCCACCAAAAGTAACTGTGAGGGCTTACAGTGTTGTGGCACCACTACCACCATAGGCCCAATTTTTCTGCCCCTGTTTAACAGGGGCATGTAATTACAATTCTTGAGCTAATATTTCACAACAGGGCCCATTCCTGCACCCACCAAGAGTAGCTTTGAGGGCTTACAGTGTTGTGGCACCACCACCACCACCAAAGACCCAATTTTTATGCCCCTGTTCAACAGGGGCATGTAATTACAATTTTTGATATAGCATTTCACAGCAGGGCCATTCCTGCACTCACCAAGAGTAACTGTGAGAACTTACAGTGTTCTGGTACCACCAACACCTAAAGCCCAATTTTCTGCAGAGTATATAGGGCAGGCCGTATAGTATATATACTTCTGTTCAGAGTATATATTGCCTGGGGCCCCCCACGCCATTTTTTTAAATTTGGGTGTGGGGTTCCCCTTAGTATCCATACCATGCCGTTTTTCTCAAAAATTTTCATCTATATTGCCGGGACCCAACAATACATTACAGCCGCAAACAGTTTTGAATTACTTTTTTCCTTTAGAAATGTCATTTTGCTGTGGTATTGTTCTAAACATGGGAAAACTGTGCCACTTTACAGGCATACTATTACACCCCCCCAGGCACCCCCACTAAATCACTGCTCCTGAAAAAACGGCCGTTTTGAAAACCTTTTTTTGCATTGATACATGTCCCCTGGGGCAGGACCCGGGTCCCCAAACACTTTTTATGGCAATAACTTGCATATAAGCCTTTAAAATTATCACTTTTTATTTTTCACATTTGTGTCCCATAGACTTTAACGGCGTTCGCTTGTTCGAACAAACTTTTTAAAATAAAAAAAGATATTTTGCGCTAACCATATAAAGAATAAAACGGTGCAGCTGCTCGTGTAAGCCAAAAATACAAAAAAGACCCAAAACAAATCATAAAAAATAACAAGCGTGCATCCAAAAAATTATGTATATTGTGATATAAAAGTATGCAACAGGTATATAACAACGTGATTCAGGCACTGTTGCTGTGAAAAAAATTATGTGTGTAAAAAAAAAATGTAAAGATATTAATGTATCCACTCACAAATATATAACGACGTGATTCATACACTGTTGCTGTGAGAAACATATATATATAAAAAAGTATAAAAGATAATAATGTATCTATTCAAAATCATGAAACACTATAAGGGCGTATTGAAAAATTGTGTTATGTGACACAAAAAAAGGGGCAACAGTGTTACTTATATGTGAAAAACAGCAATATTATAGCATTCACTCCACAAACCAAGAACCTAGTCATGATAATTAGTTAATTTGACTATTAACATAATCAAATGGTGAAAAACCTTCAAACATATAAAATGAAAATAAAATGAAATTAAAACATTCTAGTGATTTCCACGTGTTGTAAAAATATTATAAACAAAAAAGTCCAAATTAAGATATAATATGTTGAAGATGAGCCACAAATCTTCTACTTTTGGATAAAATGTTCTACTTGATCTTTATTTTATCCAAAAGTAGAAGATTCCCTGAAGATCCCCTGAAGAAGTCACATGATCGGTGATGACACGCGTAGGGACGGAATAGGCTGTTTCACATTGCTAGACACTGGACGAGTTCGCTGCTCGTAGGAGAGAGGTTTGCTCTGCATTGTTTTTATGTGAGTACATCTACTTAAAGATTTTTAATAAAGCATTACCTGGTTAATACATACTTCACTATCAAGTACCTTTGTCCTGCATATTCCTGTACATACATACCTGAGATGTGGAGGCTGAGCTAGGATCCGCGCTGGTCCAGGACCCCTGATAGGACCATAGCCACTTGTAATCAGCTGCCATTAGGATAACCCAACACCGGCAAGTGTGGATATAGGGACACGATTGAGGCTCAGGACCTGGCGTTTTAGCTACAATTCATGCGGTTGACCTAGCACCGCTAGGTAAGGGGCCACTGCTTACATTAGTGTTTTATGCATGAAGAGGACACTGAGTGAATTGCATCCCAGACACCCCACTGTTGTTTTGTTGAATACACCAGAACTTGCTTTTGCACCTTCAATGACTTTTACACTGGCACTTTAAGTTTGCTGCACTTACTGGCATGTCATTGGTCATTTGTTTCGCAGTCCAGCACAATATATTTTATATCACTATTATTGGGACATTTATTTATATTATTTATTATCCATATTGCGTTGGATTGATGTGTTTTATTTGCGATATCTAGATCACCTTTAAGCACTGGCACTTTGTATGTTTTGCACCATTTATAAGGATATGTTTTTGATGGTTATTTCTGATTTATTCTATGTATTTTTATTTAGAATTATTCACATGAAGTAGTGTTTATGTCCCTTTGTGCACCAACACATTATTATCTAGATTTATATGTTTTTAGTGTCAACACTTATTTATGCGATTTAACATGCAATTTTTTTGTCATTTAGTATATACCAATTGAAAAGGATTTTTTATGCACTTTTTTTCACATACACATGATGCTGATTATTAAGACTTGAATGTTTTTTAGTGCCAACACTTATTTATGCGATTTATGCGATTTATTATGCGATTTTATGACATTTTATTAATTGACCACAGACAGAGATTTACAGCTTTCTTCTGGTTAGCGCAGCACCTCCCCCCTTATACCTCAGTTTGATTTTGGGCTTATGTCTGACCCTTGCTTCAGTGCATGCAGCTGTTCAGTCGCATACGTGCGTTTTTACTATTTTTCTGAGTTCTTGTTTTCTTTTCTTTTTCCAATTGGGTAGCGCAGGAATATTCTTATTACATTTCAAACTTTTTGCATGCTCGCATGTTCTGCTGCCAACCAAACGGGGGGTGTTCGGTTCATCCCTAATAGAGACAGATACCGCCACCTTTACATTTTGCCCTGTCATTCTGAACAAGAGCGTAGCCAGGAATATTAATAACCGTTTGAGTAATGAAGCCAAGATTCAGCAATTAAATCATTGTTCTCTTCATGTACCAAAGCTTCCAAATCACCTATTTTGCTTGGCAGACTTTTGGCATTGATGAACAAACACTTTAAATCACTGTCATAATTTGCATTTTTTTTCTTTTTTTTTTAAGTACACATAGTACTATCATTTCCAATAGTTGTTTGCAACATGTGAACCTTCTTATCACCTGCCATAGCCCTCCTTCTGCCCCCATTCCAGCCACCATTAGGGTCTGACCCCTGACTGATCTGTCTACCCTATTGTATTCTAATTCACCACCCCCTCATTCCTTGTTTAGATATTCCTCCAGCTTTCCCATAAACCCCCCCTAGCACAGCAGACCCCCCTTACATTTTAGATGCCAACCATCTTTAGCATATAGGCTGTACCCCAATGAAAAGTCAGCCCAGTGCTCTAGAAACCCTTCTCTCTTACAAAAGGTGTTTAGCCATGTGTTCAGTTTTCCAATCTCCCCCTGTCTGTCTTGTTTTGCGCATGGCACAGGCAATATTTCAGAGAATATTACATTGGAGGCCCTTCCCTTCAATTTGCAGCCTAGTTCTTTAAACAAATTCTTAAGGAGACTCTGTTCCATGTATACTGTCATTGGTCCCAACATAGAACAAGACAGCTGGGTCATGTCCAGCCCCTCTCAGTAATTTATCATTCATCCCCTTTTAGAAATAGTGATGTAATGGGTGAAGTCATTGTTCATATAAAAACCAGGATGGTAGGGGTTCTACTCAGATGGGGCATGGGAGCCAGATACCCCACATCTATGTGGATGTAGACAATTCCTGTAGTCTGTTCTCATGAACCACGGTCTAATTAGACTGGGAACAGATGCAAAAAAACCTTTTAGGCCAGGCCAGTTTTCTCTGGTAGGAGTACTGTGACAGACTCACCCGGAATAGAGGCTTTTGGAGGGGACTGAATGCAAGCCTCTTGCCGACCGATTATGGGCCCTGGCATTTGGGGGAACAGTGCTCTTTGTGGGCTGCATGCCTGGGGACTCTTGAGGTGGTATTACTGTGGATTCAGGTCCTGGTCCCCCAGGACACACAGACTCTGGGGACCCTGTGTATCCATATGAGAAATGATGACTTGGAGGGTATGTCTTGGATTGCTTAAAATGGGACAGTAATATTTATCCCCAATATCTCCCAGGATATATATGTAAAGACTATTATTGGTTTGTTTGATTCTGAACTCAACATGTTAATTGAGTGAGCTGATCACATTAGCCTCCAGGACTAACTAGGAGATGAACAGTCTACTCCTACTATAGTTGTTGATGACTAGGCTGAGGAGGGGGGGGGGGGGCACTGTTTGTATTGTTAATTGTAATTAGCTCCTGCTATTGTGAAAATGTCCTGTAGTTGTACTTATGATAATGTAAAATGTACTGTGTGAAGCTCGGTGACCCAAGAGTTGGTCCATGTTAGCATCTAAGCAAGTCTTGTCTTATTTTATGCTTGGGAGCTGTTGGAATATCTGATATCTGTATTCAGACTGGGAGAAAGTGGTATACTGACAGAAGCACTCAAGTGGAGTGTGGGATGTTCCATTACAAGTACTAATGCCCCTGAGACTTCTAGTGACACCTGAGTGAAGTGAACATAATCTAGAGGTACAGCTGCAGCAGTCCTGTCTCTGGAATGACATGTAGTGAGATGGATGCACAAAGCCTAATAGGCAAGTCAGGGCCCTCTGAATGAAAACTATTGACCCCCAGGAGTGAAAGAGTGACATTAGGGAGCTGCGTTCCAACACAGTAAACACAGTTTACTGTGATATGCAATGTGTGACTTTCACATTTGACTGCTGCGGACCATCCACTATAAGTGATTGGTGAAGCATGCCAAGTGACACCAGATAGTGTGTCACTGCCATCCTTTAAGAGCAACAGTAAAGTGTGGAAACCCTAACCTTTTTTGGGACATTCATTTCTTGTGAATATAAAAGCTAATGCTGTGTGCTGTGGGAAAGCCTATGGTTATAAGTTGGGCACAATATGGTGAAGGCTAGGAACTACCAGCAGTGAGTAATAGTCCTGTCCAAGAACTGAAGAGGCGGTGGCTTAAGTGATTTGGCATCAACAGTCTGCCAATCAGAAGCCCCTTACAATTATTTATTAAGTTTGTGTGTATATATAAAGTACCAAAAGGAGAATTTGCATTACACTAGTAGTGTACCAAAAAAAAAAACAATAAAATGATACATGTTTGATTTTTTTGCCACTCTTAGAAAATCAGAGCATGCTACAAAATGAATTTAAAACATAACATTTATTAACATTTAATTAAAATAAATGTTTAGCAGTTGTAGATGTTATATATTTTTTTGCACTAAGTTGAAGTATCTTTTAAGATATCTGAATACTGCAGGGACTGGAAGAAATATGGCAAGCAAAAAGCATTGAAAATAAATAAGAGTGCCTAAAATATATTTTTAAAAACTCAATTGTCCCACTTATTCCTTTGGACAGCATGTATACAAGAGTAGAAAATAAATACCCAAAAGGCTTATTTGTAGGATTGAAAAAAAGCTTACGGTATTTACAAACTATAAATCTAAAGTTACATTTTTACCTTGTTAAGGTTTCCAAAATATAACTTTTTTAGCTCTGTGCTCACAAAGAAACATGATTGTGCTGATGTACAATAGATGGATGGCGCTGACAGAACATCACATTCAGCATACTTGCTTAGTGTTGAAATAGTCCACATAAAAATTAGCCCAAATAAATGTTAATATATCTCCTGGACTAGATGGTTTACATTGGCAAATTTTTGAAAGAGTTAAGCTCGGTAAATTATTGTTGAATTAGTAGCATGGGAATGGTACAGAGCAAAATGTACTACCTATTTTTAAAGGGGATTAGGATATTTACAATAGACTTAAAGAAGTATGAGAATGCAAAAAAAGGTAGTACATACTACCCTCATACTTGCATTGCATTACTTTCTTTCCTCAGCCCTTTAGTTTTTGCAGAATAGTCTTTTGAAGTGTCCAGAATCAGTCTCTAATGCCGCATACACATGGCCGGACTTCCCGACAGAAAAAGTCCAATGGGAGCTTTTGGTCAGACATTCTGACTATGTATGCCCCATCAGACTTTTTCTGTCAGCATTTCCGACAGACACAGATATAGAACATGTTCTAAATCTTTCCGTCGGAAATGCAGACGGAGTTTAGCCCGTTGGCAAGTCCGCTCGTATGTACGTGGCACAACTGTTCTTTCTCAGTTCAAAAGTTTCCAGGGAGTGAAAACATCTCCACAATCCAGCCTCTCCTTCACTCCCTCCCTCTCTTGGAGATGTGGGTGTGATTGGTGAAGAGGTGCACACTCAGGCTGCTATCTAGAACGAGCACGTTCTTCACATGCCTCTGTTTCCATGGCAGCATGTCTCCAGCTAAAACCCGAAAGCAGGGTCAGTGTGAAACAAGCAGTGAAATCCTCACCTTTTCCCTGGCAGTTATCTGCAAGCTCTCCTCTCCTCTGGGCTTTGATGTTCCTTCCCCTGTCCTCTGAATCCCCCTCCCCTCACTCATTCATTCAAAGTCCATGTCAGCATCTCCTCCAGCCCATGGGGGAGGGGGGATTGTCACTGAAAACTTCTATGAACACAGGTAATCTCTCTACACATAGCACTGTGTTATATCAGAAGAGGAGACATGGTGAGGAGCACATCTAAAGTGACCCTGGATATGTCCCCAGAGTCTTCTTTATTGTTCATACAAATCATCCCTCTGTCACTGATTTCATCCCCCCACCACCATCCCTCTGTCACTGATCTCATCCCCCCGGCCCCCCCACCATTCCTCTGTCACTAATCCCATCCCTATCCCCATCACATGCTGCATAGAGTCATCACATGCCGTACAGTGCCATCACATGCTGTACAGAGTCATCACATGCCAAACAGTGCAATCACATGCTATACAGAGTTAACACATGCCGTACAGTGCCGTCGCGTGCCATACAGCCATCACATGCCGTACAGAGCCATCACATGCCATGCAGGCCATCACATGCTGTACAGAGTCATCACATGCCATATAGTGCAATCACAAGCCGTACAGAGTCATCACATGCCGTACAGAGCCATCACATGCCGTACAGTGCCAACACATGCCATACAGTGCCATCACATGCCGTACAGAGTCATCACATGTCATATAGAGCCATCATATGCCGTACAGTGCCATCACATGCCATACAGAGTCATCACATGCAGTGATATACAGTCATCCCCATCCCCTGCACTCCTATACAATCCCATCATCCCCATCCCCTGTACTCCTATACAGTCCCATCATCCCCATCCCCTGTACTCTTATACAATCCCATCATCCTCATCCCCTGTACTCCTACACAATCCCATAATCCCCATCCCCTGCACTCCTATACAGTCCCATCATCCCCATCCCCTGTACTCCTATACAGTCCCATCATCCCCATCCCCATACAGCATGTGATGGCACTGCACAACATATATATATATATGTATATACTAAGTAAGAAACATCTGTACTTGTTCATATGTAGCACCGTTATAATCCCTAAGAAAAAACCCCATTCCTTTGACTTTCAATACAAGGGATGAGGTGCTGAATCACTTAAGGTCACTCAATCTACACCCCCTTTGAATATACAACATGTAATGACACTGTACGGCATGTGATGACACTGGAGTTACTATTTCAGTGGTTAAGTTTTTCTAAACTCAAAAGCAAAAATCCTGCAAATAACACACTTCCTGTCCCTGCAGAGAAACACTCACTCCTGTATCTATGGAGGAAAACATAGTTATCACCTAGGGTGGACTACAAAAATGGCTGCTATTGTTTACCTATATGGAAAGGTGATAGGATTGGTAGTTTACATAAATAAAATATAACATTGTTTTCTGTTTGCAGTTCAGCTTATAGGAAGTGACAAGGACATAGCATTTATGGCAAGATCAACAGGCATTTTCTGTATTTGCTAAAATTGTTCCTTAGCTAGCCATAGATAGACTGAAATTCAGCCGGTTCAGCAGGTACTGGTACAATTTTTCGATTCATCTATGGCCATTCCTATTTGGGAGCAGCTGATCTAATGATCAACTCCTCTGAAACGGGGCTGTTGGTAAATGTTCTTTTGATCAGTGCTTGCAGGCAATAACCTGCAGGGCTGATCTGTGTGTTCTGACAATGGAGGAGACCCACTGTCAGAATACAATAGCGCAGTGGGGAGATCCACCTAGCTTGTATGAAAGAGGGGTTCTATTCAATTTTTTGATCAGCCTCTTGGCTGATCAAAAAAAAGCTGATCCATGTATGATCAGCTTTAGTCTGAAAAATGGAACCTAAGGCAGTCACCTCATCTTTGGACTGGTACCTGAAATATAATAAACATTTGCTTTTGGATTTAGTTGTCCTTTAAGGATAATTTTATGTTGTGGGCTGTATGGAGCCTTTAAGGATTATTATTTTTTTTTTTTGGGTGGGGGTGTGTGTGTGTGTGTGTGTGTGTGTGGGGGGGGGGGGGGTGGAATCGAGAACCAGTACATTCATGCCCAAATGCACCCAAACATTGTATTTGTAGGTGAAATGTAGACAGGTTGCTTTATATTGCTTTATATCTGGGGTGGCCAGTTCCATGGGGGTGTTGCTCAAATGTTACAGGATGTATTGATATAATGATAAGCAAATGTATGTGATTTTTTTATAAGAAGGGTTACCTATGTTTGGCTTTGACTTCTGCTTTATGTCGGTAAACTACTGCACATCTTGGTACTTGCTTCTCTATTTTGCTGTAACCCACTATGTGAAATTCTATGGATAAGTGTTGATTCTTTATAGTAGCTGGAAATAATGATTATGGCTCATCCTAACTGTTTTACAGCCCCTTAAAGCCTTTGTAAACTAATTTTTTATCTTTTAAAAAAATAAACATGTTATACTTACCTGCTCTGTGCAATGGCATTGCACAGGGGGGGCCCTAGCCTCCCCTTTTGAGGTCCCCACCTGCACTTCTGGCTCCTCCTTTTCTCCATGTGCCATCACAGGAAGACCCTTTCTATTGTGGCACACCTGCAGGCTCGATCCCGAGCCGCTCTGCCTGCATCTATAGACACAGACATTGAGGCTTGGCCCCACCCCCTGCTCCCTCATAACATGACTTGACTAACAGCAGCAGAACCCAATGGCTCCCACTGCTCTCAGCAAAACCTGTGAGAGTGGAGAGAAGAGGAGAGAGCCCCTACAGACAGGCACAGAACTGGATCAAGACCAGGCTCAGGTAAACATATGGGGGGTGATACACATGCTGACATTTTTTTTACCTTAAGGCAGGGAATGCATTAAGGTAAAAAAATGTTTCAGCTTTACAACCACTTTAGAACATATCTGATGACCCCATGGATTATTGAATTTGTACACTGAACCAATGGCCTGAACTGGCTCAGTTTTCCAAAACGGTGCTTGTCTGCCCATTCACTAACATTCTTTCCAAGAGAGGGCCTAATGCTACAGGTGGCACCATCACAGTCCACTAGATTGTTGTTTCCAAACATCAAGAGGCCTGAACAAACTATGTTTTTTTATTATCTATCCCTGATGCTGCAGAAGAGATACATCATCATCACCTACATATCGTTGCTGCCAGTTATCACTAAAAAACACCATTAACTGATGCTAAGAAAAATAGAAATGCGCCTCAGTTATCTAGCTACCACAACCATTTCAGTCTGTGTTAAAGTGATTGTAAACCCTTACATATACCCAGTGAAGTGATTGGCCTCAGGTAATACATGGAAAGGAAACAAATCATCCTACATAAGTTGTGCCTGTTTATCTGCAGTCTTTTCTGTCTACATCTGTTCAAAGTCCAGAATTTATAAAGCTTGTCTAAACTGTCAGAAAAAGGGGGTGGAGAGCGGAAGTTACACTCTTCAGAGCTCAGTGAGAAGAGTTCTGATAGATGATTGGAGGGAAGGGACACCCCCTTCACACAGCACCCAGGAATAGAGTTGAGGCTGTCAATCACAGATTGATCCCTCCCCTGTCACCTTTTTTTCTCTTGGTGTCAGGAAAACTTGTCAGTAGTGATTTATGCTGATAGTTGAGTAATGAAGCAGCAAACAGAAATGGCACTTACTGCTCTTAATTGAGACAAGTACAAACTATAGAGCGGGGGTCAGCAACCTGTAGATCGCAGAGAGGTGGCTTGTAGATTTTCTGACCTGCCATTCCAGAGCATCAAACAGAGTGCAATGCAGAGGAACTAGTGGGAGTTGTAGTAGGGAGCAAGAGCCGCATAAACCTATGCCTCCTCTGCAGTGCTGGCTCCTGTCCCATGCGGAGTGATACCAACTGCACTTCACCTCGTATCATGGCTAGTGGTCTCCAGAATGGTGCCACAGCAGAAAAAAAGAGATCATCAGGTCAGTGTGAAGCAATACACTGGGTATTATAGTATAGGACTGCTTTCACACTGATGTGTTGCGGTTTACCGGCACTGTGGGTGCAGTGCAGTGTACCTGCAGCTTTCCTTTGGGTTTGCTATGCTTAGCCATAGACTACTATTATATCCTGCAATTTTACCAACCCCTAATTTTACGTGTGAACAAGTACAAGTGCTACTCCTCTGAAAAGCTTTCCAAGTGTGTGTTGATAGATGATGACGAGGCGATATGTTGCCTTCTCAACACCTGATTTAAATCCATGATTGCCATACCATGCATGCATTTGCAACACGGTAGTTCTGTAATTAGATATTTAAATCAGGTGTGAGGAGGCAGCACTGTGCCCGGTGATCTTTGACTTCTCCCATGTTGTTCAGGTAGATCTCCACCTCTCTAAGGTTGCCTATCCCTGCTATAGAGGAATACTGTATGCTTTGTTCATATTTCATGTCTGAGGTTTACAACTACTTTAGGATATACTTTGATAGCTGCTCAAAAATATTTTTATCTGGTCTATCTATCTATCTATCTGGTCTATCTATCTGGTCTATCTATCTATCTATCTATCTGGTCTATCTATCTGGTCTATCTATCTGGTCTATCTATCTATCTATCTATCTATCTATCTATCTATCTATCTATCTATCTATCTATCTATCTATCTATCTATCTATCTATCTATCTATCTATCTATCTATCTATCTATCTATCTATCTACAGTATCTATCTCTACATTGCGTAATACATTTTTTTAATAAAACATCAACTATCATTGATGATTTCTCAGTGCTGTCTTTACCACCTAAATAAGATGAACATCTTCACCTTCACTTTCACTTATTTATTTCATCTTTATTTGCATACCTCCCAACTGTTCCTGATTTCAAAGGACTGTGCCTGATTTGGAACGAAGTCCCTCTGTCCCTCTTTCCTCCTCATTTGTCCGTCATTTTGGTATGATCTATATAAATGCTTATAAAATGCACTATTTATCTATCGAAAAGTGTTTGCCAGTGCTAAATCTTTTATCCAATTTCTAAATTGCCTCATTTGCAAATTCCAAAAGCCAGTATAAAGGAATAGTAGTGGTAACAAAAAGCATAATTCTCCTTTAAGGGGGCGTGACAGGGGGTGTGTCCCATGCCTACATACTTTTGCTATTGGGCATCTCAGGTTCCCATTTTAGAAAGTTGGGAGGTATGAATCATGGACTATTAGCAAATATACCCCCACTTGGTATTATGCCCTTCTCGTTCCTCAAGCTTATCTTCTCCAGTGTAAAAATACAACCTCTTAACGCCCACCAACCCCATATCTGATCATTCTATACAGAGTTCCCAACAATAACTCATTTAGCTTTTTTACAAATTCATGAGGCAGATATTTATTGTTGAATTGAAGTATAGTCTGACTTGTGCAATGGTAATCAATTTTACTTGGTTTGCACCTGTCTATTATTCTGCAAAATCATTCCTTATTTTACTACTCCACTAACCACTATTTAGAAATTGTACTTGCCATATCTGACAGCTTCCCTTTAAGTAATTATGTCTTTCTGTTCTACCTAAGCACAAAAGGTATTATTTTTTTAGAAGTTCTCATTCAAAAATGTCCAAACAGCATTGTTCAAAACAGTACCTGCCTTCTGGTGCAGAGCTTTCTAATGCTAACATAACACAGTCATATATCAAATGTTCCTGAAGATCAGATGGCTGAAAAACTGAACACAGAAAATAGGAGCAGTGAAATTAAATCATAACAAAATTGGATACAGACTGCTTCAGCACAAAAGGTTTGCGTCAAAGGCTTATATTTTTAACACTGAGTAAATCTAATATAATGGTATGGGACCAATAAAGAAGGAAAAAAGAGGGGAAATATGACAGGGGAAAAAAGTAGCAGAGAAGACTGTTGACCAATCAAATACAAATTAAAATGTCCAGGTTTTTCTTGCTTTCCTGCAGACAATGAATATTTTTTTCACAGTGACATCCATTTTTTGAGGCTCATTATTAGTATAACTTGAGATCTCTTTCAGCAGCATTGTGTTCTTGTTTTAAATTGATTAGCAAACCTCTGATGTGGACTAAGCCTGTGAATTAAAGACTTATTGCAGGTATTTCTCTAATTGGCTATTATGCCTATTATAAAATGCTTTAGCGTAACCAATTTATTTTACTAAATTATTGTTTTCTCTCAATTGCTGCATTCTCTGTGTGTGCATTGTATAAATTAATCTGAAAGATGTTAGAGATAAATTAACATTGGTATTTTTATTCCTTCGACCTTACTGAAAAAGAAAGCTTTAATAAAGAGTTCTATTCTGTGGTTTTTCACAGAATCCCTCATGGGTAACCTATTTTTTATGAAATCAAACAAAGTATAACTCGGAGATCAAGGACAAGTATTCTACTTGGTAACTACCACATTACCATATCTGGAAATGGAACAATACTGTCTTTCACAGATTCTAGAAATTAGTGGTCACATACACATCAGGTCATTACCAGATATCAAACCTACATAAGATGACACCGGGATTTACAATATGGGGCATTTCCTATCATTAGAATGATTCACTAGAATATTTAAAAATATCACAAAATACGCATTTGATGCTTTTATTAGCAACAGAACATTTACTCCAACCTTATCGCTTTTATTAAATTTACTGTTTTAAGTAAGTTGTAATAAGTGTAACTGAAGAAAGCTATTTCTTTTTCCAGCAATAAAAAGTTATGGTATTTATGTATAATAAATGCAATATATCAAAGCAGATAAAACAGTATAATCATTGTGATTATGTCATAAAAAAAGGAGGTTAATTCCTTTAACAGCCAGAATGTAGACAGGTGCAGTTAGCTTTCACGCTACTAGGTGGCTCTATCTCAGAACAGTGTCTGCTTACAGAAAGTAGTGTCCTCAGGTGCTAGGCCGCTTTTAGGTACAGTCTTCCTGTATTGATGTCATGGGTGAGTCAGTGCCTCATTGTAAGCCAGGTTGGGGGGAGCCTTGGTGCAGATGGAGAATGGGAGTCAAATGCCCCACACCAGCACAGATGTAATCAGCATGTATAGGTCCTGGACAGGGCAGGAGGCCAGGAACAATGGGCCTGTACTCAGGAGGAACTAGCTGTAGTCTATAATAAGGCCTACCTATTGTATATGTACAATAAATATCTCTTAAACATGCACCAATTAGGAGATATTTACTTTAGATGCGGGCGGTGACATCACTGGCACATGCGATCTGAAGGAACTGCATCCCTGTGCTGTTCCTTCAAAGCTATGCCGTAAACAGCAACTGCTGCACGTGTGTGCGCTGACTCATTTGGCCATTGGTAAGCCTATAATAAGGCCATTCATACCACCAAAGCCTATGAAAGAAGACCGTCTGAAGATAAAAGCTCCTTCAGCGGTGACTGCGCGCTGCTGGAGGGCTTTGTTTTCAGATAAGTCTGTTATAATGTGCTAGTATGAGATGCAAACTAGCTCATTATGACTTACACTGCCCGGGGTCTGATTTTTTACATTTTTTTATGCGGTTTAGTACCGCTTTAATATAATATTAAAAAATATATAAATAAATGTGTCTGCGCTAAAATAAAAAAAAAAAAAAAATATATATATATATATATATATATATATATATATATATATATATATATATATATATAGAACTGTGCTGAAAAAATAATAATATGGTAAAAACCAAAAATTGTGCCACTATAAAACAAAAGCGTATAGTAAATACAATCCTCCTGTGAAAATATACTCAAAAGTGCAACATGCAAAAAAGGAAAAACAATATATACATATAACTATGGATATAAAATCCAGGTGCTGGTTATGTAGCAATCAAGTGTCCACACCCAAATAAAAATCAACTGATTAGTAGCAAAACGTAAAGTGCAAATATATAGTGTCCATAAAATTAGTGTCCATCATGCTTCTCCTTAAAGGTGTCCACAATAAAACATGCTTCAGTGGAGGGAGATGGGCGGAGCCTAGCGGAGCAGACATGCATTGTTAGAGCTCCGCACCGCTGAGGAGAGAAGAGAAGGACAAAGCGGAGCCTGCAGGCTCAAAAGGTATCCATTTGAACCTTTTTGCCCCAGGGAACAAACTGTGAAAGTTTGGGCAGGAAATATGGTACTGGGAGGAAACCGTGGCAGAAATAAAAATCACCTCACAAAGAGCTCACAGGCACTCACTGCAACTAAAGCAGCTCCAGTCACCTCACAAGATACAGCATCAGGGCGCTCTCACAGACAGAAAATGTCACAGCAAGACTCTCCATTTGAGTCAGATACAGAACAAATCCTCTCACAAACTTCTCCACAAGCCTCCTCAGCATCCCCAGTAATATTATTACAATTTGAAAAGATGCTTCATAAGGCTTTAAAACAAACCTCAGACCAAATAACAAAAAGCCTAACCAAAGAAATAAGAGAGCTGGGAAACGGCACCGCAGCCTTAGAAATAAAAATGGATGAAATTGAAATTACAACCCAAGTAAATATAACAGAATTGGAACAATTAAAAGAAGAGAATTTAATACTTCAAACTAAGCTCGAAGATTACGAAAATAGAGCCAGACGTTCAAACTTGCGCATAAGGGGAATACCTGAAACTGTGACAGACCTGCAATCTACTATTACTGCTCTATTACAAGAACTAAAGCCAGATATCCCTATTGAACGTTTAGAACTGGACAGAGTACACAGAGCCCTCACAGCCAAAAAGAAAGATGGACCCCCACGTGATATAATCACAAAATTTCATTATTACAGAACGAAAGAACAAATACTAATTGCTGCAAGAGAAAAAAAGGAACTTAATTTTCAAGGACACAATTATCAAATTTTTGCTGACCTATCCCAACTTACTATTACTAAAAGACGATCCATGAAACCCCAACTGATGGAACTGCAACGCCACAACATTATGTATCAATGGGGCTTCCCCTTTTCAGTCAGATTTAACTACCAAGGTACAATTTACAGAAGCAGATCAGCAGATGAACTACAACAAACCCTTTTAAAATTAAATCTGACAGAACCCACAAGCAGCAACTCTCCCACACGCAGAAGAATGGCATCATCTTCACCTTCAGGCAGCACTCAGAAAGTCTCAGAACAAAATGGGAATCATCATTCTCACAAAAGAGGCCGTTATGCCACATCATCCATGGACCAAGAAGATTCAATGGACTGACATCCTAATTCCTGATATCTCTTCATTTATTATACTAAGAGATGGTTCTCTATAAAAAACCTGTATTTATAACTGAATGTAACTGCATTCTGATAGTCACACACTGTGTGGGATCATGTTACACTCCAGTTATATTTCTTATTACTTCTGATTCATATAGCCTTAGAATATATAAGTGAAATAAGGAAATTCTTGTTCAGTTATATATTATCAGATAATAACAATAGATTTATTACTTTTTAGGACAAATGTTCAATAATCCAGAAGTAATGGAAGCTTTTTCTTTCTTTTCTTAAAACAAATATATTATTACCTAACTAGTTCCTAGAATTATGTTTTTGTTTATTCTAATCTGAAGCAATACAACCTCAATTTTATGAGTTAACATATCTAAACAGTTACATATGAATAAAATATGTAATTGTTTACTCTAAAAGGGTTAAAATCCCAAAATAATTCAAACTATCTTAATCAATACCAAAGTTATTAACAGTACCTTTCTAACTGAATTATTTAGCCTAGGGCAAGACTAACCATATACAACCACCCTGGAATAAATAATTTCAACAAAAACTATATTCTGCACTCCAATTAATGAAACATCATTTTGAGGTCTTTTGACATAGCACTTCTCTCCTGTAAGCGGAAGATCCGTGTACCCCCATTAGCCCTCCTCATTCTCCCAACCATATTATGTGGGAGTGTGACGAAGGCACTTATTCCCCTGAGAGAGATATTTATTCTCTTTCACGGGTAAATTGTGATTACTTGCAAAAAATAATTTATACAATGTATCATCTAATCTCATATGTTTTTTGTTTACTCTTTACTCCAGAATTCACTGGTTTCTTTTCTATCTATTCATTTCTTCAGTCCACACAGGTTGATCTGCGCAGTCAGCTCTGCATAACAAAAAGTAAGTCAAAACTATTTGATCTGTTGCCATGGCACCACTGAATATACTTTCCCTGAATGTTCAGGGAATAAATGTCCCTCAAAAAAGGACCAAAGCCTTCCGTACTTTCCATAACAAGAAGGCTCACATAGTATGCCTCCAAGAAACACACTTCACCAAAGATTCTACTCCAAAATATATTTCTCCTTTTTATCAACAAATTTACACAGCTTCTGCCTGTACCAAGCAAAGGGGAACTCTAATTGCATTTCACCGATCCACACCATTCACCTTATCATCAGAAATTAAAGACCCAGAAGGTAGATACCTGATACTCATGGGTTATATAATGGATACAGCAATCACGGTGATTTCCTACTACGCTCCTAACAAACAACCTACACCATTCCTCTCACATATATTACAAGTGATTAATACACACAAAATAGGAACAGTGATAATGTGTGGGGATTCGAACCAGGTCCTCCTCCCATTTCTAGACAAATCACCTTTTACACCATCCAAAATAACCTCTAGATTACCTTTTTCTCAACTCCTTTCCAAATACAATCTGGTAGATTCATGGAGAGAAAGTAACCCAATGAAAAAGAAATTCACTTATTTCTCGCACCCTCATCAAACCTTCACCAGAATAGATCATATTTTTCTAACAATAGGAATGATACCAGAAATTATTGCATCAGATATAATTCCGATTCCGTGGTCTGACCATAATGCAGTATACACTACTATAGCCTCAGCCATACCAAAAGCGCATGACCCAACGTGGTACTTACCGGACATAATGCTCAAACACCCACTACATCAGATGGCCATTGAACAAGCTTTAAAGGAATACATATCAATTAATAATACAACAGACATTTCCCCAATAACACTGTGGGAAGCTCATAAGCCTGTCTTGCGTGGTACAATACAAAGACAAATGGCACTATTTAAACGGGAACGCAAAAATCTAGCAAAAAAACTAGAACTCAATTTTAATGCAGCCTACATATCATTTCAAGATAATCCATCTCAGAGTACAAAATCTCATCTGGAAAAATCTAGATTGGAATACGATCTATTTCTTACTGAATCAGTTGATAAATCCCTCAAACACTCCAAACACAATTTCTACATGAATACAAACAAACCAGGTACATATTTGGCTCGGGCATTAAATTCAACTAACAAATCTTTCAAACCAATACGTTTGAAATTATCAAAAAATGTTTACACTTGTAATCCAGTTAAAATAGTCCATAAATTTTACTCACATCTCGCAACTTTATACAAGACAAACAATGAATTTAATCCTACAGAGGCTGAATCCTTCTTCTCAAAAATAACCTTACCTGAGTTATCTCAGAATCAAAAAAGCAGTTTGGATGAGCCTATAACTATAGATGAAGTTGCTAACGCCATAAAAGACCTAAAACTTAACAAAAGACCAGGCCCAGATGGCTACTCGGCTTTATACTATAAAACATTCTCAGAAATACTCTCTCCCATTCTCACTGAAACTTTTAACAAACTTCTAGATGGACATTCTTTTCGGCAAGAAACACTAATGGCAATTGTTTGTATGATCCCAAAACCCCTTTCTGATGATACTTCCTGTGTGAATTATCGGCCTATCTCTCTGTTAAACCTCGATATTAAATTATTAGCAAAAATAATAGCAAAACGCCTCAATAGCATTATAGGAAAATTAATACATAGAGATCAAGTAGGCTTCATGCCAAATAGACAGGCAGGCGATAATATACGCAGGGCAGTGTTATTGGCACATATTGCTAAAAAACGGAAAATCCCTTTATGTTTTCTATCTCTCGATATTAAGAGGGCATTTGACACAGTATCCTGGCAATATATGCAATATTCATTACAAAAATGGGGTTTTGGACCCCACTTTTTAACATGGATCAAAGCATTATATAATAAACACAAAGCCTATATAAAATATGCTGGATACAAATCTGAAGCCTTTAATATCGAAAGAGGTACCCGACAGGGTTGCCCATTATCTCCCTTATTATTTGCCCTTATACTCGAACCCATGGCCCAATACATCAGAACAAACCAAACTATAACTGGCATTGAAGTAGGAGGTATTACACACAAATTATGTATATTTGCAGACGATATATTACTTTTTCTATCATCACCACAGGTCTCTGGTCCTAACTTAATACCAGCTCTTGATGGATTTGCAGCCCTATCCAGCCTTGTGATTAATCCTAAGAAATGCCTAGTGCTTAATATTTCACTCACAAACATGGAATTGATCCCGGCTAGGGCTGCACTCCCATTCACATGGGCAGAAAAATCAATCCCATATCTTGGAATTCATTTAACAGCATCTCATTCTGACTTATTCTCAACCAATTATCCTCCTGTATTAAGACAGATCACAAATCTAATAAAACAATGGTCGCAACTTCCTTTATCCTGGATAGGGAAGATTAATGCAATCAAAATGACTATTCTACCCAAATTGCTTTATCTATTCAGAGTCCTCCCTATTCCAATTCCTTCCTATTTTTTGAGAATATTCCAAAAAGAGCAACTTCGTTTATATGGGGCTCTTCTAAACCACATATACCTATACACACACTACATCTTCCCAAAAATAAAGGAGGCCTGGGATACCCTAATTTTACTAACTACTACAGAGCAGCACATTTGGCCAGTCTGTCCAAATACCATGCAAAACAGGAAATCCCATTATGGGTATTTATAGAGGCTTCAGAAAATGACCCTCTATTAATATCAAATTTATTATGGCTTGATCCTAAAGACCGCTTTAAAATTCATAATCCCATAACTAAACACTTCTTATCTCTCTGGGATAAACTAAAAACCAAATATCAGTTACAATCTCCACACAATCCTCTCCTTTCTTTTATCAGAAATCCGGCCTTTTATCCGGCATGGATCTACCCAAATTCTTTTAAAGCTTGGACAACATCAGGCATTCAGACACTAAATGACTTCATAGCATCTAAATCATTCCTTTCATTCCCATCGCTTAGAGAAAAATATGATCTACCAAACTCTGAGATATTTAGATATCTCCAAATCAAAAATTTCTATACACCATTCCTGAAGGGGGATACACCATTATCCCAATTATCCATTTTTGAATCAATCTGTACAAAAGATCCATTTGCTAAAGGTACAATTTCATCACTTTATAATCAGTTATATGGAGTAGCAAATCTTAATAGACCCTCTTACGTTCAGAGGTGGGAGGAGGACCTGGGACGAACTTTAGAAGACACGGACTGGTCTAACATATGGCTCACATCTAAGTCATCTTCACCCAACATCTTAGCACTGGAGACAAATTAAAAAGTCCTAACTCGCTGGTACCTTGTACCCGCTAGAGTGGCAAAATATTCACCTAATACCTCAGCTCTTTGTTTTCGAGGATGCCCAGAAATAGGCACATATTTACACATATGGTGGACGTGCCCAGTAATCCAAACCTTCTGGAAGGAAGTCTTCGTGATTGCATCTAAAATATTTAAAAAAATAATACAACCAGATCCATATTTAACTTTACTTAATCTAAAACCGGAATGGTTAACACTCTCTCAATTCAAACTTATGATCCAACTAATAACGGCTGCAAAACAAACAGTGGCCAAGGCATGGAAATCTCCTACATTGGTACTAGCAGAAACAATTCACAGAATGAATAATACAATGTCCCATGCTAAGATGGTAGCCATCGATCAAAATCAAATTCCAAAATTTGAAAAACTTTGGCATCCTTGGATAAAACAACAGTTCCTGTCAAACTTCAATGACTCTGTCCTGTTGCCATGGTAACAGATTAAATGACTTACAGAGACACCCATTCTAAGGCTTCAAAGAGAACTAAAAAGAATAATAAACTGACGAGCGGGACAACCTTGTGGACCATACCTCTACCTTTCAACCCTTTTTCTTCTTTCTCTTTCCTTTTCTCCACCTTACGATTAAAGCTCATTATCAGAATTTATTTGACCTATATACACTCTACTTGTAAACAATATGTATAGTAGGTATAAATCATTTAAATACCTACAAAAGTAACTAAGGAAATGATATATATCTTTAATTTAGGTTTACGTGAACCCAATGTTTAATATTTGAAATTTCATGATATTTACCTATATAAACCCTACTGTAAAACAATGAGCTTACTTTATAGATCCTTGTAAACTTACTTTATGTATCTTTATAACATTGTATACTCAATAAACTTCTTTTGACAAGAAAAAACATGCTTCAGTGCTCTCCTGTGACCCCCCAATCGTGCTTGCGCTCACCTCTAGGCGTGTGACACGGTAATTAAACAGTGTCTAAACACGCATTGGAGCCACTCCTGGGCTCATTCAGGGTATGTTGATGTGAACTCCAATCCTCTCAGGTGACATCAATAATTTCATATGAAAGAAAGAAAAAGCTCCATGGTGTAATATAGCTAAGGATTTATTAAAAGTAAAAAATTCCCTCCAGGAGGGTACTCACAATGTATAGGTGCGTGAGTGCACCAACCTATCCAGAGTATAGTATGCAAACAACTGCTCGTATGGCGTGCGGTGTGGTGTGCTTCCTCTGCTCCTCTGCTGATAGCTCCGTCCTACCCCTCCCCAACGCGTATTCGGCACAGGGATCACGTGCCTTCCTCTGGGGGATTTAATTGGACGGGCGCTCTATGTGTAATATATATGCTGACGGCGGCCATTTGGCCTAGGACCGCCGACAGTTCTAGTGATAGGCTACACCTGGAAATACGATGCATCAATGAACGGCTTAAAAAAACAGTAATAGATTATACAGCAACCTATGGCACTATTAATTAGTCACATTAATACAAGATGAATTGTTGTTACCCAGCATTAGTGACCTGATTAGGAAATACAATATATGTATATATGAACTAAATATGGGGGGCACAGTGGTCTAGTGGGTAGCACTCTCACCTAGCAGTAAGAAGGGTCGCTGGTTCGAATCCCAACCATGACACTACCTGTCTGGAGTTTGCATGTTCTCCCTGTGCCTGCGTGGGTTTCCTCCGGGTACTCCGGTTTCCTCCTACACTCCAAAGACATGCTGATAGGTTAATTGGATCCTGTCTAAATTGTCCCTAGTATGTATGAATGTGAGTTAGGGACCTTAGATTGTAAGCTCCTTGAGGGTAGGGACTGATGTGAATGTACAGTGAATATGTAAAGCGCTGCGTAAATTGACGGCGCTATATAAGTACCTGAAATAATAATAATAATAATAAATATTACTAATCAAGGATAGAGCTGCACATCTCAGAGGTCACCATACCGCACCTCATCAGACACTTGTAAGAGCCTAAGCCTGCTGAATTGATTATACAAACATGTATTACAATAATCAAAATTAAAAAATCTGCAATATAAAGTAATTATAAAATTATACACATGGATAAATTATACTTAAAAAACGATCCCAGCATATGCTAAATACATCACGAAATAATGAGGAGTGCATTAATCCTCAATAATAGACCCTCCATGGAGTACTATGGCCCACTCGAAAGGGATCTGAATCCCATAATCCTTTATTAAAACTAATCCCTACCCATAATAAATATACATATCAATGAATAAAATAAAAATTATTAATATAAAATATTTTTTAATATAAAAATTATTTAAAAATATCCTTATAATATATAAACCACATTACAGGGTGCCCAGAGGGAGTATAGGCCCCAGTATATACGACTAGCTATATATAAAAAACTTGAAATATGTAATTCGTCGAGAAGAAAAATATATAAATCGATAATTCTGCCTCCACCGTAACTTCACAATAAAAATCTTCACCTACTATAATCTAAATCACCATAGCCAAATCAGATAATCATATCGGCCTAACCAGCGTCAGCATAAATGTAGAAATATGCATGGGGTTCAGTACTAAACTACAAATTAAAAATTACTGAGAAAACATCTCAAATCAAAATCCTTGTTGAGCCCACCAGGAAATAAAGAGCCCAGCTGGTGTATCCACCACGATTCTCGCTTACTAATTTCCCTCACAAAATTGGAGCCTCTCCAGTGGCGTCTGGGAGCCTCTATCCCCCAAAATTTCATACCGGTCGTGCTTTGATTGTGCACTTTCTTAAAATGAATGGACAGATGGTGCTTATCCGACCCTTTGCGTATGTTTCTTACATGCTCCTCCAAGCGGTCTTTCAAAGCCCTAGTGGTGCGACCCACATAGATATAATTGCATGGGCATTTTAACACATATATGACCCCTATGGTGTCACAGGATATAAAGTCCCTAATGACATAAGACTGATTAGTTCTGGGATCAGAGAATTCTTTTACTCTTTTATCATTACCCGGAACCCTCACACAACTGTAGCATCTACCACAGCCATAAAAGCCCTTAAGATCCCAGAACATCTTGGGTTTTGGGGGAGGTGGTTCTACTACATTGTGTACCAATTTATCTCGCAAATTAGGTGTTTTTTGAAAACAATTTTAGGTTTCTCTGGGAGCACCCCTTTAAGTTGAGCATCGTGCTTCAAAACATTCCAGTACTTACGTATAATTCTTTGTACTTCATTGTTTTGCAAGGAGTAATTTAAAACAATACTGATACTTTCACTAACATTGTTTCCCCTGGTTTCAATCCTATCCTTTAGTAAACTCTCCCTATCGAGGCATGCAACTTCCAACTTTTCTTTCTGCAAAAAATCCTTATGGTATCCCTTATCCAAAAACATGCTACTTAGTATGTTGGACTGGAGCTCATAATCCTCAGTCCTCCTACAATTCCTCCTCATCCTTGTGTATTGGCCTCTGGGTATATTTTCCAGCCAGGGCCTGTGATGACAGCTGGTGGTTGGGATGTAAGAATTACGGTCTGTTGCTTTAAAAAACGATCTGGTGATAATACCATCATTAGTGTTAAATATTTCCAGATCTAAAAAATGAATACTTTCCCTATTCACATCCCAAGTTAAGGAGATGTTGAGATCATTGCTATTCATGGAGTCCAATAGACACATTAGTGTTTCCATGTTGCCTTTCCAAATAATCAGCAGGTCATCAATGAACCTCTTGTATAGTAAAATATTACCGCATACTCCATTTAAAACTCCCTCCTCTTCCCATTTGGCCATGTATAAGTTCGCCACGCTAGGGGCAAATTTAGCACCCATAGCGACACCTTTTGTCTGCAAATAAAACTTGTTACCATACCAAAAGAAATTGTGTCGCAAACAAAAATCTAAACACTGGATATATATAATAAAATCTTCATCAACTCAGAGCCCATTCCACAGCTTTCAAGGCTCCCTCATGATCTATATTGGTGTAAAGTGAGGCCACATCTCCCGTGGCTATAATAATATTGTCTTGTGCAGTACATTCATTCAGAAGCTGTAATATATGTTTGGTATCTTTGAGGTAAGCCTTGGTCTTTTTAACCAGGGGTTGCAGATGGATATCTATATATTCCCCCAATCTAGATGTTAAAGATTCAATGCTGCTCACTATCGGTCTACCTGGGGGGTTCTTGCTATCCTTGTGTATCTTTGGTAAGAAATATAACACTGGTATCTTGTTAACCATGGGAACTAGGTATTTTGCTTCTTGCTTATTCAGGAGTCCTTCATCTACACCATATTTAATGATATCTTCCAATGTTTTTTTGAAGGATTTAGAGGGGTTACTATCCAGTAACCGGTATGTATCAGTATCGTTTAGTATCCTTTCCATTTCCTCCTTGTATTGTTGCAGGGATAGCACAACTATCCCCCCACCTTTATCTGCTGGCCTAACCACTATGTCTGTCCTTTTTTCTAATGAGTTCAATCTTTTTCTAAAATCCTTATGTTCATAGAACTTTTTAATGGGCAATTGTTCTAGCTCAGTGGTAACCAACTTCTTGAACAAATCCACATATTTGTTGTTGGCTATATGAGGATTAAACACCGAGTCATTCCTCAGATTGGTATACCTGGTATTCCCAATAGCTTTTTCGATAGGATTAAGGGCGTAATATTTTTTGATATTCAACTTTCTAATGAACTTTTGTATCCCAACATACGTCTCAAATTTGTTGAGCCCTTTTTTGGGGGCAAACTTGATACCTTTGTCAAGCACCAATAGTTCTTCCCTTGACAGTGGAGCCCCACTTAAATTGAAAATCCCCTCTCCTAGTCTTCTCGCCTTCTTTTTCTGCTGTATTCTTCTTCTTGCTCTCCCTCCTCTTTTCCTGGGTTTCTTGTCTCGCGGGTGGACCCACCCCTGGTCCCCCCTAAAAAAGACTCATCATGAAATTGATCCTCATTATCTTCCAAAGGTTGATAGCTGTTGTATACTGGTATTCTATATTGATTATGTGGGGGGTTCTTGTACCTCACTCTTTGTGGTTTTGGCGAGTAATAAACTCCACCCCTTTGTGCGTTCCCATATGAGTCAGAAATATACCCTCTCTGTGGGTATTGATTGGATGGGGGACCTCTGTATGATTGATAATTCCCTCTATGTGGTATTCCCTGCTGGTATCCATAATTTCCCTGTGGTCTATATGGGGTACCTTGCCGGTACCTATGCTGCTTCTGATGGTCATAGGAATTATATTGCCCACCTCTCCCTTGAGGAGGGGGGTTTGACTGATAGCCCCTATCATACTGGTTGTATTGGGCTCTATTCCCATCACCTCGATATGGTGGTCTTCCATAATGCCAGTTTCCCTGGTTGGTTGGTGGGCCATAATTAGAATGTTGGGTGTTACTTCCCCCATTGTTCGGCCGTTCTTGTTGATCATAGCATGGCCTCCTAGATGACTGGCGATAAGGTGTATGGGGTTGTTTATCTTCCTGATGGTGTGAGGGTTGTCCTCTACCAGGCTGTTTAACATTGTTGTTGTTGGTGTTGCTGCCCTTGTGGTTGTATGCCTCGATAGGGAGAGTTTACTAAAGGTTAGGATTGAAACCAGGGGAAACGATGTTAGTGAAAGTATCAGTATTTTTTTAAATTACTCCTTGCAAAACAATGAAGTACAAATAATTATACGTAAGTACTGGAATGTTTTGAAGCAGGATGCTCAACTTAAAGGGGTGCTCCCAGAGAAACCTAAAATTGTTTTCAAAAAAGAGATAAATTGGTACACAATGTAGTAGAACCACCTCCCCCAAAACCCAAGATGTTCTGGGATCTTAAGGGCTTTTATGGCTGTGGTAGATGCTACAGTTGTGTGAGGGTTCCGGGTAATGATAAAAGAGTAAAAAAGAATTCACTGATCCCAGAGCTAATCAGTCTTATGTCATTAGGGACTTTATATCCTGTGACACCATAGAGGTCATATATGTGTTAAAATGCCCATGCAATTATATCTATGTGGGTCGCACCACTAGGGCTTTGAAAGACCGCTTGGAGGAGCATGTAAGAAACATACGCAAAGGGTCGGATAAGCACCATCTGTCCATTCATTTTAAGAAAGTGCACAATCAAAGCACGGCCGGTATGAAATTTTGGGGGATAGAGGCTCCCAGACGCCACTGGAGAGGCTCCAATTTTGTGAGGGAAATTAGTAAGCGAGAATCGTGGTGGATACACCAGCTGGGCTATTTATCTCCTGGTGGGCTCAACAAGGATTTTGATTTGAGATGTTTTCTCAGTAATTTTTAATTTGTAGTTTAGTACTGAACCCCATGCATATTTCTACATTTATGCTGACGCTGGTTAGGCCGATATGATTATCTGATATGGCTATGGTGATTTAGATTATAGTAGGTGAAGATTTTTATTGTGAAGTTACGGTGGAGGCAGAATTATCAATTTATATATTATTCTTCTCGACGAATTACATATTTCAAGTTTTTTATATATAGCTAGTCGTATATACTGGGGCCTATACTCCCTCTGGGCACCCTGTAATGTGGTTTATATATTATAAATATTATAAGGATATTTTTAAATAATTTTATATTAAAATTATTTTATATTAATAATTTTTATATTAATTTTTATTTTTATTTTATTCATTGATATGTATATTTATTATGGGTAGGGATTAGTTTTAATAAGGGATTATGGGATTCAGATCCCTTTTGAGTGGGCCATAGTACTCCATGGAGGATCTATTATTGAGGATTAATGCACTCCTCATTATTTCGTGATGTATTTAGCATATGCTGGGATCGTTTTTTAAGTATAATTTATCCATGTGTATAATTTTATAATTACTTTATATTGCAGATTTTTTAATTTTGATTATTGTAATACATGTTTGTATAATCAATTCAGCAGGCTTAGGCTCTTACAAGTGTCTTATGAGGTGCAGTATGGTGACCTCTGAGATGTGCAGCTCTATCCTTGATTAGTAATATTTAGTTCATATATACATATATTGTATTTCCTAATCAGGTCACTAATGCTGGGTAACAACAATTCATCTTGTATTAATGTGACTAATTAATAGCGCCATAGGTTGCTGTATAATCTATTATTGTTTTTTTAAGCTGTTCATTGATGTATCGTATTTCCAGGTGTAGCCTATCACTAGAACTGTCGGCGGTCCTAGGCCAAATGGCCGCCGTCAGCATATATATTACACATAGAGCGCCTGTCCAATTAGATCCCCCAGAGGAAGGCACGTGATCCCTGTGCCGAATACGCATTGGGGAGGGGTAGGACGGAGCTGTCAGCAGAGGAGCAGAGGAAGCACACCACACCGCATGCCATACGAGCAATTGTTTGCATACTATACTCTGGATAGGTTGGTGCACTCACGCACCTATACATTGTGAGTACCCTCCTGGAGGGAATTTTTAACTTTCAATAAATCCTTAGCTATATTACACCATGGAGCTTTTTCTTTCTTTTATATGAAATTATTGATGTCACCTGAGAGGATTGGAGTTCACATCAACATACCCTGAATGAGCCCAGGAGTGGCTCCAATGCGTGTTTAGACACTGTTTAATTACCGTGTCACACGCCTAGAGGTGAGCGCAAACACGATTGGGGGGTCACAGGAGAGCACTGAAGCATGTTTTATTGTGGACACCTTTAAGGAGAAGCATGATGGACACTAATTTTATGGACACTATATACTTGCACTTTACGTTTTGCTACTAATCAGTTGATTTTTATTTGGGTGTGGACACTTGATTGCTACATAACCAGCACCTGGATTTTATATCCATAGTTATATGTATATATGGTTTTCCTTTTTTGCATGTTGCACGCTTTTGTTTTATAGTGGCACAATTTTTGTTTTTTTACCATATTATTATTTTTTCAGCACAGTTCTATATATATATATATATATATATATATATATTTTTTTATTTTAGCGCAGACACATTTATTTATATATTTTTTAATATTATATTAAAGCGGTACTAAACCGCATAAAAAAATGTAAAAAATCAGACCCCGGGCAGTTTAAGTCATAATGAGCTAGTTTGCATCTCATACTAGCACATTATAATAGACTTACCTGAAAACAAAGCACTCCAGCAGCGCGCAGTCACCGCTGAAGGAGCTTTTATCTTCAGACGGTCTTCTTTCATAGGCTTTGGTGGTATGAATGGCCTTATTATAGGCTTACCAATGGCCAAATGAGTCAGCGCACATGCGTGCAGCAGTTGCTGTTTACGGCATGGCTTTGAAGGAACAGCACAGGGATGCAGTTCCTTCAGATCGCATGTGCCAGTGATGTCACCGCCCGCATCTAAAGTAAATATCTCCTAATTGGTGCATGTTTAACCACTTGAGCCCCGGACCATTATGCTGCCTAAGGACCAGAGGTCTTTTTCCAATTTGGCACTGCGTCGCTTTAACTGCTAATTGCGCGGTCATGCAATGCTGTACCCAAACGAAATTTGCGTCCTTTTCTTCCCACAAATAGAGCTTTCTTTTGATGGTATTTGATCACCTCTGCGGTTTTTATTTTTTGCGCTATAAACGGAAAAAGACCGAAAATTTTGAAAAAAAATGATATTTTCTACTTTTTGTTATAAAAAAAATCCAATAAACTAAATTTTAGTCATACATTTAGGCCAAAATGTATTCGGCCACATGTCTTTGGTAAAAAAAATGTCAATAAGCGTATATTTATTGGTTTGCGCAAAAGTTATAGCGTCTACAAACTAGGGTACATTTTCTGGAATTTACACAGCTTTTAGTTTATGACTGCCTATGTCATTTCTTGAGGTGCTAAAATGGCAGGGCAGTACAAAACCCCCCCAAATGACCCCATTTTGGAAAGTAGACACCCCAAGGAAATTGCTGAGAGGCATGTTGAACCCATTGAATATTTATTTTTTTTGTCCCAAGTGATTGAAAAATGACAAAAAAAAAAAAAAAAAAAATATTTACAAAAAGTCGTCACTAAATGATATATTGCTCACACAGGCCATGGGCCTATGTGGAATTGCACCCCAAAATACATTTAGCTGCTTCTCCTGAGTATGGGGATACCACATGTGTGGGACTTTTTGGGAGCCTAGCCGCGTACGGGGCCCCGAAAACCAATCACCGCCTTCAGGATTTCTAAGGGTGTAAATTTTTGCTTTCACTCTTCACTGCCTATCACAGTTTCGGAGGCCATGGAATGCCCAGGTGGCACAAAACCCCCCAAAATGACCCCATTTTGGAAAGTAGACACCCCAAGCTATTTGCTGAGAGGCATATTGAGTCCATGGAATATTTTATATTTTGACACAAGTTGCGGGAAAGTGACACTTTTTTTTTTTTTTTTTTCATAAAGTTGTCACTAAATGATATATTGCTCACACAGGCCATGGGCATATGTGGAATTGCACCCCAAAATACATTTAGCTGCTTCTCCTGAGTATGGGGATACCACATGTGTGGGACTTTTTGGGAGCCTAGCCGCGTACTGGACCCCGAAAACCAATCACTGCCTTCCGGATTTCTAAGGGTGAAAATTTTTGATTTCACTCTTTACTGCCTATCACAGTTTCGGAGGCCATGGAATGCCCAGGTGGCACAAAACCCCCCCAAATGACCCCATTTTGGAAAGTAGACACCCCAAGCTATTTGCTGAAAGGCATGGTGAGTATTTTGCAGCTCTCATTTGTTTTTGAAAATGAAGAAAGACAAGAAAAAACATTTTTTTTTTTCTTTTTTCAATTTTCAAAACTTTGTGACAAAAAGTGAGGTCTGCAAAATACTCACTATACCTCTCAGCAAATAGCTTGGGGTGTCTACTTTCCAAAATGGGGTCATTTGGGGGGGTTTTGTGCCACCTGGGCATTCCATGGCCTCCGAAACTGTGATAGGCAGTGAAGAGTGAAATCAAAAATTCACGCCCTTAGAAAGCCTGAAGGCGGTGCTTGGTTTTCGGGGTCCCGTACGCGGCTAGGCTCCCAAAAAGTCTCACACATGTGGTATCCCCGTACTCAGGAGAAGCAGCAGAATGTATTTTGGGGTGTAATTTCACATATTTCCATGGCATGTTTGAGCAATATATCATTTAGTGACAACTTTGTGCAAAAAAAAAAAAAAAAAAAAAAAATTTGTCTCTTTCCCGCAACTTGTGTCGCAATATAAAATATTCCATGGACTCGACATGCCTCTCAGCAAATAGCTTGGGGTGTCTACTTTCCAAAATGGGGTCATTTGGGGGGGGTTTTGAACTGTCCTGGCATTTTATGCACAACATTTAGAAGCTTATGTCACACATCACCAACTCTTCTAACCACTTGAAGACAAAGCCCTTTCTGACACTTATTGTTTACATGAAAAAGTTTTTTTTTTTTGCAAAAAAATTACTTTGAACCCCCAAACATTATATATTTTTTTAAAGCAAATGCCCTACAGATTAAAATGGTGGGTGTTTCATTTTTTTTTTTCACACAGTAATTGCGCAGCGATTTTTCAAACGCATTTTTTGGGGAAAAAACACACTTTTTTTAATTTTAATGCACTAAAACACGCTATATTGCCCAAATGTTTGATGAAATAAAAAAGATGATCTTAGGCCGAGTACATGGATACCAAACATGACATGCTTTAAAATTGCGCACAAACGTGCAGTGGCAACAAAATAAATACATGTTTAAAAGCCTTCAAAAGCCTTTACAGGTTACCACTTTAGATTTACAGAGGAGGTCTACTGGAAAAATTACTGCACTCGATCTGGCCTTCGCGGTGATACCTCACATGCATGGTGCAATTGCTGTTTATGTTTGACGACAGACCGCCGCTTGCGTTCGCCTTAGCGCGAGAGCAGGGGGCGACAGGGGTGTTTTTTTTTTTTTTTTTTTTTTTCTTTATTATTTTTTTGCTTTTTTAATCTTACTTTTAAACTGTTCCTTTCATATTTTTTTTTTTAATCATTTTTATTGTTATCTCGGGGAATGTAAATATCCCCTATGATAGCAATAGGTAGTGACAGGTACTCTTTTTTGAAAAAATTGTGGTCTATTAGACCCTAGATCTCTCCTCTGCCCTCAAAGCATCTGACCACACCAAGATCGGTGTGATAAAATGCTTCCCCAATTTCCCAATGGCGCTATTTACATCCGGCGAAATCTAAGTCATGAAATACTCGTAGCTTCCGGTTTCTTAGGCCATAGAGATGTTTGGAGCCACTCTGGTCTCTGATCAGCTCTATGGTCAGCTGGCTGAATCACCGGCTGCATTCTCAGGTTCCCTGTTGAGACAGGAGAGCCAGAGAAAAACACGGAAGACGGTGGGGGGGGGGCATTCCCTCCCACGGCTTGTAAAGGCAGTCTAGAGGCTAATTAGCCGCTAGGATTGCTTTTACATGAAAGCCGACCGCTGGCTGAAAAGAATGATACCAAGATGATACCTAAACCTGCAGGCATCATTCTGGTATAACCACTCAAAGTCGTGAATGGCGTACCTGAAGACAAAAAAATGGTTAACAATGGTTAACAATAAAGCACAGTAAAGTGTAAATAATTACACACCTGAAAAACAAACATGATAAAACATAATAACAATAACAATAACAATAAAACATTGCAGAATAGAATACAGTAAAAAAGAGCAGAACAATAGAGAGAGAGAATAGAGAGAGAGAGAACAATAAAACAACAACTATTTTTTTTTATTTCATATTTTTTTTTTTTTTACACTTTTTTTGTAACTAACTTTTATAACGGTAACCGGTTCCAGGTTCGGGTCTCTCAAAATGCGATGGCATCTTGGGAGACCCTGTGAAAGTGTGTCCTAGTCTGTGCAATGCTGTACCCTACGCTAATACTCAACTAGTGAATGGTAGCGTTCAAAACATTCACCAATGCAAGACCAGGATTGTCAGGACAGGAGGGACAATAATAGCGGGTGTCACGCCTATATCCGCGCTCTTACTGCAGACACAACATCTTTTTTGGGGGTTCGTTGGGTAGGGGTACTCGGGAGGACATAAAAATGCCTCTCATGCAGCCGACTGCATTTGGTTGGGGATGTGAATGGGGGAAGTACGGGCGCTGCAGAAGCGGTGGGTTCCCAATTAGGATTGGCGAATGCAGCAGGAAGGGCATTATGGGCACGACGGGCCTGTGTTTGTCTTTTTGGTGGCAGCGGGACACTACTTGTGCTTGCCACCTCACCAGCTTGAACTGCACTTATGGGACTCGCCACGTCACCAAGTGTTACTGCAGTGCTGGTTTGACTACGACCGGGGTGTACTAGGCCGCTGGCGCTTGCCAGTTCACCAAAACGCTACCAAAAAACGTTAGCGATCGCAGGGATCAGGCCTGACTCTGCGAACGCTGCAGTTATGCGTTTAGTGTTTTGTAAGTGTCAGTGATCGATCGATACTGCACTTGGGTGGGCTGGGCCGGGCCGGGCGGAGGGGCAAAACGCAGGTGCTAGCAGGTATCTGGGCTGATCCCGCTAACACTGCGTTTTTGGGAACCCTAAACTGCTGGTGACGCTAGTATAGATCTGATCGGATCAGATATTGATGCGATCAGATACTATACCACTAAGGGAGGCGTATGCTGCGTGCGTGGGTGTTAGCGGTACTGGCGCTAACCTGACGCCTGGGGCTGGTGCTTGCCAGTTCACCAAAATGCTACCAAAAAAACTGTTAGCGATCGCAGGGATCAGGCCTGACTCTGCGAACGCTGCAGTTATGCGTTTAGTGTTTTGTAAGTGACAGTGATCGATCGATACTGCACTTGGGTGGGCTGGGCGGAGGCACAAAACGCAGGTGCTAGCAGGTATCTGGGCTGATCCCGCTAACACTGCGTTTTTGGGAACCCTAAACTGCTGGGGACGCTAGTATAGATCTGATCGGATCAGATATTGATCCGATCAGATACTATACCACTAAGGGAGGCGTATGCTGCATGCGTGGGTGTTAGCGGTACTGGCGCTAATCTGACGCTGCCTGGGGCGACGCATATCACCGCCGGCCGATCAGGGGGCTAAACCTTTATTAGGTAATAAACGGCGGGTGCCCTGACACTATAAAAAATAAACGAACTAACCAGCGTCATCCGTAACAGTTATACGGTGATCAGTGGTGAAAGGGTTAACTAGGGGGCAATCAAGGGGTTAAAACATTTATTAGATAGTATATGGGGGTCCCTGACGCTATAAAACGCTGACGGCGAACCTAAATATTTACCTCACTAACTAGCGTCACCAGCGACACTAATACAGCGATCAGAAAAATGATCGCTTAGTGACACTGGTGACAGGGGGTGATCAAGGGGTTAAAACTTTATTAGGGGGGGTTAGGGGGGTACCCTAGACCTAAAGGGGGGTAATACTCACTGTCCCAACACTGTAACTGTCACAAACTGACACTATGCAGTAATCAGAAAAAAAAAAAAAAAAAAAAAAAAAAACTGCTGGTGTCAGTTTGTGACAGGGGGGGGGGTGATTGGGGGGGGATCGGGGGGCGATCGGGGGGGGGATCGGGGTGTTTTGTGTGCCTGGCATGTTCTACTGTGTTGTGTAGTGTTGGTGCACTCACATAGATGTCTTCTCTCCTCGGGCCGGAACGGAAAATACCGACCCGAGGGGAGATGACATCACTTCCTTTGCTGCTGTTTAGCATACAGCAGCAAAGGAGTGTTCTCATTGGCCGGCGGCGATCGCGAGGGGGGGGCCACGAACGGATGGTCTCCCCCTCATCACCGATCGCCGCTGGACAAAAGACGACCGCCTCGGGCACCGGGGGGGGGTCCGATCGGACCCCCCACCCGCGGAAGGCAAATCACGTACCCTGTATGTGATTTTGCCTGTCCGTGCCACTTTGCCGACGTACATCGGCGTGAGGCGGTCGTCAAGTGGTTAAAGCGGGGGTCCACCTATCTATCGTTTTTTTTTTTTTTTAGTTCATTCACAAACTTTTCTTCTCAGCATTACATACTCACATATTATGTGTAATATGTCCGCCTGTGTCAGATTTCGTCGGAAAGAATAACTTATATTATTCACTGCAGGCGGTTTCCATCTTCATTGTGGGCATTTGAAGCCCACAAGCATTTATTTCCTGGATGTGGTGAATGCTGTGCTCCCAGCATTCACCACTCATTCCCGCACATGCTCAGTGGCATCCTGGGAAGCCTGAGACTAGCTCCCAGGAGTCTGGGAGAGGCTAGAAACACGCCTACTCCCATGGGAGGAGAACCAGGAAGTGCAAAGAAGAATAGAAAAATAAAAGGTAATTACGGCGATTTAATTTTTTTTAAACGGCATGTCAGCATCTAGGCAAGGAAGAGAATACATACAGATATTGTTCAAAATTTGGGTGGAACCCTGCTTTAAGAGATATTTATTGTACACATGATGGACACTAATTTTATGGACACTATATATTTGCACTTTACGTTTTGCTACTAATCAGTTGATTTTTATTTGGATGTGGACACCTGATTGCTACATAACCAGCACCTGGATTTTATATCCATAGTTATATGTATATATTGTTTTTCCTTTTTTGCATGTTGCACTTTTGAGTATATTTTCACAGGAGAATTGTATTTACTATACGCTTTTGTTTTATAGTGGCACAATTTTTGGTTTTTACCATATTTTTATTTTTTCAGCACAGTTCTATATATATATATATATATATATTTTTTTTTTTATTTTAGTGCAGACACATTTATATATATATTTTTTGTTATGCACATGAAATGAAACGTGGTTAGTGTTTGCGGCTTATCTATAATTGTTATACAAACCAGAGGCATTAATCCACCTGTGGCTCCCAAGATCTTTACATAACTTGTTAATATAATATTAGTCACTATGTTAAGGCTGTAGCAACCAGCACTCTTCTGGGAAGTCTTTCCACAAGACTCTTAAGTGTGTCTTTAGAAACTGAAGTTCTTCCTTCCCATACTTGCCAAATTATGTCTTTATAGACCTTTTTTGTGGTCATACTGAAAGTGTAAAGGGCCTTAAGCCTCATACACACGATCAGATTTTCCACAGACAAAACCTCAGACTTTTGTCCGAAGGGCGTTGACCAGGAACTTGTCTTGTATACAAACGGCAAGGAATTGTCAGCCAACAAACACGAACATAGTGACGTACTAGATGTACTTCGAGACTACGAAGAGGAAGTTCAGTTGTCAAGTGCCACCCTTTGCCAATTTCATGTTCGTAGAGGTTTGGTGAGTGTTGATTGGCACTTTTTATTTCGCGCTTTTCATTTCGTGCTTTTCAGTTCGTTCTTGAGCGGTCATTCGTCAACCAGCCATGTTGTGGAATCAGAGGAGATAATCTGTTATTTATTATTGGCTTTGGAGTTATTGCTTTGACCCAAGTCCAGTCCAGGAACAGGAGGAGGAGGAGGATTTCTTGGACCAAAAATTGGTTGCTTTATTAATCGTGACCAATTATGTCATATGCCTTTTCTGCAGGAGCTCCAGGAGAATAATCCGCGTGATTTTCGGAATTATCTCCAGATGACGGACCACTGCTTTCAAAAACTCTTGGCATTTTTGATCCCCTATATTAAGAAGCAGGACACATGCATTTTATTTTTTTGGTTGAATAATGATTTGATTTGGTATATTTTCTATATTTTTGAATGCATAGAATGCACTTTTTGGTCAAGTTCTATTGGCAGATAGCTTGTCTAATTTTCTTTGTTTTCTTTTTTTAATGCACAGTAAAAAAATTGTGTAGAATAATACTTGGCTATGTGTTTTACTTCAAATGACAGTATGGGAGTAGGCAGTTACATTTTAAAAAATACAATGTAAAATTAACAAGGGACACCAACATAGTTGTATCTTTGATATAAAATACTACGGGATAATGGTGTTGTGGTAACTTGACCAAAAAAAAAAAACATAATAATATTATTCTTGATATCACTAGAAAAAAAAATCCTTTTTAAATACGTTTGGCAGAACTCCGTCAGTATGACCAGCAAAGCAGCTTCATTATCCCATTGAAGAAGAAGAAAATTGTGCACTGCATTTCTAGATTTCTGTCAGAGAGCTCCCCTGGGCAGACGCGCTGCTGGTGTGCATCGGGGCGCGGGTGCTGGTGTGTGGGCACGTGCATGTGTGCGGGGGCGCGCGCCGGTGTGCACGCGCGCCCGGCGTTTGGCGCCAATCTGCACAGGGGGCTCGGTGCTGTCCGATATTCAGCTCCCTGTATCCCTGCACCTGCTTCCTGCTTCCTGTTTTGAACCTGATCTCACGACCACCGGCTTGCCTTTGATTATCCTTGCTTTCTGCCTGCCACTGATCCCGGACTGTCCTGACTACGAATCTGCCTGCTCCTCTGTACCGCGTTGCCCACCTGTTGCCAACCCTGCTTGTGACCCGACCTGCCTGCTCCACTCCTGCTCTGCACCTGCTGCCTGTGCTTCAGTTGACTGGTGATCTCCAGAACCACCTTTACCGGGATCCTCCTGCGGCTAACCCGCCAGGCTCTCATACCACTCTGTGCTCCCGTGCCTCCTGTCCAAACTACCAAGGGCCGGGAACCAGATACGTATGGGAGGCCTCCCTCTGCTACATCGGGTTTATCGGTCTGGTACGTGGAAGTCTGACAGTATCGGACAGCCATGTCCGAGCCCGAGCAGGGAACGTCCCCCATAAAGGAACTGTGTAGACACCTGGCGGGTCTCACACAAGCCGTGAAGAGCCTCCAGGAAGGCTATACAAGGTTGGAAGAACGAGTCCAAGTCCTGTCTGCTCCAACCCATCCTCAAGCTTCATCTGCCGGAGTAGTAATGCTACCTCCTGAGCCTAGGGTACCCATGCCCGAAAGATTTTCTGGGGACCGTAGTAAATACCGGGCCTTTCGCAATGCCTGCGAACTATACTTCTCTCTGCAACCCCCTCACATTTTCTTTGGAGGCAACTAAGGTGGGCTTCGTAATTTCCCTCTTATCTGGTGAACCACAGACCTGGGCTCACCGCCTCCTGGAGCAAAAATCTGGAGCCCTGGATAACCTTGATGCTTTTTTTATCACCATGTCACAGTTGTACGAGGACCCCCAAGTGACAGCGACTGTGGAAGCCGCCTTGCACGCCCTTCAACAGGGGCGTAGAGCCGCAGAGGACTATGTGGTGGAATTTAGGTGGTGGAGCTCCGACACTGGTTGGAATGACGCGGCTTTGCGTTATCAATTCCGCATGGGATTGTCTGATCCCTTGAAGGATGAGTTGGCACGGGTCGGAATACCCCAAACCCTGGATGAGCTCATCAATCTGTCTATTCAGATCGATCGATGCCTCAGAGAGCGTCGCTCCGAGAGATCTACCAGCCAATTTCGCCCTACCTGGATGCTCCCCAAGGTTCCGATTTCTCCCAGCCAGTCTTTTCCGGCACCGGCCACACCGGTTCTTGATACCTCCAAACCAATGCAGCTCGGTCTGCTCCGTCCCTCTCTCAATCCAGAGGAGTGCCAGCGCCGAAGAGTCAACAACCTCTGCATGTACTGCGGGGAGTCTGGACACTACGTGAGGTCTTGCCACAACAAGACACTTAAGTCTCTGCCAATCTCTTCAATGTGCATCTGCTCTCCCTAACCCTGCTAATCAACTTGCTCTCTCTATCATCTTACAGCTTCCAGGAAGGAGTATTCCAGTTATGGTCATAATTGACTCAGGAGCCTGCAGCTGTTTCATTGACCTAGCCTTCGCTGCAAACCATCACATCCCTCTCCAGTCTAAAAATCGGGGACTTGCTGTACATCTCGCTGATGGCTCCTCTCTTCGTTCCGGTCCCGTCACGCAGGAAACGATCCCTTTGTTGGCCACCATGGGCTCCAACCACCAAGAACTCCTGCGCTTGGATGCCATCTCTTCTCCTCTTTTTCCCATCATACTGGGGATGCCATGGTTGCAGGCCCATAACCCCAGCATCGACTGGTCTAGTGGGGAAGTCAAGTTCCTTTCCAAATATAGCCAGCAACACTGCCTACATACGAGTCCTGTTGAATCTACCCAACTACTTTGCCTAGATACCGATTCCGAATTACAACAGGTGATCCCTGCTCCCTATCGGGACTTTCTTGACGTTTTTAGTAAAAAGGGAGCAGAGACTCTACCTCCTCACAGGCCTTACGATTGCCCAATCGAGCTGTTACCTGGAGCGGAAGTTCTCTTTGGGAGGATTTTCCCATTAACAGAGCAGGAGTTGCATACTCTAAAAATATACATCGACGAGAACCTGAAGAAAGGGTTTATCCGCCCATCCACCTCTCCGGCTGGGGCTGGTATATTCTTCGTGGAGAAAAAGGATCATTCCTGGGGCGTGTCCAAGATGGCGATGAGACAGGACGCTTAGTTAGGGAGCTCTGCAGCCATCGCGGGGAACTAATCCTTTTACCTTATCCTGAGCATCTCTAGACCCATCCGAGGTGCATCCCGCTCCCCCCCTGCCAATGCGGACACGGAACCGGCACTGATTAGATCACTATAACCCGAGTAACAGGCGGATTAGTTCGGGTGGAGCGGCCACGCACGTGGAGGCAGTGATCAGCATGGCGACTCAGACGGAGGACCCAGAGCCAGCTCTCACTGAGCAGAGCAACTTCGCTGCCCTGATGGAAGCCATAACGGGATGCCAATCCTCCCTGTCCACCCTCACAACGAAGATTGACACTGTACAGTTGGATATCGGACTTATTAGACAGGACTTTGAAAAAGTTAGGCAGCGGGTGACGGAGGTGGAGTGTCGGGTGGGGGACGCGGAAGACACTATCAGGGATCACTCGGCTTCTCAGCATACCCTACAAGTCAGGGTCAAACACCTGGAAGCAAGAGCCGAGGATTCTGAAAACCGAAATCGTCGCAACAATTTGAGGATCATAGGACTCCCTGAGAGATCGGAGGGCTCTGACACCACTGCCTACACGGAGAAACTGCTTTGCACCCTGTTTCCCCAGGCGAACTTTTCACCCCATTTTGCAGTCGAGAGGGCTCATAGGATGCCAACGACCCGTGGCCCGCCTGGGACTCCGCCTCGCACATTCATATTCCGCTTACTCAATTTCAGGGATCGGGACCTGATACTACGCGAGGCACGCAAAATGGCGGACATCCGCCATGAGGCAGCCCGCCTGATGTTCTTCCCGGATTTTTCTGTGGACACACAAAGGCAAAGGAAGTAGTTTGATCCGGTGAAGCAGGCCCTACGAGCTAGAGCGATAAGTTACAGCATGCTGTTTCCTGCCCGACTCCGTGTGCAAGATGGCGAGACCGCTCGGTTCTTTACATCCGCAGATGAAGCCTTACGCTGGCTGAACACCCTGCCTAGACATTAGGTGTGTGATCTCCCCCCTTTCTTATATATGCTGCTCCGGGACTCTAACTTCCTGCTGATCTGGCGGCACGATGTGGTATCCCTCACTAAACTGGTACAACCATAATTATACCCCCCGAGTTACTCTTCTGCTCTGTTAGCGATGAAGTTGGGGTAAGCCGGATGTAGGGCGCGGTGATTCCAGCGGGATTTTGTCCCTCAAATTAGCTATAGCATGATCGTTGCCAAATGAGCTGGGCATCTCCTGACTGACTGGCGGTTTCCGATCATTTCATAAGGAACTGTATAGATTGCCTTGGCTCCTGGACACCAGTTTATTCTAATTAACCCATTAAGTTCTACCGGTGTGGGAATCGACTGGCGGGAACACTCGTGAAAGAACTGCTGCAAGCAATGGCTATTGTTTATTTGTCCGATTACGTTCTCTTCCCTGGATCGTGGATAGAGACACCTTCTTCAATTTGGTTAATTGTGTTCTTGGGGGGGTGGGCCTGCAACAATATTGTTTATACCAAGTATGTGCCCCTGGCACTGGCCAGGATAAGAACATGTTTTACTCCCGCTTGATGGCGGCATCTTCCTTAGGCTAGGAACACTGTACAGTTAGTAGACGTTATCTACTTCTCGTCATTTGGTATATGACCCCATGAGGTTCATGACCTTTCTTGGTTTTGGGAAACAGGCATGCCCAGGTTCGGGGGGTGTGCGGGGTGGGGGTGGGGGGTATGTTTAGAGGGGGGAAGTTATGCTAGTTATACACAGGAATGTTTCCTTATATATTACACGGGCCCATGCCACTTGATGCTATTGTGTGTGATGAATTCTGCTGTGCTGCGGGAGGCGGGCTGGAATCTTTCTTCTTGGGGTTCCGGTGTGCTTCTCAAGCTAAGGGCTGCTGCGATGTGCTCTGACTCCCTATGGCTCCCATAAAATTAATCTCTTGGAACGTTCGGGGAATGAACTCTAGAATTAAGCGTTCACTGATCTTTAATTTTCTTAAATCACATTCCCCGGATATCTGTATATTACAGGAAACCCACCTCACTGGAGGTCAGGTTCTGAGTCCCAAAAAACCGTGGGTGGGCCACTATTATCACCCCACGTTCTCATGATATGCTAGGGGAGTCAGCGTACTGGTACGCAAGGCCCTGTCTTTTACGCTGCTTGACCTGCACCTGGACCCTGAGGGTAGGTTCGTAATATTGAATGCAGTCATTGCAAATGTTGCCATGATAATTGTGGGTCTGTATATACCTCCACCGGCGTCGATGGTGGTACTCCACAAAATTGCCACTCTTATTGCAGGGTACTCCACCGACAAGGTAATCTTGGCGGGGGATTTTAACATGCCACCGTGCCCCAATCTGGATAGGCTGAAGCCGGATGTGGCTATGGAGTCCTCACTATCTAGATGGGCTTCCACGTTTGGTCTTACGGACGTCTGGCGATGGAAAAATCCCTTGCTGAGATCCTTCACCTGCCAGTCGGCCTCTTACAGGGCTATGTCCCGCATCGATCTGGTATTTGCCACTGCCAATGTCCTTAAGATGGTTCAAGAAATTATCCATCTGCCCAGGGGCATATCGGACCACTCTCCACTTTTACTTAGTTTGAATGTGAATCCTGTTCCCACTGACTGTCTTTGGCGCCTATCGTGATTCTGGGTTTCAGATGACCGCATAGAGCAGGACGCGGAGGTTGCAATGCGAGACTTTTGGGTTGACAACCCCTCTGCCACAACACCCGCTTCCAGCTGGGAGACATTTAAGTTTTATGCTCGGGAACATTATCGGATGGCAATTGCCAGCACTCGAAGTCAGACTGGGGCAGCTCTACTCCAGGCTGAACAGAGGGCAGCTGACCTAGAAACTCAATATACTACCACCAGGGACGAGGTACATAGAGTGGACTTGCAGTGTGCTGTGAGAGAGGTAGCGCTCCTTAGGGTAGCGGCTGCCAAAACACAGTCACTGCATCAATCACAGCGCATCTTTGAGCAGGGTGAGCGGACCGGGTGAGCGTGGCTCTCCAAGGAGCAATCGTTAACAACCACAGTGGCTAATATCAAAGATGTAGCGGGGCAGATATTGTCTGACCCTAGGGAAATTAATACCTGCTTTGCCTCATACTACGAGGATTTATATACTTCCAGAGTGCGCTACTCTGCTGCCGATCTCCAAGCGTACGTGGAGACTATTATGCTGCCTTCCTTATCGGAGGAGGCCCGCGAGAGACTTGACGCTCCGCTCACCCTCAAAGAACTTCACAACGCCATTAACTCCTTGCAATCCGGGAAAACTCCGGGGGATGATGGGCTTCCAGTGGAGTTCTATAAGATGCATGCTGAGATCATTGCTGCCAGGCTACTAGAGATTTTATCTGCTTCTTTTGAATCAAACTCCCTACCCAACTCTATGTCTAGAGCAGTGATAGTCGTGATACCCAAGGCTGGCAAAGACCCTGAGCTTTGCTCCTCGTATAGGCCTAAATCGCTCCTAAACGTGGATGCAAAAATACTTGCTAAGGTTCTGGCAACCAGACTAAACACGGTTATCTTATCACTAATTCATGGAGACCAGACTGGCTTTATGCCGGGCAAAGGAACGGATATTAACCTGCGAAGACTATATACTGTCCTGGCGAATCTGGCTGCTGGGGGGGAGGCTGGTGTGGTGGCTTCCCTGGATGCAGAAAAAGCCTTTGACTCGGTGGAGTGGGAATACTTATGGCTAATTCTACACAGGTTCGGGATAGGGCCCAAATTTATACAATGGCTTCGGCTGTTGTACTCCAGCCCATCGGCTAGAGTTTGCACAGGCGGGGTCCTATCGGCCCCTATTCCCCTCCACCGAGGCACCAGGCAGGGCTGCCCGCTATCGCTGGCTCTCTTTGCCCTTGTGGTCGAGCTGCTGGCTGAACACCTTAGGTCATCCCCCGACGTGGGCAGCATCTCGTTCCCGCCCCTAGTCGAAAAGGTATCTCTCTATGCGGATGATATGTTACTGTATCTTCGTGACACCCAGCAATCTCTCAGAGCGGCTTTATCCACTATTGATCGATTTGGCGCTTTCTCGGGTATCAAGGTGAACTGGGAGAAATCTCTCCTGTTTCCCCTGACGGACACTCCGGTGTCGTCGGACCCCCCTCTTCCCCTTAAAACAGTAGCTAAATTCAAATACTTAGGCATTCAGATCCAATTAGACCCGCAATGCTATCTAGCTGACAACATTTATCCCATTCTAAACCAACTTATCCAGAGATGTGCGGTGTGGAAAACATTGCCGCTAACCCCGGTAGGGAGGGTCAACTTAAATTAAGATGTCCTTCCTCCCAAAATTTTTATATGTCTTTCACCACACTCTGGTTCCCATCCCAAATTCATTCTTCCATAAACTTTACCGAACTATCACCTCCTTTGTATGGGCAGGGACAACACCCAGGGTAGCAAAACAAAAGTTACAGTTATCACTTACAGAGGGTGGCCTATCCCTGCCAAATTTCAAGAAATATTACTGGGCGGCGCTGCTTGTCACGGTGCGCTGGTGGTTTGCTCAGGACAAAACAAACCCAGCGGTTAATCTGGAGACAGCGATTTTAGGCTCCTACTCTGAACTCAGTAATCTGGTCTACAGAGGCCCGAAATATAGCCCACAGGCTACTACACCCATGAAAACAATGGTGAAGGTGTGGCAGCAGGTTTCCTCGTATCTTACCGGCGGGGGGCGCTATTTCCCCGCACATGCCGTTGTGGGGTAACCCAATGATACCGCACCTCCAATCTGTTCCAGACCTGCAGGTCTGGGCCAGAAATGAGGTCCGTACAATGCGTCACATATGTCGAGAGGGTCAACTTCTTTCTTTCCCAGAACTGAAGACTAGATATAACCTACCCTCATGGATGTATTTCTGGTTCCTACAACTGAGACATACGGTCCAAGCGCAGTTTCCGCTTGGGATAGAGCTGTCTACCCACTCAGTTGAATCCCTGTTGATGACCGACCATCTAGATCGAACATTATCCTCCATATACCTTTGGCTTACATGCAAAGACACTGCTAAAATGCTTCCCCTCTTCCATAAATGGCAATTGGATATCCCGGCTCTGACTGAGGAAGACTGGTCAGAGGGTCTGCAGCAATGCATCCCCTTCATGATTTCAGCAAGGGATAGGTTCGTCCAGCTGAAATTTCTTCATAGAGTATACTATATCCCACAAAGGTTGTCCAAAATTTATCCGGGACTTGATGATGGGTGCTCCAAATGCAGACAGTCGGTGGGGACCTTTTTTCACGTAATATGGTTGTGCCCGGTCCTACAGACCTATTGACGCGAAATAGTAACAGATATAAACAGTGTGGCAGGACTGCATTTAGAAGTTGACCCGATGGTGTTCCTCTTGGGTATTACAGATAATTTGGCCACTGGCAAATATACTAAACTTTTTGTGTTCTATGCAGCTTATTATGCCAGGAAAGAGATTTTGTTGCGCTGGAAGTTATCAGACCCCCCTACTGTTGGGGCATGGAGGGTACAAATAAATGCAGTTCTGCCATTATATAAGCTCACCTACATGGGCAGGAACTGTCCCAAGAAGTTTGACAAAATCTGGGCGGCCTGGGTTGAAGCTCGGCATTTGGTGGTGTGAATGCACTGGAGAGTTGAGTTTTGGGAGGCTGGCTGGCTGGAAGCGGGTTTTGGAGACCAAATACCTAGTTAAATAGGATGGTGTGGCATGGTGGTACTGGCACGACCTAGAGTATTCACGCTCCTTCAGATTCTCACTACTCCTTACTTTTTGCATTAACCTTCTCCCCTCATTTCTTTTCTACTGGGAAGACACTTCCTAAAATAAACTGATATGTCTCAATGGGGTCTCTCCTGTCCCTTTCTCCCTCCCGTTTTCCCTCCCTTCCTCCCTCTCTCGTCCCTGATAGCTATTCCTCTTACCCCTCCATCAACTTTCTCATGCTTTTCTGGTTTTACCCCTGTGGTCTCTCCCCCCCCCTCTCCCCCCCATCTTCCTTATGAAATATTCCCAGATCTTGCAGCATCTCATGTGAGACGGACGTAATACTATCAATGCTATAACACATAAACAGCTGTTGTCATATATAACGAAGAACAGTAAGGGATCCCTTCTTTATATTTCTGTTAATAAAGTCTACACACAAATTAGCTCTGTGGCTACATCTAGGCCCCGACTCAAGCTGACATCAGAATATATAGCATTTTAAGATGTGTAAATTGTTCTCATGTGCCTCTGTTTGTATTACTTGCTCACTATACTCAAGTGTAATGCTCAGTTTACTCAATAAACACTTCCTGTGTTAAAAAAAAAAAGGATCATTCCTTACGTCCTTGTATTGATTATCGGGAACTAAACAAGATAACTATCAAAACCGTTATCCTCTACCTTTAGTGCCTGAACTCTTCCAAAGACTGGGATCCGCAGTAATTTATACCAAATTAGATCTCCGTGGTGCCTACAATTTAATTCGTATTCGGGAAGGAGACGAGTGGAAAACAGCTTTCCGCACCAGATTCGGGCATTTCGAATACCTTGTCATGCCCTTCGGCCTGTGCAATGCACCCGCAACGTTTCAACATTTTGTCAATGACATTTTCCGTGATTTCCTGGACTTATATGTTATTGTTTATCTAGACGATATCCTGATCTTCTCCTCCTCAGTCTCCGATCATCACAGGCACGTCAGAAATGTTTTAGCTCGGCTCAGGCAGCATGGACTTTACGCTAAACCGGAAAAATGCCAATTTGAACTTCAAAGCATCCAGTTTCTAGGCTTAATTATCTCTGTTGAAGGTATTAAAATGGACCCCCAAAAGGTATCAGCCATTCTGGAATGGCCCGCTCCCTCCGATAAGAAAGGGGTTCAAAGGTTCATTGGCTTCTCCAACTTTTATAGAAAGTTCATTAGGGGCTTTTCTGCAATAATTGCCCCCATCACCGAATTAACTAAACAAGGGAATCGGTTTCATTGGTCTCCTAAGGCACAATCTGCCTTCGAAAAACTCAAGAAGCTATCCACCTCTGCTTCTATCTTAAAACATCCAGATCCTGCTTTACCATTCGTCCTCGAAGTAGATGCTTCAGAGGTTGCAGTCGGAGCTGTTCTGTCCCAACGGCAAGGCCCCAAGGCCCTTCTCTACCCGGTGGCCTTTTTCTCTCGCAAACTCTCTTCAGCGGAGAGAAATTACGATGTTGGTGATCGGGAGCTTCTGGCCATCAAGTCCGCTTTGGAGGAGTGGCGTTACTTACTGGAGGGTGCAGCACATCCAATTGTGGTCTATACGGATCACAAGAATCTGGAGTACCTCCAAACGGCCAAGAGACTGAAACCACGGCAAGCAAGATGGGCTCTATTTTTCTCTAGATTTCAGTTCCACATAACATACAGACCTGGTTCCAAAAATATCAAGCCGGACGCTCTTTCCCGTATGTTCCCTGATTCCGGCAAACCTGTGCATCCGGACACTATTCTTCCATCTGGAAATTTTCTTCTACTCTAAGGGGATCTGCTATCCCGAATAAAACAAGCCTCCTCGAATTAGACCCCGACTTCCGCAGATGAGGTGAGGGCCCAGGACGGCCTATTTTGGCACAAGGGTAAAATCGTGGTCCCTGAAGATCTGAGGGTGGCAGTGCTAGAGCTCTGCCATAATCATAAGATGGCTGGACACTTCGGTGTGCTAAAGACAACTGAATTGGTTCAGTGCACATTCTGGTGGCCTCTGTTGGCGAATGACTGCAAGAACTATGTAGAATCTTGTACTATCTGTGCACGGAGCAAGAATAGCCGGACAAGAGCCTGGGGGCTGCTAAAACCATTACCCGTCCCGGAAATACCGTGGAAGATGATATCGATGGATTTCATCGTAGAGCTTCCCCAGGCAGAAGGCTTTTCTACCATCTTCGTCGTCGTAGACAGGCTAACCAAAATGGCTCATTTTTTGCCTATGAAGGGCACACCCTCGGCTATGGAGACAGCAAGGGTCTTCATCAAGGAGATTGTTAGGCTGCACGGAGTCCCATCAAATATTATATCTGATCGCGGTGTTCAGTTCACCTCCTGGTTCTGGAAGGCTCTCTGTGGTTCTCTGGAAATTGAGCTGGCGCTCTCCTCTGCTTACCATCCCCAGACTAATGGGCAGACGGAGAGAACTAATCAGACTTTGGAGCAGTACCTCCGTTGTTTTTCGTCTTTCTCACAGGATGACTGGGTTTCTCTTCTGCCAATTGCTGAGTTCTCGTACAATAACTCTTTACATTCGGCCATTAAGCAAACGCCCTTCTTTGCCAATTACGGCTTCCACCCGCCCTTCCTGCCCAGGTCTTTACCCGAATGTGCTATCCCTGCGGTCTCTGAAACCATGGACTTCTTCCTTACCAACAACAAACTCTTGCAGGAAACCATGGCTAGGACCCAAGAGTATAATAAGAAAATGTTTGACAAGAAGAGGCGGGGAGAGCTCATCCTGGAACCTGGCAATCAGGTTTGGTTGTCCACAACCAATTTAAGAATGGCCTGCCCTTCAAGGAAATTGGGCCCTAAATTTATGGGTCCATTCTCAGTCAAAAAGAGAATTAACAACGTAGCCTACGAACTCAACTTACCTGGTACCCTGAAGATTAACCCGGTCTTTCATATATCGTTGAGGAGGACACAGCTCCACTCCAACAATGGGAGTCCTCATTATTCGGGGTAGCCCTAACTGATCAGATACCACTCATCGCCTGCCTAAGAGTCCCACCAACCTCTGGAGATGTCTTACAAATGGAAAGGGGCTGCACAGCAGAAGAAATTACCGGATTTCTTCCCGCTGGTGGCCGCGATACCAGCCAAAATGGCGCCAGCACTGGAGCCGACTCTCATACTTCCCCGGCTCATCTCCCTCTGCCTCACTGAGCCCAGGCTCCCAAAGCAGAACGGCCCAACATTCTCCAGGAGCCTCCACTCTGTTCTCCAGCAGCCCAGCGTAATCCAGGCCATGCATGACTGAAAACATCCAGCAGGTGAGCACATGGCAGGATTCAATGGAGGACATGAGGGTATTTCATTACTGAGTTCCTCACCTCTGATAAGCCTGTATCAGATACCACCTTAAGGGAAATGCTCATCTCCCTGCACACGTCCTTACGAGCTGATATGATGCAATGCATTAGCAACTTTAAGGCTGAAGTGGAGGAAATGGGAGGACGTATAGACCATATTGAAAAGAAAATGGGTGATTTTGCATCCGCTCACAATACAGTAGTGGATGCTCACAATGAACAATCTGACAATATTATCTGGCTCAAATCTAAAATGGTGGACCTTAAGGACAGGTCCAGAAGGAATAACGTTAAAAAAAATCCGGGGGGTCCCTGAACCTGTACTACCCACACAACTACAACACTATGCCCGCGACCTCATGAAAGCGTTCCTGCCCTCAGCACCGGAGTCGGATTTGATCATTGATCGGATCCACCGTTTACCCAAACCATCCCACCTTCCAGACAACATCCCTAGAGATGTCCTGATGAGGGTACAATTTTTTCATGCAAAGGAACAGCTTATGTCAGCTTTCCATAAAAATTTGCAACCTCCGGAAAAATTCTCAAACATACAGCTATATGCGGATCTTTCCCAATACACAATGCAAAAACTCAAATCGCTCCTGCCGGTAACAAAAGCATTACACAACCACAACATTCCCTACCGGTGGGGATACCCAATGAAATTAACAATCACTCATGACAAGAATAGTACAGTGATTACATGCCTAGAAGAAGGCCTGGCGTTACACCGCTCTCTAGACATTTTACTTGATCAAACCGCTGGAGGTTCCTCTCCTTCTTCTGCGCGACTGAACACCCAAGAGGACTGGCAAACAGTGTCACGCAAGGAGAAGAACAAAAAACATAATGCGTATGTGACAGACTGGGAGGAAGCAGTATATGATGAAAGCACTCAAGTGGAGTGTGGGACGTTTCCTTACATTGGTGGCAGCAGTGGGATTCTTCCTGCAGTCTAGGACATCCAAACTTCCACCTGAATCCAAGGTCCGGATAGCAGAAGAGGAGAGGTACAGATACCAGCCACCATGGAAGAGGAATTCAGAAGGAGGTTGCGGAAGATGCAGATACAGCACAGAGAACCAGTATCAGAGCAGGTCCTGCTGAGATGGTTTGATTCTATCCACTGCGAACTCTGGAAGGAAGTGCTAGCCCGTGAGCAGCGTCACCAGAGAAAAGTTCTCCCCTCCATCCAGGAAAGGTACTGGTATGTATGGATTGCGGGTGCTGTTTTTGGGAGAAATAATGCACAAGGAGTAGACAGCTGAATTAAGCAGGCTGGTCTGGGTAGAGATGCGGCTGGATGAGAGCTACAGATCCCTCCGGTGGCATGTATCCCAAGCATGCCCTTGGATAGCGGATGACAGCCCAATGGAAGGCTTTGGCTACGGTGGCCTGGGACTGTGGTATGTGAAGCTGACAGGGAACCCTAACTTTGAGAATGATTTGGAGTGGCGGGTGGACGAAATCATGGATTTTAGAGAAAGGCTACTGAACATCTTGAAAGTGCACTGGAAGAGATAGAGTTCCTGGCCGTTCAGGAATGGGAGCTGGAGATCGCCTACAGACGGCTGCTAGACTCAGCTCAGCACCAGGGCTGGGCTCCCTTTGCCTAGGACTCTCAGGAAATACCAGTTGACAACTCTGAAATCCTGGCTGAAGAGTCAGAAATGTGACAGAGTAACAGTGTGCTTATGGCGGTTGCAGCAAGTGCTGACTGACCTTGATGATCCTGTTTCTGCATGGGATGATCTTGTATGGAGGGATGTGCCTGTCCAGCAGCATGCCACAGAATTGGCAATGAAAAATCTGGAGATTGCCATCCCCAAAGCTGAAGTGCTGACAACAGGGCAGAGCTCTGCTAACCTCTGCCCAGCACTGATAGCATCTTCTGGGTTCCACGGACAGGAGATGGTGAACCTCTTTCCCCAGACACCAGTTGCAGAGACAGGGGATTTGATAGACTTTTCTGCTGAGGAAGAACAACCTGATGAGCCTTCAGCAGAAGAGCTGTTATCAGGGCCAGACTTCACTGCGCTCCATCCAGCACCAACAGCAGTCCCTGTGGAGTTGCAAGGAACTTCCCCAGCTGGTCAAGCCCTGGTCACTGGACAGGGGGTCCAAGACCTCTGCCCCACATCTGTGGCAGTTCCGGAGGCTCAGGGTGAGAAGGCAGTGGTCACTTTCCAGCAGCAGATCAGGATACATGGGAGAAGGGAGAGGAGGTGTTCGTTGTCCCTCCCCAACAGTTGGCCAGGGTGGAGGAAGCGGTCTTTCCTCCCCAGCAAAGATCCATGCACCTGGGAGACAGTACCACAGACATGTCATCCCAGTAGCCAGATGAGGGAATGGAAAAGGAAACAGCCGGCTCACCTCCCCAATGGCAGCTACACAGTTTGGGAGTGGAGGAAGCCAGACTCCTGCCCCAATGGTTAGCCGAAGCAGAGGGTGTGGAGTGCCCTGCAGAAGTGCTGCCAACAGGGCAGAGTGCTACCAACCTCTTTCCAGCACCGGCAACAACTGTGGAGTTACAGGGAGCCAGGACAGTCGGTCCCTCTCTCCAGTGATAAGCTGATGTAGTAAAGTTACTACTCCCAGCTGAGTCACTGGCAACAGGGCAGAGCGCCACTGGCCTCTGCCTAGCATCTACAATGTCTTTACAGCTTCAGGAAGCTGGGGCGATTGGCCCCTCTGCCCAGCAGCAGACCAAGCCCTGGAATGTTAAAAACCACCCAGCTGAAGTGCTGGCAGCCAGACAGAGCATTAATGACCTCCGTCCGCCCCACACCTACTAAGGTCAACTATTCCTTGCACAGTCTATTTGAGTTCACTCTGCCCGACTAATGCATGTCCAGACCAGGTGAAGATCTGGGACCTTGTTAGTCAACTTTTGATGGGGGAGAAATGTGACAGACTCACCCGGGACAGAGACTTTTGGGGGGGACTGAATGCTAGCCTCTTGCCTACCAACTATGGGCCCTGGCATTTGAGGGAGCTACAAGCATTTAGGAAGATATTCTGTTATGTAATGCAAAAGGACATTATTAAGGAGGCCATGATGGTCTCTGCATGCTTGGGACTGATATAGCAGATGTAAGCGAAAGGAATGCTGATTAATGAGATCTGGAAATCTCTGGGTCTCCTGTTGTCTACTAGTGTGGCTTCTAAGAGTATTTCACCCATTGTTGTTTGTGCTAATTAAACTTGCTATTGTATGAAGGAGTTCTGTGTTGATATTTATGATGATAATATGTATTGTATTATAGTAGGTGAGATAGGAGACGTGAAGTCTTCCCTGAGGGGTCTTATCTCTGAGTCACCTAGTCTGGGTAAATGATTTAGTAACTAGCTCATGTTAATTAGGTTTCTAGTTACAGGTGTGTTGTTAGAGTAATATGAGCAGGAGGGAGGAACCTCCTCTTTTACTGTATATAAGACTTGTATTTTGGTTCTAATAAAAGAGTCCATGTTCAGCAACTAAACAAGTATCGTCTTGTTTTGCACTTGTGAGTGGTTGAAATATCTGATATCTATATTCAGACTGGGAGGAAGCGGTATATGACGAAAGCACTCAAGCGGAGTGTGGGACGTTTAGTTACAGCATAATTACCCCTTTTTTAAACCAAGCAACTAATTACTGGATCCCTGCAGTGAAGCACTAAGGAACACAAGTGTGCATAATTTCCCCCCCAAGAAATGGGCAGCTGTTCTGCCTCCAGATTCCTGTTTGAATCTACCTTTTTATTACCGTTCGCTTGAATGTTACTTGACTTTGTTTTTTTCTTTTACCCTATGTTATCTTCCCCTTCATTGGTCTGACCTGCATCTGATGATCTCCATCTTCACCAATATATGCCTGCTCGATCTCCACCACACTTCCCACCTTTGGGTATCTTCTGTACAAGGAGTCTGCAGGACTTACACAAGGTACTAGCAATCCTTTTACCCACCCTGTATAGATGGTGCTCAAGTTTGTATCTTTTAATGTAAATGGCCTAAATCACCCTGCTAAGAGGGCCTTGGTTTGGAGAGAGGCACTTGAACTCCAGGCCGATGTTCTTTGTATACAGGAGACCCACTTCTCAGTTTCTGATATCCCTCTCTTTCATCACAAAAAGTTCCCCCACATCTTTCTGGCCTCAGCTTCATCAAAACAGAAAGGTGTCATCATTGCCATAAAGGACTCAGTAGCTTTTACCCTAGAAGCAACCCAGGTTGGCCCAGATGGGCTCTATCAAATCCTAAAGGGTGAACTCAACAACAAGTCCTATACTATTGTGAACTTGCTCGCGCCTATTTCTCATCAAATTCACTTCCTGAAGAGAATGTTCCATAGTATTGCCAAAATCCGAAAAGGCTCCTTGGTTATGTGTGGGGACTACAATTTACCAGCTGATTACTCAATAGTCACTACTAGGGATGAGCCCCCTGTTCGGTTCGCACCAGAACTTGCGAATAGGCAAAAGATTAGTTTAAACACAGGAACACCGTTAAAGTCTATGGCACACGAACATGAATAATCAAAAGTGCTAATTTTAAAGGCTTATATGCAAGTTATTGTCATAAAAAGTGTTTGGGGAACTGGGTCCTGCCCCAGGGGACATGGATCAATGCAAAAAAAAGTTTTAAAAATGTCCGTTTTTTTGGGAGCAGTGATTTTAATAATGCTTAAAGTGAAACAATAAAAGTGTAATATTCCTTTAAATTTCATACCTGGGGGGTGTCTATAGTATGCCTGTAAAGGGGGGCATGTTTCCCATGTTTAGAACAGTCTGACAGCAAAATGACATTTCAAAGGAAAAAAAGTCATTTAAAACTACTCTTAATTAATTAATGAATTGCCAGTCCGACAATACACATAAAAGTTCATTGATAAAAACGGCATGGGATTTCCCCACAGGGGAACCCCGAACCAAAATTAAAAAAAAAAAAATACGTGGGGGTCCCCCTAAATTCCATACCAGGCACTTCAGGTCTGGTATGGATATTAAGGGGAACCCCGGCCAAATTTAAAAAAAAAAATGGCATGGGGTCCCCCTCAAAATCTATACCAGACCCTTCAGGTCTGGTATTGATTTTAAGGGGAACCCCGCGCCAAAATTAAGAAAAAAAATGGTGTGGGGTCCCCCCAAAAATCCATACCAGACCCTTATCTGAGCACGCAA